>NW_026067913.1:1329653-1373351 GCF_014885135.2 Alexandromys fortis | reverse complement strand
TTTTTTTTTTTTTTTTTTTTTTTTTTTTTTTTTTTGGCTTCTTTGATCTCTGAGGTTTTGGATGACAGGTTTTTTTATGGTTCCAAATATTTGTATCCCTCTGGGTTTCTGGTTCCCTGCTTGGTCTCTGTAATTCCTAGTACAGTATAAGCTCTAGTACAGCAGTTTTCTGCTCAAATTAGGGACTGGGATATGGAGCTCACGGGAGATGGTGCAGCTGGGAACTGTTGGACCAGCTAAAAGAATGCTAGCCAGTTATTGGCAGTATCTTATTTTGGTTTCCTCTAATCAGCATGACATCAGATAAAGCAGCTGGAGTTGTAGGCTGGAATATGAAGACCAGGGGAGGGAGCGCATTGTCAAGGTCCAACCCCAACATTTAGGCATGGGAATAAAGGTACCACAACTCACATGGCTTATCAGGAGGGAGATTTTCAGGGATTCCTCATGAAATCCTGAGTTCACATCCTGAAGAATTCCTCTGCATTTATTCTCCAAACAGCCTTATATACCAAAACATAAACTGAAGGGGAAATTCATTAACATTCTGTTTCCTAGGTAACCAGGGGAATGTCTCTAGTCATGTCCACACCTTTGACCACACCTTTCTATGCCCATTTTGTCACATCTTCAGCATTCCAGCTCTGTCACATAGGCTAAATTAACATCTCTTTTCAGGCATTCTCCAACTTACAAAGAAGGAGCAGAACAACATCCTGACCCTTTGTTAGGCTAGCGACAGCCTGTCTGGAAGGCTGCATAACCACCTCAGGTGCAAACTATGGCTTGAGAGCCTGACTACCATACAATGTAGAAATATGAGATTAGAGTGCAGTATGAGGTTTTTGGGTGGGCTGAAAGAAGTGTTAGTGGGTAGTGGGTGGTGAGTGATGTCTAACCTTGGATCATTTTTGTTCTACTAAGTAAAGGGGCTGCTTATATTCTAATTGAAAATGTTTCTTTTAGGTATATATTTAGGTATGCATAAATAGCTAAATTCATTGGATGACATATTAAAGTGTTTTATTATAACTAGAATACATAAATAGTTAATCATATTTGCATTTGATTTAATATTTTTCTCATTTTCAGAACCACACAAAATATTTATTACTTGTTTTATTCCTTTTTATGATTAAAAGTCTTCATAAAATTCAATTAAAATTATTAATAATATGTGTCTACTTTCAAAATTATGGAAACTTTTATTAAAGATAAAATTATTTTGTGAAATATCTTTTAAGTCACAACGATAGTGTTTCACAAACGGTGTAAAGTGGAAACTAAGATTTCAAATCGTGGGAAAGAGCAATATCAATGGTTATAGTTAGTCAGAATGGCCAATAAATGTTGGAAAGCATCAATGTGAAACAGCCTGTGCACATGTCGTTTGTACTAGTGTATGTGTTCTATGGATATTCACATAACTATTTTAAATGCATATAAATTTACTATGGGATTTTCATCTAAGTTCTTTACATGTTCAGGTGAATATATAAATTAGATGTTAATTTCAACTATTAAGGACCTTGATTTACAGGTCCTTATTATTTTCTTTAAAATTTGCTTTCTTGCTAAAGTGAATCTGATATTTTCACAAAACCATTCAAATATTCATCCAGAATAAAATGAAACATCACGAGTTTATGAAAGGTTTTTAGGCATTTCACCTCCCACACAGTTCTGTACATTTCAAACATTTTAAAATTCTTATAGTTTCTTTCTTAAATTTTAACTTCTGAAATGACAATGAAAATGTTTCTTTCACATAGGAAATCTCATATTGTCCTCCAAGTTCTGTTCATACATAGCTAGCAAGTGCGAGATAATCAGACCTGTATGCAAAAGCCTTTTCAAATATTCTACAAAGTCAGAACAAAAGAAAGGCAGTGTTCACTGCTTATTTTCTAATATGCAAAAATGCTTAGAGTAGGAAAGATATTAAGTATTCATAAGTATTTGATATATGGTTGACACAAGAAAGATTATTAGCTATGGAGACACCTCCTTCCTCCACACATATACAGTTACACAGCAGGGTGGATATGACAATGAAGACACGGGTTATTTTTACAGTAATATTAGAATATTTGCATGTATGTGTTTTTCTAAAAGAATGCTTTAATTATCTGAATTGTGGTAAATTAAAGTTTACTACAAAATATTAAGAGTGCCTTGAATTGCTAGTAGTTTCTACTTAACTACTTGCTACTTATGGTGGTTTGAAAGAAAATAGCTCCTGTAGGGAGTGACACTATTAAGAGGTGTGGCCTTGTTGAAGCACATGGTGTATCACTGTGGGGTTGGGCTTTGAGATCTGTTATGCTCAAGCCATGACCAAGATCACTGTTTACTTCCTGTTGCCTGAGGATCAAGATGAGAAATCTGAGCTCCTTCTCCAGCATCGTGTTGGCCTGCATGCTTCCACTTTATGCCATGATGATAACCGAATAAAACTCTGCAGCTGTAAGACAGCCCCAATGAAATGTTTTCATTTATGAGTTGTTGTAGCCATGGTTCTTTTCACAGCAATAGAAACCCTAACTAAGACAGGACTCATGATCACGGAGCCTATCAAATTATCCTGATCCTTTGAAGATATTTTCCATCCAGTCACAAAACTCTAGGAAGTAGAAGAAAGGCAATGTAATTGTAAGCATTAGGATACATAATGCATTGCAAATTGTCAGTGCTTCTGCATGACAAAAGAGAACCCCAAACAGAAAATAGTTATGTAATTTAAGAGAGACAAATTGCTCCATATGACTTTATTGAGCTAATACATCATTTGTTTTCTAGGTTCTAAAAGTAATTACTTGGAGAGTGATCCCTCTTGAAGGCCCTTTCCTCTCATGACTGCCTGTAATGCTAACATGCGCACATAAAGAATAATATGCCAACGCATATGCCCTTTTGTGTTAACTCAGTCATCATTAATTAAACGGAACAGGAGTAAATCAACAAGATGATGTGTTCATTATTATAGAATTAATCTCTTCTGTATTTTTAATCAAATTAAAAAATGTTTATAGTATTTTGACTATGAAATAAAAGAATATATTCCATTTACCCCTTTCAAAGAGGTAATCAGGAAGTGACTTGTGTCAAAGTTACCTGAAAAACTAGAAATCATAGCTTATGAAGGTATTACTTGTTGTAATGTCTCCCATTTCACCTCAAATTTATTGATTTGCATTCTTCATTCATCAGCTAAATATTTAACAATCTTGATAATTTTTTAAATAAGCATTTTTTTCTGTACTTGATTCTTGGGACTTTATTTCTATTTCATTAATTTGAACCCCAATATTGATGAGATCTTTCCATCTATTTTATTTAAAATCTCATTTTAAACATTTATCTATAAGATATTTTCTTAAAATGTATTGTAGGCTATAGCACTAATTCTGTTGCATAATGATTACTTGGTGTATATATAAGGCCTTTGGTTTGTTACTCATCAATTCGTGAATATTCTTCAACCTACTGATAAATGTAGTGAAGAGAACTTGAAGTTTCTGTGTACCATTTGTGAAGGTACTATGGGCTGACGATATTTTCATAAATGTCCCTTTATTGTCCTTATGTTTTCCACTGTCAGTTTTGTCTCCTTGGAATCGACACCATTATTTGCAATTTTACACAAGGATCTGCTTTTATTTTGAAAAATGTTTTATTTCCTCCAATATATGTGGCAGAATTTGGCTTTTGATTCCTTGGATGAAGGGTAAAACTTCTGATAACTTACACAAACCTAGAGAAGTACAGTAGTATCACTGTTACTTTCTCTGTTTCAGAGAAATTATAATATTGTTCTTCTGGAAAGTTAGGCTACAGTAGCTACGTACTCTCATTGTTCAGAAGGAATATACTGAAGCTTGGCTCAGTAACAGAATCCCTTTGGGGGGTAAACAGGTTTCTCTTATTATTGAAGAATTTGTTCCAGAAATTCTGACTATTGTGGTCATTTTTTGGGTCTCTGAATTTGTTTGAGCATATGTACTCATATACTGTTTTCTTTTCAAAAGACTCTAGCTGAAAATAATCCTTACAAACAATTAGAGTCCACACATTTTCTTTTCAGATTTGAGAGAGGTAATCTAATAAATTCTGTGTTCATTTTTTCCTTTCAAGATAAAGTATGGGTGTCAGGGTAAGAAAAGAAATAGAAAACACATATTCCTTTGAATTGATAGGCATGGCATTTGTGCAAGAAGCCAGGTAGAATGATTCATAAAATGTTTCTGAAAAAAAGAAAAGGCTAAATGTAAAAGCTGGAACCAATGTTATCGGCCCTATCAGTTATCTGAGCTCAAAAGTTAAAGATAGCACAGCAATGTCAGCATTTCTCCGGGAAAGTAGAGCGCTATAAATATCCCAAGCTTGGAAGCGATAATCTGACCTATAAAGATCCACCAGTGCGCTGTACTTGCTGCAGAAATTGGATAATCATTGTTTGCGAAGTGGCTGCCTTTCTCCAGTACATAGGCAGAGCAGAGCAGAGCAGGAAGACTCATATAAAATGGCAATGAAATTCCCCATACATTTTTCATGTTTATTATGTACATTCTATAATTACCATCTATAATGCAGCATTGTGAGTCCTAATTTAACAGAAGCAGTGATTTTGTCTCTGATTATACTAAATTCTCATTTAGATGGTATAATTCCAAAAACTTTAAGGCCTTGGCGAACTATACAGGGCCTGCACAGGTTTAAGCCAGAATGGATCTCAGCGTTGAGAGAAAGATATAGACATGAGCTCTCTTATTGAGAATATTAAGCACACTTAAGTGTATGTTCTATCCCTAGCAGTGGATGACCAACAGAAAATAATTCAATGGTATTTTTCTCATATTGCCTTGTTTTGGGTATAATTTGTCATGCTGGTCTTTTGCTTTCATATTTTGTTTTCAGATTATGCGTTTTGTATTTTTGTGGGTTAGTTTGTATGTGCATGCTTTTTTTTTAAATCTGATTTTTTTTTGTTTCTTCTCCTGCTTGCTTGCTTCTTTTTCAATCTGTTTATTTTATTTTTTAAAAACATTTTTTTTTTTATTTTACATTCCAATCCCAGTTGAGGAGAGGTCATGAGTGTGTTCCTGGTTGGTTGGTTTTAAAAGAGAGAGAGAAAGGGTGTGGAATTAGGTGGACAGAGAGGTGAAAAGATTCTGGGAAATGTTGTTATGGATAGTTCACTAGAAAATACCTCTCAGGCACAGTTTACAGCTGATTGAAAGTCTTTATTCCAGCTGGCTGTGTCCACACTCAAGTGCTAGGGGACTTAGGTGTGACCCTAATATTCAGAACAAAGCTTTTTAAAGGCAGAAACCAAGTTCTGGCATCTCTCTCAGCAGCTGCAGGGGAGCTTTGCCTAAGTAAGCAGTTTGAATCAAACAATTTAACAGAGCCTAAGATAAACAGTTAAATGGGTTCTGCATGATCATGCAGTTTAACAGAAGCTAGGAAATGTTAGCTAGGACGTTTTGAACTTTGCTTCTTAGAATAGAGTTGATTAATTTTACATGGGCTTCTCCACCAAAGAGATCAATTTCTAGCAAACCTGAAATAACCTCAGCAAGGATAAAAGATAGAGGGACCTTTGTGCTTTCTTGTCCTGTCAAAGTGTTGGTGGAGGGGAACCCTTGATTAAAAATAGACAGATGGCTCCATAGATAAGAGCAGTTTTGCTTTTCCAAAGGATGTGAGTTCAGTTGCCAGCACCCACATGGAATAGATTGCAAAAAATGGAGGACAGTCTTATTTTTACTATGTAATACACCATGATTGCAGAACATTCCTGTGGGTCTCATACAGAACACAGGCAAACTATACATCATTTTAATACTGGTAGAGTAGACAGATAGGGTTCAAATTGTATTAGAACAGTGGATACTTGGCCATGCTACTAGCTTTTAGTTCAGATCTTGAATAGTGAGCTATATGACTGAGGTAAGCATATCCTTCACTTTTATAAAATAGTTCAGGACGATTTAAGACTTGTTTGATTAACTCACATATCAGAATTATATATCATATTGAGTAGAATACATTTAGTCTCTTAAGATTTATTTTATCATTAACTAGGTGTATATATGCTTGTATGCATATAAGTTAGTGCAAAAAAGTTAAAGTGCCCACAGAAAACAGATAAAGGTTTTGTAACCCCCGCAGCTTGCATTAACAAGTCAATACACACGTAGGGATTGTAGTACTGAGGTAGATTGTACTGTTGTTCAGAGATGTTCTCTTAACTCCTTCTGTGTTAAGAGAAAATACAACGTAGTATACACCAATGTAGTCTAGATTGCTCATCTCTATGCCCAGTATATCAGATTTTTGACCATTTTAGTTAGTGTTTCTACATCTTCTGAAGCTCTGAAGCCAACATTGATGGCAGAACATGAACATATTTGTGTGAATTTCATCATTACCATTTTACTATCTCCAGTCTCTCTCTCTCTCTCTCTCTCTCTCTCTCTCTCTCTCTCTCTCTCTCTCTCTTTTTTTTTTTTTCCATATGAAGTTGAGTACCATTCTTTGGATGTCTGTAAAGAATTTTGCTGGGATTTTAATGAGCATTGCATTGAATCTGTATGTTGGTAAGATTGTCATTTTTGCAATGTTAATTCTACCTACCCAAGAGCATGGGAGATCTTTCCACTTTCTGATGTCTTCTTCAATTTTTTTCTACAAAGATTTAAAGTTCTTGTCATACAAGTTTTTCACTTGTTTGGTTAGAGTTACTCTAAGATATTTTATGCTCTCCATGGCTATTATGAAAGGTGATGGATGTTCCTTGATTTTTTTTTGATTTTTTAAATTTTTATTTTATAATTTTTTTTGGTTTTGTTTTTCGAGACAGGGTTTCTCTGTATTTTTTTTAAGCCCGTCCTGGAACTAGCTCTGTAGACCAGGCTGGTCTTGAACTCAGAGATCCGCCTGCCTCTGCCTCCCGAGTGCTGGGATTAAAGGCGTGCGCCACCATCGCCCGGCAATTTTATAATTTTTTTATTAAAAATTTCCGCCTCCTCCCCACCTCCCTTTTTCCTCCCTCTCCCTCCACTCCCCACGCTCCATTTTCTCAGCCCATTTATCATCTGTGTAAAGAGGGTTTCTGATTTTTTTTTTTTTTTTTAGTTAATCTTGGGATCTGCTACATTAGTCCTGAAATAGGCACAGTTAATTCCTGACGGTGTGGAAGATTTTAATCTTCAAAGTTCTTACTTCTATGATGATAAACAGCCAATACTTAGCACAGAATTGTTATTAAACATTTAGACTATGAAATTTTCCTATTTTTTATAAAATAGTATTGAATGATGCTAAAGTTCTCAAAGAACTCATCACATTTTAACTTTGTTTTGTGGCACAGGCTTCTTAGCGACCGCTGATATTTGACAAAGTTCCGGTATTTTGACATTGCAAATCACAATTATCCAGCATCTTTCTAATTCTTTGCATTCATTTTTGTGATTTTTTTTCTTTGATAAATTTTGGGCAGGGTTTGCTGGAGGACGAAAATGTATACTATGGCAGTCTCTTTGAATAAAATAATTCTTTAAAAATAAATCCCTACCTCTGTGGAATCATATAGCCTGATGACTGCTTATTTATACACAAGAATCCCCATCGTGCCCCCTAATTATACCAGGAATAGAGAAGTTAAAGATTTGCTAACTGGCCACACCTTGCCCTAAGGATAAGAAGCACACTCTGAAGAAACAATTAACCCAGATCCAGAGCCTGAAGCCATTAAAGGCAAGAGTTCAATAAATAGGTATAGAATAGTGCCTAGGATTAGTGGCTCACTATATGAATGGCCGGATCTGGTATGCTCCACAAGGACCAGCTTCTGTGAAGAAGTTAGACTGGCTTAATCTCCCTCTGGCCTTATACAGGAGGATTCAATGAAGAAATCAGAATGGTATAATATAATGGAAAAAGAGGAAGATGTTAACACCTACCCTTTGGAAGCTTACAAGGGGGACAGGCCCATTTTATATGTTGAAGGAACAAAGGAACGCAGTTAGGAAAAATCTCAGTGCTTGTTGTGCTACAGGGTACAAACACGGCATCAACCCCCTGAGGAATAAGAACTACTTATATGGGGTTGTTTCTCAGGACTCAAAATCTGATACCTCCTGACCACAGAGACTAAGACCAGATTGTGTAGGAGGAAGTGTAAAAGGGTGCCTGATTGGGTTATTGAACCTTAAAGGACAATAAAATTTTAGATTTATGCTAAACTTTTTTTTTTTTTTAAGATTTTGCTTTTTGCTTAAATAAAAATGCTGTAATGGCATTGATGACCACTTTCACCCTGGAATCTTTAAGTTTAAATTTACTATTGTTTGTGCTTAAACTATAATGCAATCATAGAGTATATAAGGTGCACCCTATTTTCAATAAATGGAATGTCATCCAGACTCACCTTCAAATCAATCAGTCTCCTTCCTCCATTGACTCCACACCTCCTCTTCGGATCTGATGCCATCTAAAACTGGATACTAGCAATTTTATAAGTGAATAATGAAAGGGACCTTAAAGTGATACTGATTCACACATATATTTTGGCTACAAAAATATAGATTGGTTAGCAGATGTACTACTTTATCCAGATATTCAAAAATACATTTCCTAATTTTTTTTTTAGTAATTAGGTGTGAAATTGGCAAGAAATTTCCATCTAGTCTTGGCTCTAATGAGAGGGCATGATTCACAATATGGTTTATTCTTTGGGCAAGCTCCTTTCTGCTGGCAAAAAAAAAAAAAAAAAATACTGCTCAGTCTGTAGATATTCCCACATGAGAGTCCAAGACCTGGCAGAAATCTGTAGTCCTTGGCAGTTGGTGCTTTAAGAAATTTTCCTCCACTTCTTTACAGTTTAATTTGTAAAATTATAAAGCATTAGATGCCTTTTACTCGTAGGCTTCTATTAACCTCTGAGCTGTTTAACTGGAAGACGTTTTACATGCAATGATTTGCATCATAGATACTTTTCCAGAAGCTTATAATAAAAGATTAAACTCCCAGCATGCAAGCATATTTGTAGATTGTATCTCATTCAATGAAATGTTTCAATAGGAATTTTACTCTTTGAAATAAAGATAAGCTTTTTTTTATTAACTTTAAAGAATATAAATCCCTTCTTCATAGAGATGTGTATGTTAATTTACTACATGAGTAAGGAAAATGATAATTGTACGTAATGGAAATTTTATAAAAGCTATTTATCTTTCAGCTTCTTGGCAATCCAAAACCCAAAACCTTTTTAGATCAATGTTTCTGGCGGTATTTCGTGAATTTATATTTGAATAGGCAAATTGTGCAAACACTATTAATATAATATGCATATTTTTTAAAAAGTAGCCAAAATATCCTCCTTATTTTTCTAGGAAAAATTATGAGATCTGTGGAAATTCTGCTATCATTAGAATGTTTTTCAATGTTTGTAAATTGTGTCTTTGAAATAGTACTAATAACACTGGCAGTGTTAGTATCTATGATGTCCAAATGAAGCTAAATACTAGTGTATCCTCATAAGTTTTAAGCATTTGATAAAATTTAGCTGTTAATTGAGGTAACAAAGAAGACAAGTTCTAAAACAAATAAACCTCCAATTGCTCAAATTGAAAGAAAAATCCATCTACTAAATACCAGACAGTTTTTCAGTGTGACATCTGGATACTGTACATACATAGTGTTATCTTTCTGCTTTCTCTTTCTCATGTGTATAACTCTGCTAGTTATATTAATTTATCCTCTTTGTTACTTGTTTGTTTGAACCCTGTATCCTATGTAGCCCAGGATGGCTTCAAGCCTGTTTTGTAGTAGTGCCTGAGAACCACTAATGATCCTGCTTTTGTCTTTTAGTCACGGAGTGTGGGGAGCAGATTTATCTTCTATTCTGTGATCTTGCTCATTAAAAATGATTGCAACAGGAATATTTCACAAATTCTCAACCATAAATTTTGAGAACACTCTTTGAAGAAAAAGTTGCATTTTTTTCCTAGAGAGATGCGGATGGATGTCTCTTCACAAACAGTGATGACAACTTATGCTGGAGAGGTTGTGGGGTAAAGGAATCACCCCTGCATTGCTGGTGGGAATGCTGGTACAGCCCTTTTGGATGTCAGTGGTATGGTTCCTCAGAAAATTAGGAAACATCCCTCTTCAAGGCCTAGAAATACCCCTTTTGGATATATATCCAAAGGAATGCTCAATCATGCCAGAAGGACAACCAGGTGCTCAACTATGTTCATAGCAGCATTGTTTTCATAGCCAGCACCTGAAAACAACCTGAATGCCCCTTGACCGAAGAATGGATAAGGAGAATGTGGTGCATTTACACAATTGAATACTACAAAGTAGAAAAAAATATAACTTGTTTTCTAGTTATGACCATCCGGGATCATTTACTAAACTGTCTTTGTAGTGTTTTACTCAATTGGTAAAATCACATTCTAACCAGAGGAAAAAGCCACACTACAATGGTTTGAAGTTTTGTTGAGAGGTTTATTTCACCTGAGTACAAAATATTATCCAAGCAATTATATATTTTCTAATAGAATCTAATACTCAATCTTTCATCTGTAAAATATGAAAATGTTACATATATATTAAATATCTTATACACTAGCAATACATGTATCCTTGATGATAGGCAACATTACTGTGGATCACAGTGAAAATAATTTGACAAATAATTTTATATTTAATTTTATTAAAATAAATATCGTGAGAACAAAAATCAATGCTTCCTTTTATAAATAATTGTGTGTATAGTGTATGTGTGCGTGTGTGTGTGTGCTGCAACTGATTTTGGCTTTGATTATGTTTTCCATAAACACACTCAAACATACAAAGTATTAATTCTAGTAAATGTTTTAATAAATTATTTTAACGAAGTTGTTTCACATAATAAACAAATTAGAAATAATTTACAGTGGTAGTTTGACTTTTTCCAAAGATGTGACAGATTAGTATAAACAGACTTTAGTTTTGTTTGCTTTCCTGGTTAACTGGAAGAGTACACATTAGTTTTAACAGAGGTTTTAGTTTCATAAATATCTCTTTTCTCTTTTTCCGCATTTTCTTCATCACTTACTGTACATGGTTTATGTAACCAAAAACATTTTTCCTCTTCTGTAGTTAATAGTATATAACTTTTTGCTGAGGCTGCTTTTTTGTTTTGTTAATGAAGATAAGAAAGAAGTAGACACAGGATAAATTTAAGTAATCTTTCTTTTGATTCAAGATGAAAACCTGTAAATTCCTTAGATCACTGCTTTTTACTGCATGACTTGTGAATGAAGAGTCTCTCATATTTTTCTGACAACTGTTTTACCTGGTTTACCAAGGAATCAACAACCATTTTATGTTTAGGCCTGTTAGACAGATCCCTACTTAGCTGAACTCTAGATTTCAAGAGTTTACTTCTTAGAAAGCATTTTCAGAAATATCTATAATTCATGTGGCAGATGATTAAAGATGAGAGAGGTAGGAGACTCCCAAAATCTAGCAACATTGTCTGAAGCCAACAGAATTAATTCAAATTTCTTTACTTTATTCTCAGGTATACTCTTTGGATAAGGTCAAAAAGTAGTCCCTTTCTTCACCAAAATATCAAAAGAATGATTTCTAGGAAACGTGCTAAATTTCTTCCCCTTTGAAACATTTGAGTGAGTACCCCACAGCTCATTAAATCACACTCAGCACCACTGTCTTCCATGCTCTTACTAGTATAGTCCATTAAGGAGCACATAAAATGTTCAATTTCTTTTTTAATCCACACTCCCAAAGACCATATTACGCCAAACAAAGAAAGCATGGTCAGAGCTATCACAACAATCCCCCATTCCTGGTAAGAGCTTTTGCCTTAATTAGGGTTTTCATTGATGAGAAGGGGCCACATGACCATGGCAACTCTATCAGGAAAACAGTTCATTGGGATGGCTTTCTTGTAGTTTCAGAGATTCCTTCTATTATCATCATGACAGGGAGACTAGTGGCATGCAGGAGAATATAGGGCTGGAGGAGTTGCTGAAAGTCTTATACCTTACAAGCAACACAAAGTGAGCTGAGCTACGGGGCAATATCCTGAGTATAGTAAACCTCAAACCACAGTGACACACTTCCTCCCACAAAAGCCATACTCCCTCCTATAGAGCCATATCTCCTGATAATGCCATTCCCTGAGATTATGTGGCCAATTACATTCACGTTACCACAGTGAATCACCTAAACCTGGTTCTTGGACTGAAATCCAACCCCCTACAATAGCAGAAAAAACTCCTTACAGCTGAGCCTCTTTCTAGCTTTTCTGTTCTCACCTCTGAAGAACTAATGGAAATTCAGAGAGAGAGAAAGAGATTGGGTTTCAACCTGAAGACCTGAAAGCAAAGCAGCCGGCCATTGGCTGAAAGCAAGCAGCCGGCCACTGGCTCTTACCTTGACCTCAACTCCAAAATGGCGATCCTACTTCCTGGAATCTCAGAATGAGATTGTGACGGAGAACTGTCTTTCCCATTTTTATAATCCTCTCTAGTTCTTAGGATTAAAGCTTTTCACAACTGGAATTAAAGGCATGCACCATCTGGTATATATGGCAAGCTAGTGTGGCTACTGGGATTAAAGATGTGTGTTATTGTGGCATGGTCTGTATGTCTGGTCAGTATGGCTCTTTTACTCTCTGAACTTCAGGCAAGCTTTATTTAAATAAAATAAAAATGAGATGTTACTACAATTTAACATTGGTTCTTCAATCATTCCCATATTTGCAATATTTCTGAAAGGCTTGAAAAATAGACTCCGTGCCTTTTATCATGCAATTTTTTGAGTAATTTTTTTTTCTGGAGATAAATACACGAGGTCAAATTCCCAAGTATTTATTGCTGAGCCAAGGTCAGACATGAAAAACTTTCATAGACATACTCCCCTGCGGTAATGGACTTTCTGCACATACTTCTATCCTTAAGGTTCAGCCAACTTACTGTTTATTCTTTAAATCCTGAATTCCAATGTCACTTTCTATCTGGGAACCCTGACCACTCTGAGCTATGTGCTTACTATATTCAGTATGCCCAGTCACAACAACCTCTCTAGCCTGAGAGAAATTGGGTGATCAGTAGGTCTGTTTATAATTGTTTATTCAAGAATACTGTGACCATAAATATGTGATTCATATTTGTTCAGAGGCCTTTCTGTAAAAAAAAGAGAAATGTGAGGTATGTGTCTGTGTGTGCACTGAAAAGGAGATGTAGCTAAATATGCAAAGAGAGAGAGAAGTATGTAGAGATGTAACTGAGTGGGTAGAGCTATATAGATGCAGCTGTATAGAGGAGAGATGTGTATGTAGGAGAGATGTACATGAAGGAAGAAGTATGTAGGGTGTAGAAAATATAACGGGGTGAAGAAAGATGTGGCTGTGTAAAGAAGAAGCGTACAAGTATGTATCTGTGTGGAGAATATATGACGAATGTGTGCAGAATGTAACTGTGTGAATAGAGATGTAACTATAGAAATGTATGGATGTATAGAAGAGACTGGTATGTTTGTAAAGAGAGATATGGTGCCGGACGGTGGTGGCGTGCGCCTGTAATCCCAGCACTTGGGAGGCAGAGGCAGGCAGATCTCTGTGAGTTCGAGGCCAGCCTGGTCTACAAAGGGAGTTCCAGGACAGGCTCCAAAGCTACAGAGAAACCCTGTCTCGTAAAAACAAAAACAAAAACAAACAAACAAAAAAAAAGAGAGATATGGTGCTGTATGTAAAGTATGGAACTATGTGGAGACAGATTTTCCGAACAGGGTTTTTGTTCAAGATGAAGTAAAAGAGAAAGTTACCATAAGGAAAGCAATTGCTTGTTCTTTTTTTCTTACATTACCATCAGAAAACACAGTTATTTTGTTATTTACTGTCAGATAGAAAAGTCTAGTCTTCATA
Organism: Alexandromys fortis; assembly: GCF_014885135.2. Lineage (NCBI taxonomy): Eukaryota > Metazoa > Chordata > Mammalia > Rodentia > Cricetidae > Alexandromys > Alexandromys fortis. The sequence goes on along the minus strand of NW_026067913.1, from coordinate 1,359,406 downwards.
TAGAGAGGATATTTTTCTGAATCTAAAGTAATCTTTTTGCTTACCTAGGTACAGTCTTGGGAGATGCTCTTAATGGACTGTGGTAGACACAAAATTAATTTCCTTTAAATTATTTTTGACTAAGCAGTAAAATATAGAATATAAAGTACTCCATTTCCATCATGGCATGTACAGCATTCTATGGTCTCAACTGCATGTGCAGGGCTCTTCAGACATCTCCACTATTTATTTTCTGCTCTGTTCACATTTTCTCAGGGAGGGCTTGTATTCATTAATGGCTATATTCACATTTGTCTTCTCTCAACAGCCAATATTTACTTAGTTTATGAATTTAATTATCCTAAAACATTATATAAGTTGTCATTTGCTACTTAATACTGTGACTGATCTGTATCATTTAGTATGTCTTCATGAAGGATAACTGTGCCAAAATCATGTCAAACTTCCTTTATCTTTAAGACTGAATAATATTTTATTATGTATATAAACCTTGTTTAGTTTATTGGTTAATCAATCTCTCAAAATACATATGTCTGCTTTACTGATTCAACATAATGTTGTTATGAATATGCATATAAAATATCTGTTCATTCAACCTCTTCTTTTTACTTTAGTTGTTGATGTGAATGATAAATTGTAAGTTAGAGGCACCAGCATCTAACTTATTATTTTCTCCAGTTAATTGGCCAGATAGGAAAAGCACTGTAGTAATCTCCTCTCTAAGATACAAAGTTTATTACTCTTCTAAGAACATTCTAGAAATGACTGTTTAAGATGTATGAAAGTGAATTTACTAATTAACTTACTGATTAAGCTAATCAGTTATCACATAATATACTTAAAAATGCAATTGACAATTCAAAAATTAATAGGATAATTGCATTTTGTACTTTTACGTTATAAGTGTGCTTTCAGTTAATTCTTTTAGTTCAAGTAAAGGCCTTTGTATTAAATATAGCTCACTTGGGATACACTATTTGCTTATTTTTTTACTGAAATTCACAGAATTCTCTGAATAATAAAGATAGCATATTTCATGTTTATCATATGTTTAATTTTATCCACCCATGTATTCTCCACTTTCTCCCTATCATTCTGCTTTCCAGTATTCTTCTTTCCACGTCATCACTTTGTATTCATGTCCTACATGTGCCTTTAGGTTTCAATATGTAACACAGAATTCAGAAACAAGAGAAAATAAGACTGTTTTGCGGAGTCAGGCTATATTGTGTAATGTTATCGTCTTAAATTATGCCAATTTTCCGGAGGATGGCATTATTCCATCCTCTTTTATTGCTGTTTAAAGAGACAATATTATTAGGAAACTTGCTATTAAGGAAGAGTTCAGAAATGAAAAGTCATGAATGTTTTCCAGTTAGAAATTGGATAGAGAGTGGATAATAACACAGCATGATGAACATTTTACCACTCTGGAAGTTATTCTCTTCAGATTATTTTGGCATATTATTTTTATAGTTACAAAAAATGAAACTTTATTAAATTGGTATCTTTCATACATGTATTGTATACTAATGTATGTTCAAAACTTGTAGCTATTACTTGACATTTTCTTCCATATTTTTATAAAAATTGAAAAGAATATGAAGAAAATATATTAATAATTTTAATTATGCCAATATAATATAGTTTGTTTATGATATATACTGATCATATGTGTATTTAAAACGCATAGTGTGTTTATATACATGTTTATTCATTACATAAAAATAAAGTGAAATATGTAGAAGAATACTTCTCTTGCAATTTAATTTTATCTTAACGCAACATTTTCAAAAAGTACTGTAATAGTAAATTTAATTTTATTTATACATATGGTAGAAAAATACAGATACATTTTTTGAAACACAAAGAAAGGAGATGTCTCACTAATCCCCTATTATTTTATAAATTAGTAAAATAATTTTAATTCAGTCATTTCCATTGTAATTTCTATTTAGAAGAACAAGGAAAAGTTAAAAACGCATGTACACGTTTGCAGCTATGAATACTTCTGTACACTTTTTGTAGCTGTGGTAATATACTACTATATGGTCCTTCACAGAAGGATGAGTTACAGAGAGATAAGAGTCTAAACATGACAGGGAGTCATGGTAACAGGAATCATGGTAGCTGGAAGAGTAGGATGAGAGTTTGCATCTGAACCATGGCTCATAGCAGAGAGAACAAACTGGCAGTGGAATAATGTTTGTAATCTCAAAGTTTACTATCATGCTCTTGTAGAAAGGCCATACTTCCTAAATCTTATATAGCATTATCAATTGGGAACAGTGGTCAAGACTATAGAGGACAGTTCTCATTCAAACCACCACATATTCACTCATTGATCTAACTAAACCATATATTATACCGAATCTCTAAATACAGATATACAAATAAATGCAACACAACATATCAGCTCTTTAAATATTTTGATGTAAATTCACCTTGGATTTTGTTTGCTTCTTTGATTTAAGACAGGGTTTCAAAAGCACCCTGTTTTATCTCAATAAAAATATTTAAAAAAATCTAACTAAATAAATGCCCATGGGAAAAAAAAGAGCAATTAGTAAAACCAATATTTTTTCTACCTTGACTACACAATCAAATGAATATTTCATGAACACAAGAAATCTAACATTCTCGAAATATACATAGTTAACATGTTTTTCCTCTTCTCTTTTCTTATGATTTCTCTCACCATTCTACCATTTTTATTGTACTACTTATTTTTAACATTGTAATGGTTTAAGTAAAACTCTGCAGGTCCCTGAGTTGCTGAAACTGGAAGCAGGTACTGAGACCATGGTGGGTCACAAAGGGAGCCAGTCCCTGACAGGGAGTGCATGGTGGGTGAGAGACTGAAATGGATAGACACTCCATACAGAGTAAAATTGGATATTTATTTAGCCAGTTATGGAAGGGAAAGGGGGAAGAGGAGAAGGGAGGAGAGCAGAGAGAGAGAGACAGAAAAGATAGATAATTACAGAGGCAGGAAGGTGAGGTGTAGGGTGGAGGGAATGAGGCAGAAGCTGTCTTTTTCATAGAGAGACAGAAAGGGAGAGCTTAGGCTGCAGGCAGGTAGGAAGATCTGCCTGCTACAGCTGTGGAGGAATGAGGGAATGGGCAAGGTTTGTCTGTTAAAGGGGAAGGACAGATCATTACATTCCCATCTCTTTTTTTTTTATAATAAAAAGGTAGAAGTTAGGCACAATAGGTTAAAGAATTTGGGATGGCAGATTCCCAAGACTGCTTCCTGCCTATTTGTGGGTGTTGTCTTGTGGGAACCTGAAAAAATTGGGTGCTGGTCACATCCTGTTATAGCAGGTCTCTCTGCTCCTGTGAGATGTTTGTGGTATGGAAGTATCTGGTGTCTCTTACACATGTTTAAGCTGGATCCTTTAATTTGGCTCCCTAGAACTCACAAGAATTCTTTATGTTTGTGAAAACATAAGTTTTAGATATATACATTGTATAAACAGTAGCATATTTATGTCAGAATGACTATGACAGATGTTTTTGTACTATGAAAAGTATCTTTAAGAATATGAAAGAAAGCATGAAAGAGATTTTGATAGCATGAACTTGCACTCACACCTTTATAACTTGCAGGTACATGTCTTAATAACTTGTATTTGTATTTTACTGAAATTTATTTGGTGAGGTTGTCCTTTTAAATTGACAAGACCTCTCAGCTGTCAAACTGCATCAGAGATCTTTGAAAAGAAAAATTTTACTTGAGGAGTTATTGATTAAAAAAATGACAGAGAACTTACTTGGTTGGCACCTAGAACTACTTCTCAGAGTCCTCTCTGGTAGCTGAGAGAAGTATTTGCCTTTTGCTGTTTACTGTAGGGCTTGTCAGACATGAGAAGATCCTGTGGGCTAAGAAATCTGTAGGAAGAGAGCCTATCTTCACCTGAGCAGTTAACTGTCGATTCCAGCAATTCTGTTCACATCTGGAGACTTTCAGTTTAGATAAAAGGCAATTTTGCCCAGTGGTCAGCACTTGGCAGTTGAAGCGAATTGCAGATGGTCAATATTTTGTGCTCATTCGTCTTCTGTCTTCTTGGGAGGAAGTAGAGTGCTGCTGCTATAAGCCGACCTGTCTCTTTTTGTTATGAAAAGTTTTTTTTAATAATTATATATCTAAACGGAATATTTTCCAGATGTCTGAGCCGTTGAGGGCTGCTTATCAGGTAAAACTAAAGTATAGAATATGCCTGGAGAGCTGAGTCCATGCTTGACTGTACCAGCTCTCAAATTAACAGGTAGTATTCATACTCATAAAAAAAAAAAGAAAGAAGAAAAAAACCTGCTTGCAATAGAAGGTTAATGGCAGAACTGACTATAGTAGAGAATAGCTTGTTATATTTTAAAGCAGGATGGGATTAAATATATAGTATTTTATGTAAGAGACTTAAAGTACATACCAATTTAAAACATGAGACTTACTGCTTTGTAGCCTGGTATCAGGATCCACTACCCACTGCCGGCCGCAGCTTGGGGACCTGCAGCATGGTCACATGTCCTGCTGTCCACTGATGTGACTCAGTGATCTGCAGCGTTTCTGACTCTGTAGCAACTTGGGGACCTGTATTTAATTTTTACCATAACAAACATCAAATGCTAATCATTTACCTGTGTTTTAATCTTATTGCTTATTTCAAGTACTATATTTAAAAAACTGAAGCAAGAGAAATTTGTTTTGATCTTGTACTTAACGGAATTTTCTTCTGTAATACTTGATGTTCTCCACTTTGATTCTGTTTACTATTTTTTTTTTTGTAATTTCCACTGAAGTCCATTGTTGGAGACCAGCTTTGACAAAATACCACTTACCAGGGTAAGGGCAGGGGGATTAGCAGATAAGTAAAGAGTACAAAGAAGCCCATAAAAATAATAAAACAGAAAACAGGATAGTACTGGGAGGGAATTCCAGTGAATACTGAAATCCCCAGTGTTTAATTTTCCATAGAATTTTATACTTCAATACAACAGGGGGAAGAAGACAAAAGGCTGCTTTAACATGATACAAAGGACAATCAGAACAGTTATTTGCTTGATACTTTGAAACATCAAGTCATTGGCATTCTGTTGTTTAGGCAGTGAATCCACCCTAGACAACTTAACCTAAAGGCAGCTACTCCTAAGGTCAAACCTATTTCAAAAACAGGATCAGAAATTTGCCAGAATATCTTGGCTATTTGCCAGGGTGGAGTGGATCTACTGTGTGGGGCAATTCAAAGTAAAAGAGACCAAGTAAACACACCCTGTGTCAGGATCTGTAGCCACAGTTGTTGTCAACAACTTTGAGCAAGCTAAATCTCTCTGACCTTCAGACAAGGTGGAAATAGGTTCACATTTTTGAGCTTCCACAGTCTATATTATTACATTTTATCATTGTGGTTGATTTCTCATGTAAAAATCTCTTATAAAAGTTCTGGATTTCACCTTTTCATAATAAATCAACATTAACTTATTCTTTGGTCAAAAGGAAGTAATATTCTACCACATGTTATAGTTGTTGAGTTAAGGAAGCATGTAAATACAAAGATGGTAATTTTGTTGGTGGTAAACATTTTATAAATGTTTTCTCTAATTCATTCCTGTCAAGCAGATTACATTGTGTTAATGGAAAATGTTAGATACATAATGTCAGATTGAATTTTGTATGTAACAGTGGTTAAAATTGCCATTGGAGTTTATTTCAGCCAAAAAAGTTTGCAGAGATATTTGGATGATAAAATAATACATAGCAGATATGACTCTGATCTTATATATATAAAACTAAAATACATTGATATTCATTACCTAAAAATAAATACAATTAGCATGACATAATTGGTGAATGAAAAATAATCTAGTCACAGTAGAATCAATTAGTATCTTCTATTTTATGATTTTTAGAAATTATTTTGGCATATTCACTTCCTGGATAAATAACATGGGTTATGTAAAATAAACCATTGTACTGCTTTTGATTCCATTTTATAGTAGAAAACTCATTAAAATATTTGTGCTGTGCATATATTAACTAACCAAATGTACATAAAATTAATTTATCAAAAGCAAAGCAGGCTACATTCTATTATAGCAAAAGCAGATTGTGATGTACATTTTTTAGATTATGCCTCAAAATAACTAATAAATATTATAAAGCAGACTGTCCTAAGAACTCAAGTCGTAGCATTGCGGGTGTGAATGGTTGATAGACTTAGACGGTAGAAAAAAGCATGGCATGCCAGGTTTTCATTGTGGTGTTGTTGTAGATGTGTAATCCTGACATTTACATGGAAAATACCGCTCAACAGGAAAGCAAGGGTCTTAATTTAATTTTCAGGAACAGCTGGGACACACACCTTGCAGGTTTGCTTTAAAAGACAGCAATTTTTCTTGTGTTGTTCCAAACAAATTTTAGGATTGCTTATTGTTTTGTCACTGGGTTTCTACTAGACAAGATTTTGCATCAGTGTTAAGGGAGGAATAACTTTTAGGAGTAGATTTACAGTATCATTATAGGCAACCTGTTCTAAGGGATTCTTTCAATTCTAATATTGGAGAATCATACTGCTTATAAGAAAGTTTGCTTGCTTATAATCAATTTAAAAATTCATAAAATTATATAAAAATGATCAATTAAAATGTTATATGTGAATCGAATGAGGTCTTACTATTTTCTCTCAAAAACTGAGCAATGAATTAATGTACATTATGAATGTCCTGGTTTGAGTATATCTTTTCTCTTTTTTAAAAGAAAAGAAGAAACTATAGTATACCAATATCTAATAAATGCCAAATTCACTTTGAACTTTTCTTTATCTTTTCATTGATTGTCCATAATAATTCTCAGGAGGTATTAAATAGGAAGGTGATATAGATTCACTTCATTTAATAGAAATAGAATTTAAATTAAAGTTGTTTTTATATAAGAATAATGAAACCTAACTAAGTCATTTTGATTCTCTTGTCACTTACAAAATGTCTAAATATGATTGTGAGTAGTATTTAATTACAAAATGATGACATCTTTGTTCATATAGAAATCAGTATTAGATACAGGGATTAGGACTTGCATTTTAAAAGACAATAGTCTCTCTCTCTCTTTCTCTGTGTGTGTATGTATATTTGTGTGTATGTAATTTGTATCCTTTAACATCTCATTTTCTGTGTGTTATTAATTACTAAATCATTCTTATATGATAAGAAAGGGAGAATCAATGACTGAAAGATCTGGGTCACAGAAAGACATATGAGAAGGTCATAAGCATAAAATATATGCAAAATACATACACATATAAATATAGATATAGATAAATATAGATATAGTGAGGGGTATATAAAGTTGGAAGAAGTTGGAAGTAATTGCTATGAAGGTTATAGGGGCCTTGGAGAGGAAGAACAGTAGGTATGATGTTAAAACCCATTGTACACATAAGAGTTTCAAACTTAAGTAAAATACATTATATATTGTTTATGAGCACATATACGTGTAATTCCCATTCTTTACCAAAGAAGTTCTTTTGTAGCAGATGGAAACAGCTACAGAAATCCACAACTTGTCAGAATTCTGAGAATTAGTGACATGTAGGTCCCTAACCTGGATTGATACTTCTATAACACAACCTCTACATCTCTGAATCTCGGAACACCATGGAGGAGAGAAAAAAGACTGTAAAAGCTAAAGGACCAGGATGCTACAAAATGCCCTAAAGGCATAACATGGAAACTACAACTATGAAATATCAACTATTATTGATAAACGACATTTTCATAGTGATAACAGCAGTTGACATGCTAGTATTGAAGGGAAGAATTTCATAAGGTCTATTCGTAGATGACATTCCACAGACACTCAGAACTTCTCCTGAAACAGGTTTTATGTATCCGTATATCATACATTTAATAAAAATATCTCTGGAATCTTCAAAGACTGAAATTCTGGCAGACATCACAATGAAATTAATACCACGCATCCAGACAACTTACAACTCTGTACTTAACCTGTTGTTCCAGTGCATATTCATCCTGGTTGTTTCTAACCTGCCTTAAAGAAAACAATGTATTCAAACTTATTATGCCTTGGATTTTCCTGGATTCAGTTTTTACAATTTACGCTAATATAGATTTCATCTTAAGTTATATTTTCTTCTATGTCCTTGACCCAGAATAATGTCTGTGTTTTTTTTCTGATAATTGATGACAACCGTAAGCATAATGAAAAAAAGTAAACAAACTTATGCAACCCATACATGCCATAAATGGTTAAAGAAACCCATGTATAAAATTTGATAATGTCTGCTTAAAATAATGAGTACTTTTTGGTCCTGGGAGTCAGTTAATTACCTTTTTCTTTAAAGATTTCTCTGAAGTACTCCCTTTCCCATACCATATTTTCCATGTTGTTCAATAAATATAGGACAGAGTTCATTATGGATATGTACATTAATTTAAGGCATAAATTCACAGAGACAGTCAGACAGATCAAAGATGGTCCAGGATCCAGAAACTATAGATAGACAGAAGAAATGGAACGAAGTCGAGATTTCAAATTTGATCTTGTTCCTGGTTTAATTAATCCAAGAGGAAATGCAGTATTTCCATTCCTTAAATTCAACACCAAAAGCATTGTGATGCCCCTGAAATTACTGTTTACTGTAATGACCCCAATACTCACACAATTCCAGGTATTCACCTTTAAACACAAGTAAATGCATTCATTAGTAAATGGGTGCAGAAGGTGTTGTGTATGTGCTTGTGAGTGTGGGTGTGTCTGTGTGTGTGTAAAATAAATGAAAAAGCTAAGATCATGAATTCATAAGAGTGTGGAAGTGAGTTGAGCAGGGTGTATGGAAACTGATAAATAGAAATAATGTCAAATGGTAGTCAAGTATAAAATTTGTGTATAAAACACATAAAATGCAAATTTAAAATTTAAGATTAAATCCACATTATACTTTACCTGCCAATGACGTTTATACCTATTTTATGTGTAACAAAGGTGAAAGCACTTAGATCAATTGAAGTACATAGTATTTTTCCTTACTGGAAGTGAAATACCACACATATACAAGAATATCAAGAAATAATTAATTTTTTTTTCAACATTTAAAATCAGAATTTCCTTCTATAATATTCACATATACTAATAACATGACTCGATTAAAACTTATTTATGGAAGCAGAACAGAATATAGAGCCTGTTAAAGCGAACATTTCAAAAGAAATAAACATAGAACTAGGCGGTTCAATGGGGTGAAATGTACCTAGAAAAACAGGCAAAAACTCATACAGAACATGAACAGAAATTCGCATAAAAAAGAAAAATATTATAGAGCTGTTATCAAACAGAGCATTGATTGAACTGCATAAAACTACGTTGTAAAATAAACCATACAAGTAAAACAAATGCTGTATGATATTACTCAACTGTTAATCTGAATGAATTTAATTCATGGGACTTTAAATTAGAACACTGGTTTCCACCCCTTTGGCAGAGAAAGGGATGAGAAGAAAATGATGAATAAAAAGAGCATCACAGTTAGGTGAATGAATTGTGTGAAATACAAAAGAACCCAGTAAATATAATTCAAAATAAGGAGTGCAAACCCCGAGTTTAACACAATCTACTACAGATGTGCATCAAAACATCACCCTAAAACCCTTAATTATGTACAAAGATTGTATGTCAATTAAATAAGTACTAGTAAAGTTTGAGGTTATCTGAGTCAGTGAAAGATCAGAGCGTGGATAGGACAAAGCTTTGGCACAGTATCTCAAATGAAGGTTCAAAGCTACCCACATTAGTTCTTCCTCCTGCCGTGAAAATGGTCATGCACTAGTATAGAAGTTCTTATGTACAAAGTTCCATTTTATTAGCACCTTGTCTTCAGGTAAAAGAAGCCTGCTACGTAAATTTAAATCATAGATATCTATAATTTCATCAAGTTACTTTTATGATTTTACTAAAATTAAATGGATTATTTTTGTAGTCTCTCTTTTTTTGGACTTTGTATTTCCTCAGTCTTTTTCTTTCTTTTTCATAACACAATATTTAAGGGATTTAAGTAGAAAGTGGATTTCAGTGACTAAATAAGCTTCAGCCTCACCAAGGGTAATTTGATGATACATGTGAGAATACACTAATAGTAAAAAGACACTTAAACAAAAGTAGTATTCTGTTATTCCATACGAGGTCAGATTCACAGAAATAAGAGGAATAATAGTGTAATTGCAGAAATACTTTAACTTACAACAGGCTTCATAATACTACGTTGCAAAGTTTAATGTGGACACCATAATGGTTTATTTTAAGAGCAAAGATGAGTAGGAAAACATTCTCCTGTATGAACGAATGAAATTCTTTGAGTGACAGGACTAATTAAGTTCTAGGGGGAATTTATGAAAGGATAAGAATAAGCAGAGATAAATGGGGTCTTAATTTACCCTCCAGGTTGGAAAAAAAAAGTGTTGATTCTGCTTTCACTAAATAAACCCCCTTTCTATCTACAGTGACAGAAACAGTAAACTCTGTCCCAGATAGTTCAATCTCTGTAATTTTTAATAGATTTCTCTCGCCTCCTTAAGTAGGTTAAGAAAATCCATTGCACTGCATTTAAAAATAAAGTGTGCCGGAAATTCAGAATTTTTCTTTTATCCACTTCCACTGAGTTTCTATTTTGGTAGGCTATGAGAGAATTGTTGAAGTCTAAAAATAGTTATTATCACATGTAGTTTCTCAAGTCCAAAACATATCTTGAATAATAGAAATTATGCCATAAAGACATGGTGTTTAACTTTACTTACTTTCAGCAACTATGTTGATTTTATATAACTGAAAATTATAATAACAGCTACAAAAGTCAGGGGATGGGAATAGAGAAGAGCACATCATAATATGTGAATTTTTTTTCTTAAATTAAGAATTATAATAACACATAATATAGCTCTAAAAATATGGTTATATGCAAATATATATATATATAACTTACAAGAGTAACTTGGCCTGGTATAAATCGTCATCATTTTACATGTGAGCACATAGCTTCTGTGATTGACTTGTCTCTGAGCATCATGTGTATTAATTGGAAATGATATCTTATATTTGATCATATGTATAGCAATTTTTAATGATGTATTTAATTTATATTGGTATACTAAATGTATTTGTATTTTCAGTGTTGTGAATTTCTATTTTGAAGCATTTGCTTTTAATGTATGCTATATTGAAAATTAATTTTATTTTGCCTGGTAATTCTCATATACTAAATTAACTTGAAGGACATATTTTATTATATAAGGGTTAGATTGATGAACAAATCAACTTATTTGTTTGATTTGTCTTATATTATAATGTTAAAAAGTCTTTGCTATTTAAATAATTTCCAAAATAATAATCCTTATATTAGCACATATTTGCAAACTAAAATTATGAAAAGATTTAGGAAGAGTTTTACATAAGTTTAGAATGTAGAACATTTAGAAATCCAGTCAATTAAATGCATTTAATTGTCAATATGATATTTTTGGATAGTAAGTGAAATATACTATTTATTAGTATAGATTATATATTAAAGTGATCATCCTATAAAGGCATTTATAATTTTTGTTAGTCCATGTAGTCCAAATAGAATAAGGTGAGATCTCATTGTCAATGAAGATATTATTAAGTAGGTTACAGCTCTAAATATTAAACATTTTGTACATATACAAAATCATATAATATGTTCCACATATACATAAAATAGTATTCTTTATAATTAGAAATATTTTAAAAATAATAGTACTATTCTATAGATGGCCTTTTATTTTTTAAAGCATAAGTTCTCTAATTTTCACTTATAAAGAAAATTTTAATTCATTCTTTGAAATTTTCATACTTATATACAATGTATCTTAATTATACCCAAGCTCCATCCTCTCCCGGAAACTTCCTCTGTGACCCCCAGAGCCTTTTCCTTCAAAATTTCATGTCCCCTTTTACAATATTGTTATTGTTAATAGGCTCCATCAGTCCAATTAGTGCTGCCATATGTGCATAGGTGGACGACCACCCACTGGGACATGGGCAGTCTACCACTTAACACCACACACAGAGAAACAACTATTCTCTTCCATCAATCATCTCTTCAGCTAGGTGTGAGAAAAGAGGATTTTCTTTATTCTTCATAATGTAAATTTTAACTGGCTTGATCTAATACAGGTCTTGTGCAGATAGCCAGAGCTTCCTTGGAAACATGTATGCAATGTCCCTGTTATGTACAGAGGGAAGTCTTTCACAGCATGCCTTCAGCTCTTGATTAGTATGTGAAAGTAAAAATCATTTGATTTTCTATAAGGTTCAAAGTTTCTATGATACATAAATATGACAATTTGGCAAATTTAAACTGTTCATTGAAATATATTTTTAATATATATGTTATATACAAAATTATACACACAAATATATATATATATATATATTACACTATTTTTTCTGGCACAATTGGAGAATGTTATTAGAACTTTTAAAACCTAAAATCCTTCCTATTTCATTTTTGGTATTGCACAGTGGATACCACTGACAAGAAACTCTTTACCTCCAGTTTTAGAAACAATTAAAATGGGTGTTAAATAATGCAGAAAGAATGTCCTAACCAAACCATTGGCCACATGCTGAGATCACTATGAAAATTTTATTGTTATGAAGGGATTTCAGTGAAGATGTAGTTAAAAATTACAAACTGAAAACTAGAACACACAGTTACAAAATGCAAAGCCCCTAGATTATATTTGCTCCTGATTTATTAATACCATGAACCTAATAGTGGATTAGGTTCATGAAGTCACATTATGTGATAATATTCACTGAAATCTAGAAGATAGGCTAATTTATAAAACTGTGGGAAAGTGAATTTATTTAGGTGACACAGTTATATGTGTCTGTGTGATGCACACATAGTTAACTTATCTTATAATGTATATAATTATACATGCATATACACATATGCATCCATTTATACATACATGCATACATATGCAAAGACACTGAAGTAAATAAGTAATAAAATTAAAATGCATGGTTCTGTGACTGTGAATAACTTATGCCCACATAAATAAATCATATGATTACACAGAACGCACTACGGCGAGATATTTATAAAGTCAAATGGCATCATCACGACACTTGTAGCAGCACTCACAGAAACAAAGGTGGTATATTTTGGGCTCCAAAACACTGAAGTAAAGTTCTCTCCATATTGGACTGAATAATATTTTTTTAATACTTTTCAGTGTATGGAAGACTGAACACCATTATAACTGTACAGAAATAAAAAATGCATATGACATTTTAGTACATGTACCTTTATATGCTTTCTAAAGATAGTAGCATTCATAAATTAGAATTAAATGTACTTTTAATTGAGAAGTCCATTATTTTGAAAAATCAAAACAGCGAAAATGGAAGACAGCTGGGGAATAGAGAGATAAATGATAAATGATATATGATATATAATATTATATAATCATATTATAATCTCAAAATTAAAAACTGGAAAAGCCAAAAGTATAATCTTACATGTTTCTGTGAGCATTCTATTGTGAACTGAGAAAATAGGACTAAAATTTCATATTTAAGATAATGCTAAAAATACATGTCAGAAAAATAAAGTTATAATAATCCTCTTAATAGAAGAAATGAGACAACAATTTAAATAAATTGCTTTATCTTTCTCAATTCTGTTGTTCATGCATACAACCTTTATGCTTCGGTGAAACAGAGGAAGGGCAACCAATTGTAAATGATTAACTCATGAAAAACTATGCCTTAAATACAAAATGCTATGACTTAATTGTATGTTAGACACTATCCTATAGCAAGGGAACTTGAAGGGAAGGAATTATACTTTGGACTACGAAATCGTACACGTGATGACTGACAGCTCTGCCATACCATTTCATAGGGCTCATAATGTAGTCTGCTTTAATTCTCTACTGTCAGTCAATATCCATAAATTGAATGTGTAAAAAACTAGACATATATGATAAGATTATTTTTGACAAAGGAAAATGCCTTGGTGGAAAGGACAGTGGTAGGTGGGTGAGAGGGTAGCACCTTAGTGATTGAGGAGCTCACTACAAAGTGATGGGGTGTGAGGACCCACAGAGCTGTGGGCCTGTTCCACCTTGACTGGATCTCAGAGAGTTGAGCTTATTTTTCTCTCTCAAAGTTGTTGACAACAGATATGGCTACAAATGAGAGATTCTAACCTAGGGTGTTATTAATTAATATTTTAGGTATAAAGATGGATTCACTCCACCTGGACCAAAGGTTGGAGAATTCAAACCTATTTCTTGTATCATGTTAATGAAGTCTGTTGCTGCCCCTCTTTTCTTTTTTTGGAGTCAAATACATAAGTGTACAAAAAAAAAATTGAGGCAGAGTCAGTATTCACTGACTGTCCCTCCCAATGCTGTTCTGTGTTTCTGCCTTTTATTTCCCTTACATCTCTGTTTCTTTTGAAAAACTAAAGACAGAAAACCAGCCTGGCAGTGTTGGTGCTTGCCTTTAATCCCAGCACTCGGGAGGCAGAGAGGCAAAGGCAGGTGGATCTTTTTGAGTTTAAGGTCAACTTGGTCTACAGAGGTAGTATCAAGACAGACTCTAGAGAAACCCTGTCTCAAAAAAACCAATCCAAACCAAACCAGACCAAAATAAATAATAAATAAATAAATAAATAAATAAATAAATAAATAAAACAAAATCCACAAAAACAACAATAAAAATTAGTGCATATTAATTCTAACTCTCATGCTCCTACTCTGGCCTTTGACAATGGAGTAGAAAAGTCACTTGTGTGGGAAATTTGAGGGCAAAATGGGGACTTTGAAAGCTGATATCTTGGGTGGTCATAGTTGCTCATGATGGTCTGTGTTGTGTATTCTTCCCCACAGCCTTCAGGTACGACAAGAAGACATTACTATCCTCATGACCACAGCTGAAAGAGGAGTGATCCAAGAGGTTTGTTTTCTTTCTTTCTTTCTGTTTTTTTTTTTTTTTTTTGAGTGTTTGCTTTTGTTTTTGTCTGTAGGTAAATGTTTCATACTCCAGTTAGGTTTTGTGGTGAAGCAGATACAATGTGAAGAATGAGGATTTTGTGTCTTATGAACATAAGAATTTGCTGGTTAATGTGTTTCTTGTAGAAAATATTTCAACACCTTAGAGAGGCAGAAAGACAAACTAAGAATCTTTCAGTTTGTGCATCATTTATTTTTGTCATCAAATGCTTTAAACTTCCCCTTTAAAAGGTTTATTATTTTCTTAATTATGTGTGTGCCTGTGTTTATGTATATACACAGTAGTTCATTGCCCACAGAGGACGAAAGAGGACATCACATGCCCTGTGATGGAGAGATATACATGGTTGTTAGATATATTAAATATTCATACTGCCTAATACTTTTTGAGGTTTATGCCCAGTTTTTAGTTCAAGCTAAATGTGTGTGCAAAATCATGCATTAACCTCTTTTAATACTGCTTCCAGATTAGCTGTATTTAATGATATTACACTCATTGGAGATCATGACATGTTTAAAGTAAGTCAAAAACAATCACAAGGAATAATCAACATTTGAAAATTAGCTATTTGTTATGGAGTCAGGGAACAAGGACTTTCGAGTGAGTCATAAAATGCTAATTACATTAGCTTTATTACAATTGGGATGTCACAAAAGCAGAAGGGCCGGTAAAACATTTTGTGGGCTGGCAAATATTTTTAATCTATTTGCATGGTTGACTGATATAATTTAATAAATTTGGTTTAAAAGAGTCCCTGGCCAAAAGCAGTAAAACATATGATGGCACAATAAGCCAACTAAAGAAACGACACACAAGCAAATCATTCATTTGATGTTAGCCATTCTGACAGGTGTAAGATGGTATGTCGGTGCCCTTTTGATTTGCATTTCTCCGACGGCTAAAGCTGTTGAACATCTCATTAAGTTTATCTCCCTCATGTGAGATTCTTCTGTAAAGAATTCTCTGTTTAAATATGCACCCTATTTTTAATTGGATAATTTGGTATTTTGATGTCTGGTTTCGTGAGTTTGTTACATATTTTGGAGATAAGCCCTCTGTCAGATGTGGGGTTGGTGACGGTTTTGATTCATTCTGTAGGCTGCCGTTTTTGTCTTACTGAGTGTGTCCTTTGCCGTCAGAAGCTTCTCGGTCTCAAGAGGTCCAATTCATTAACTGTCAATATCAGTGTCTGTGCTACTGGTGTTATGTTCAGGAATTAGTCTCCTGTGCTAGCGCATACTTCCAGTTTCTTTTCTATCAGGTACAGTGTAACTGGATTTATGCTAGCTCTTTCATACACTTGGACTTGATTTTGTGCTGGGTGATTGATATGAATCTATTTGCATTCTTCTACATGCTGATATCTTGATATACTAGCACTATTTGTTAAAGAAACTTTTTTTTTCGTTGTATATTTTGGCTTTTGTTTCATAAATCAGGTGTTCATAAGTGTGAGTCTTTGCCAGGGTCTTTAATTTGAATCCATTGATTCGTTTGTCTGTTTTTTTTTCAAGGTAATAATTTTATTTTATTTTTTTAAATATAATTTTTTTTATTGAAAAAAAAAAAAAATTTCCGCCTCCTCCCCNTCCCTCCCCCCACTCCTCTCCCCCTCCCTCTCCAGTCTGAGGGGCAGTCAGGGTTCCCTGCCCTGTGGAAAGTCCAAAGTCCTCCCCGCTCCATCCTGGTCTAGGAAGGTGGACATCCAAACTGGCTAGGCTCCCATAAAGCCAGCACATGAAGTAGGATCAAAACCCAGTGCCATTGATCCGTTTGTCTGTTTTAATGCCAGTGTCATGCTGTTTTTGTTACATATCTGTATAGTAGAGCTTGAGCTGAAGTCGGGGATGGTGATATCTCCAGAAGTTCCTTTATTATACAGGCTGGGTTTAGCTATCCTGCCTTTTTTGTTTTCTCATATGAAGTTGAATATTGTTTTTGAGGTCTGTGACAAGTTGCATTAAAATTTTGATGGGGATTGCATTAAATATGCAAACCGCTTTTAAGATGGACATTTTTCCTATGTTAATCCTATCTATTCATGAACACAGATCTTTCTATTTTCTGATATCTTCTCCAATTTCTTTCTTTAAAGTCTTTTGTACAGATCTTTCACTCAACTAGTTAGAATTACCCCTAGGTATTTAGTATTTTTTGTGGCTATTGTAAAGGGTATTGTTTATCTGATTTCTTTTTCAGCCCATTTATCATTTGTAAATAGGAGAGCTACTGAGTTTTTTGACTTAATCTTGTATCCAGCAACATTAAAGAAGGTGCTTATCAGTTGTTGGAGTTTTCTGGTAGAATTTTTTGTGGTCATTTATATAAACTATCATATCCAGAACACAGGGATTTTAGAAAACCACACTTCTTAAATGCATAATTTTATTTATCTAATCTCAGCACTACATAAGTAAGGAAGTTGAGTCTAGAATATTGATAAATGTTGCTGAATGAAGAACAGAGCTATTTACAACATATTTTTTTTTTAAGAATACTGTTTTTCCCCTATGGGTTAAATGAATTAAAAACACAGTAACCTATTTTTAAAAAGTACTGTAATTTACATATTTACACTAGTAACAAGCCAGAGCGCTACAGATTGGACAACATTCTTCTCAGTTACTAGAGAAAGATAAGGTTGCACTCATTTCACAATCTTTCTTTTTGCCTCAAGATTGTTGCTACCTTTAATTTCTAAGTCATATTCATTCCACTTGCTGAAGGAACCTGCATCTGTGCCAGACTTGTGTGGGCAGACTTGAAGCTGTTCATGCCCTTTTTCCCACGTTTTCTTTGCTGCTTTATATTCCCAGATTAGCTAACCTTCAAGAGGAACTGTAAAATTAATTCTATATTCCACAAAATAGCGAAAATAATAAGCTGCAGCAAAATACAGAGAACTATAATTAACATCTAGATTCTAGACTATCACTGCAAGATGTCCTCTTTTCATGCAGCGGTTATTAGTGAAAGCCTCCTCATAATGTAAGACATAACTCACTATCTAACAAACACGGTTTAAATTTGATGCACAGAATTAAAAATAAATGACAGAATAATGGCATTTTAAAGGCAATAAAATTGAATTATTTTCTAAGTAAAAGATCCTAATTAATTTCTCAATTACATTTTCCATCTTTTTTAGGTAAAAATATTATTGTAATTACTCATTCTGCTTCATAGTTTTAAACTCATTAAATATTAAAGTGATATTGCCAATTATTCTGTTTGTTTAAAGAGTAAATTATCATGAAGATCACTGAGGACATTCATCTCTAGAATCAAATAAGAGATGCATATTTCTGATGATGAACACTTTTATTAAGTTATCATTTATCTGAGCTGAGACAGGCTTCTTCAAGACAGCATCGAGATGTCACTTATGTACATGAGTGTTCTATAAATTAAGGTGAATAAAATTGCATTTGCAGTAACAGAAAGTATACTAAACAGTAAAATATAAATTAGAATCAATAGAGTTGTGGAAAACAAAATTAATTTATGAACAGTATTTATCTTAATGTTTTTTCAAGAATTTTTTTCAAAGCAATATATGCTTTTGTGTTACTTCTTTTGTGTATGTGTTCTATGAGTGCGCTTCTTCATTTTATTTATTTATTTATTTTGGAGGAAACTTGATGACCAAGAACATGCAATTCAGGTTGATACAATTGCAAAAGTTATAGAGAAATGATAGTGTTTGATATTCATTCTTAGTTTCAATTATTCAAAAAAAATTAATTCAGTGGTGTCGGGCCTGTAGTTCAAACCAGTTTTCTTGGCTTTGTGTGTCCTCTGCTGATATATAATATTGACACCTCTGTCAATAATCAGAGAGAAATAGGAAATGAGATTACTAATTTATATCACATTTAAAAAATAAAGAAAGAGTTAGGAGGACTATATCCTAAAGGAATGGATGATGCGTCTTCTGAAATACAAGAATTATAAAACAAAAATACATGGTCATGATTGAGATTTATATGTATATGTGTGTGTGTGTGTGTGTGTGTGTGTGTGTGTATTGATGGTCTGGAAGCCTCAGTATCTATCCAAATAGTTCAGATCCCTGTCAGCACTCTTTGTTGACCAAGAGAACTAGCTGATAATACCTTACGGGGGGAGTGAGGCTGGAGAAACACTGGCTGACTACTCTTAAAGAAGACTTGTGCTTGATTCACTGAACCTCCACAATGACTTACAGCCTGTACCCCATTTTCCAGAGAACCTGATGCCCTCTTCTGACTTCCACAGGTAATAGGGACACACAGTATAAATAGATATACATGAAGATAAATGTACATACAATACAAAATAATATGTTTAAAACACCATTTTAAGATTATATAGAAAATATTATTCACAAGATGTAGAGAAACCAAAGAGATTCAAGATAGAAGGTCTCTTCCTGTTGAGTAACAATCATGGTAACAGAGGGTGGAATGTAGACTTCTGAAGAAGGAAGTGCAACAACTGACGTATGTCGCTGTGAACCCTTTAGTGTATAATCCAGCCTTCATGACATAGTATAACCATGGATTGACAATTGTAGAAGTAACCAACTAGCCTCACTCAGCTATATAAATTTATTCTTGGTGATGTCAACCAGGTCAAAATTCATGCCTGAGATGTCTTAGGCCCTGGAAATTCACTTAATTATTTTTGTCTATTTAAATTATCATGGCACCAGCCTGCCTTATAATTATTTATCTTTATACCCATAGACAAATGCTACACTTAGAACCATTGCTTTAAGATGAATAGCAGTGAATGTAGAGATGCATTTACATGTATGACTGCTTGAAAATATTGAGTGTTCATTCTTAAATAGGGCATTTATACCATACCTAGAAGGTTCAGTGAACATTGTAGTAAAAAGAAGAAAAAATAATTTAAGAACTGGAAGATAAGAACAAGGTCCTGGGTCCTGTCGTCTTCAGGTCAGTCATAATATCATGGTAGTTGCACCTATCTGAAATTTTCCTGCATAAACCTGACTCTTTCAAGGGTCATAGTCAATCCAGAATGAGCTGCTGTCTGTGATGGATTTAAGGGAGGAGCAAACATTGTCTTTAGTTGTATACTCACTTAAAATCCACCAGGCTCAAATGAGTAGTTACAAATCTATGGTCAGATAGCCCTGTTTAAATCAGGCCAACAAAGAAAACAAAATTGACATGGATGTATGAAAAAAAAAAGATTTGTACAGAAGGGAACAATACCAAATGGGGGACTGGAGAACCATTGTTGAGGACCACAATAATCAATTCACTGTGTCTATGAATAAAATAACCAGATAATAAGTTCAATCCTAGCTATATTTTCAAGGGAGAGAATGCTGCCTATGTATTTTTCTTTTCTCTTATACTCTGTAGGATTTTCAGCATATGCCATATGTCACCTTGTTATGTGTGTAGGGGTGGTTAACAAACTTGAACTTAGTGGGTGTGGTGTTTATAAGAATTATACATAATAATTTACTTTTAAAATTCTAAGCTTCTTAAGGCAGGCACTGCACTGGATCCTACGAAACAGTGCAATCTTCATCCTGAGGGGTTGACAAACCACAGTACTGGTTTGGAGCCCAAGCTTCTTTCTCTGAGGTTTGCCTCCCCATGCATCTTATTATCTGGGCATTTGCTTTACATATTGCGTCTCCCTTGCGTAGCTTCTCTAGATGGTGAAACAATTTTCCTTCTTAAGGTTGAAAAAACAATAAACCCTCAGCATAATTAATCAGTATCTAAAATGAGTGGGTTTTTTGTTTTCTGTTTTGTTTGTTTCTATCATGTTTGGGCACATATTTTTATGGAAAATATTAAATTTTAATTTGTAGTCTTAAGGGAGTGATAGTAAGTAGGTCATAAATAATAAGGTACCATAATACTACTTTTTCATGTTTGCTTTTTTTTATAACCAAAACATTTTTTTTCATCTCTAGAGAATTTAACTGCTGAAGTTGTTCATCCCATTCCCAAATGCTCCCTGTCTGCTCACAACATTTGTTATTTCATTTTTAGACTTGGCTGTTCCATGATTAAGACTCAATTAATTTACCCAGCAGTGACAACAAAATACTGATAGTTAAAACTGACCTAATTACATCTCGACCTCTATTTCCTTTTTAAATCCACTATTCACATTAATTATATGATTATTGCTTTAACAAGTGATCAACAAAATAAAAAAATGAGACAAGGACTGATGAAGGATGACATTGCCTGGGAAACTGTAGATGAAGCTATTAAGTTAGTACATTACATTGGCCATAAACATCAATACAGACCCTGCTGTGGTAGGACCACAGACGTAGACATGGTCTTAGTAAGCAGCCCAAGACAGAATATAACCATGGCAACTGGGGGCTGTGCAGGCCACCCAGATTGTCATGGTCCCTGCTGTAGCATGACTCTCGAACACCAATGTGGCCCTAAGTGGCAGCCCAGGCCACAGGCTTCTGCACAGCCCCCAACAGCAACCTTTAGCCAGAAAGGCATACAAGGCACATTCTGTTACAATGGCATCCTGATCTAAAAGACCTGTCACTCAGGTGTCATCCAGGCAAGGGCTCCTGCAGAGGGCTATATCTGGGTCTGTGGTACTATAGTGACCAGGGTCTGAGATGATGTCCAGGGCTCCTGCTATAATCAAGGTCATGCAGATGACCTGTGTCTGTTTGGCTACCATAGACCATGTCAGCGTCAGAGGATTGTACTGCACCTGGGGCTATGCTGATCTGAGTGGCCAGTGCCGACA
This sequence comes from Alexandromys fortis, assembly GCF_014885135.2. Taxonomy (NCBI): domain Eukaryota; kingdom Metazoa; phylum Chordata; class Mammalia; order Rodentia; family Cricetidae; genus Alexandromys; species Alexandromys fortis. The sequence goes on along the minus strand of NW_026067913.1, from coordinate 1,337,592 downwards.
CCTAGAGTCATGGAGACATGTGGGCACAGATCACAGCCTAGGACTATGTCTGGGTCCATGGCCCTGCAGCAGCTGGGGTCTCAGGTGTCATGGCTCCTGTTACCCCTGAGGGCTCTACAGATACCTGTGGTCTGGTCAACCACCAGCTCTAGAGGTGCCTAAGTGTCACAGAGGAGTCTGTGTCTGAGCTGCTGCACAGAGCTATGTGTGTGTCCGTGGTTCCGCTACTGTTGGGGTCTGTTGTGATGTTCATGGCCCATGTCACCATGGGAGTCACTGGAACCATACTGTGCAGAGCCGGTCCCACCCTTTACTGGTCCTGAGATGGCCGGCTAGATACTACAGCTGGGAATCTAGTCCTACCCCTCAGGGCCCAGTTTGCTCCTGCACTCAGGAAAGATGGTCCTACCCCTCACCTTAGCTGTGCACCCCACTTAGGCAGAACCTTAGAGCTGACCCTGTCTGCCTGGGTATAGGTGAGGGAAGAACTGATCCCACCTCCCTCATTTGCCATGTGGTTGCATGAGCAAAAGATACCCTTCCCTCCTCACACATTACCAACTGTGGAAGGTGAGGAAGATGGCCCCTGGGTCATAAGACTGAGAGAAGGAGCCATACCCCACTCCAGCTTCAGCACACATGAGGTGGGACCTTGTAGCCTACCTGACCCTGTCGTTGGGGGGGGGGGGGCACAAAGAATCAATAAATGTTAACAAAAAGCTACATGTCATAATAGGTGGGAAATAATTTACAAGTGTTGTCCATAGTAAATAGGGGAATTTTATAGATGAAAATTTAATAAAAATTGTTCATCTGCACTTAAATTCTGTAATTTAACAGTGACATAGTTGGTAAATGTGCTATCTTGCTCTTGTGCACACATCAAATGGTCTGCAATGTCTTCCATAGTAGTAGTTCCCATGCCTGTTTCCCCAGACCTTTATTTTTAATCACAATGATGCCATTTAATTTTCTCTTTCTTACCTTCACAGCAATAATCCGTGAACCATTAGAAATACTATCATTCACTTAGGTCCTTTATTTATTTTAAATTTGCTGTTATCATCTAGAAGACATTAGTAAATTCTACCTGCACATTCTGAAATTTGATTATTGTGCCAGGATTCTTTTGAATGATTTCTTGGATTATATTTCTGCAAAATGCATTTAATATTATATGAAGCCTTAAAGCAAATGTACCTCAAGTACACAACACTCCAATCCTACTTGTCTCTTGAGGCTCACTTGGAGGTTTTTCTTCCAGAATTTTATGTAGAACAACATTATATCAATCTTACTAGTATCCCATGTTCTTATACTTCAAAATTCCATCAGGTGTGATAGACATACACATACCTATATCTATATCCATCTATATCAGATTTGAAGTGGTATTTTCAAATCGCTGTGTGATGTCAACAGTATTCAATTTCATTGAAAAGCTCTTACAAAATCTTTGATAGAAATATCTTTCTAAATCTCACTGAGAAGATAATGACTGATTTTCATGTTAATGATATGACCCCAATAGAGGGCAATTATACCTGAAAGCAAATCAAATATTCATTATCTCTGAATAAATTTGTTACTTAGCTACCATTTTGAAACTTAAAAGCCATTTTTAAATTTATTTTTCCAGGATGTTCTACTTACCAGTTAGTCCATGCTTTAAGAATTTATTTCTTTGCAAATCCAACTTTATTATCTAAAGTTATTAACTTGTTTCAACATCAAATTTACATAAAATATTCATATTCAGTATGATGTATGAGAGGAACAAAGTACAGCATGCAGTTCTTGGACTGATAATAGCATTTTATGTACTAAATTCTGTCTGCTGGGACCATACCAAGAAAAATGATATTTAATCAATTGCTTTAAAGCCTGTAAAAGTTGGCCCTAAGTTGACAGATTCCATTTTTGAACAACCTTCAAAATGCAGGCATTTGGGGAATCTGCATGTATTACATACCTGAGAACACAGAAAGCAGCATCCAAAGAATAACAATTATATATATTTGATATATGATATATTTCATGTTATTTTCATCTTATGAAGACCATTTTTTTACATATCAGATTTTTCCTTCTAAAAAATTAACAAATATATAATTTCTTGCTTGGAACAATTTATCTTGAACATAGCCTTCCTTCCTATCTTTCATTTCCTTTCAAGAATTTCTGAAGGGATAATTCAGGGATGGAGACTTTAGGATAAATTTAGGAAAGTGTGAAGGTATAGCTTAAAAATCATTTGAACCACATTGAAATCCCAGTTGTGCTTTATGTTGCATATATCCTCATGATATATATATATACAAATTTATACAAATTTATGTTGTATATAAATATTTTATATTTTCTTCTGGCAGTAGATTTAATTTACTAATGTTATGCTTCCATAAGCTTTACTCAGAATAACAAATATGAATATGGAAATTCACACTTTTTATATGAATACATATTTACATATTTGTAAGAACATGTGCATTTATTTAACAAATTGGCAAAATATTTTAATTTATTTAATAAATAGTATTTATCTAAATCAAGATGTAAGACACTGACATATTTCAAAAACAGTGCCTAGCTATTTTTTTAAATTCCAGTACGACCTTCAAACAGTGATGCTTTCATCAAAACCATTCACATTTTTGATCATACATTAATAGTCAGAGCTTACCAATAGCATCATTAGGCTAATGCACAGATACAGGATGATAAGTCCATTTTATAAAAAATAAACATTTAAAGCAGTATGTTACCTACAATTTTGAAATACTTACAGAGCTATCCTTGTTATCAACAAGGAAAAGGCATTGTTCAAACTATTTTCATAATATCTCACAATTCTGTTTATCCTCCAAATATGCTGTGGTTCAAAATAGTAGCTTGTATTCTAATTAAGTTATTGATCTGTATTTCATGATACATTGTTTTATGCCAGATTTGGGGAAGCAGAGTAAAAAGTACTTCAAGTTTGAGGCCAGATTAATCTTCGTGAAAATTAAGCATACCTTGAGCTATAATTGAAAAATCCCCGTGTCATTAAAACAAGAGCTTGGCATGCACTGGTCTACTCTACTGCTTGTCTAGCCTGTATTAGTCTGTAGATATGATGACTATCATTGCCAATTCATTTCAGGTATCTATATATAATAAGTGTGTGTGTGTATGCGTGTGTTTGAAATTTGGAAAATTAAATGGACTAAAATTAATATTTTAATAAAATGTATTTCTCATTCATTTATGCTGGATCCTTATACTTCCCAGTTTCTGAGTTCTTCTACAGCAGATTTAGACTAGTTAAGGATATGATTTTAAGTGATTAGGATATGACTTTAAGTTTGCTTTTGTGTCTATTCTAGTATAGCACATCACCCTAGGATAGTGAGGTCCTCCTGCTGATCGTAGAAACCCAAGCACAATTCTTAATCACAGCAAAATGACTTGGTTTTATCAAGATGTGTTTTCTTGTATAATACTTTCACAAGGACTCATAGAGAGGAGTTCTCAACTGAGGATTAATCTCTCATCCAGCCTCTCTAATATTGGTAAACATTGCTAGGGCCAGATCATTTTGCCCCTGATTCCTGAGAACTGGAATTACAAGTATATGCCTCCTGTCCCAGCTAAAAAATCAGTTTTTTTTTTTACTGTGAAAATTTAAAGCCCCTTCCTCTATTATTTCTCTTATAAATTTTTAAAAAAGATTCAGTGTTAATGATCTCCTATTATCATTTTCAAGTTCTTATTGATATGCATACAGGAAAATTCTTGTGAATCATAATTATTTCAGCAGCTTTGCAGAAATTCAAATGAAAGGCTTATTAGCTTGAAAATTCTGTTACTTTAGTAAAATTCTTTTCCCTATTATTTCAAATTTCATATTCTTCTTTGGATTTACATATGAATCTCCTGATCAGTTGCAATATTCTTTGGGGGTGTTGATGAAATTTGCACAACATAAAATAGAGTCTAATGTAATTATATTACCTCCACTTCATGAATGTCTGTAACACAAAATGGAACATCAGATCAAGGTGACAAATGCAGTTTGTTCTTGCAGTGTGTTATAGAAGGCAAGTACATGTGGGATGAATACTAACCAATAAACCATCCACGGGAAGAGTAGACCACGAAGTCCATATATGGATCAGGTTGAAACACTAAACTTTTCAGGACTTGACGTTGCCTCAGGTTGAATGACAAGCTAAAGCAAGCTATTAGATAATGGCAAAAGTAAAAGAATATTGTTGTAGTTATTTTTAATTTGTTCTTAATATATTTTTTAGATGTGTGTTTGCGTCTGGGTATGTACATGTGAATGCAAGGGCCCACAGACAACAGAGTGTCAGATGTCCCAGAACTTGAGTTTTTGAGAACATTTTGAGCCACCAAAAGTGAGTTTTATGAACACAACTCAGGTTTTCTACAAGAGTAATAGTTTTCCTAACCACTGCACAATCTCAACAGTCCTATGTCATTACAGTCAGCATTTTCGCTTAGAGTTGATAGTGATGTAAATAGCTTTAAGTGTTGAAGGTATAAAAATGGGCCTTTATATTTACTAGTACTTATGTGAGGGAAGTACTGAAAACATTTCTGTATATAAAGGATTACTAGAATAAGATTGCCGGGCAGGGGCTGGGAGCACGGGGGTGGGGTGAGGTGGTGATAAGGAGAGAAATTTTCAATAAAAAATAAATTAAAAAATACTAGATATGGAAAGATATTGCTTATATATTCCTTCACTAAAGAATTTGGAAGTCTATTTTTTTTTAATTTTATTGATTTTTATTGAGATCTATATTTTTCTTTGCTCTCCTCCCTGTCTCTCCCTTCCCCTTCTAACCTTTCCCATGATCCTCATGCTCCCAATTTACTCAGGGTATCTTATCTTTTTCTACTTTCCAGGTGGATTAGATCTATGTATGTCTCTCTTATGCTCCTTATTGTTGTCTAGGTTCTCTGGGATTGTGATTTGTAGGCTGATTTTCTTTGGTTTATTTTTAAAAACCACTTATGAGTGATAATTGTCTTTCGGGGTCTGAGTTACCTCACTCAAAATGATTTTCCAGCTCCACACATTTGCCCGTAAAATTTAAGATCTAGTTATATTTTTTCTGCTGTGTAGTACTCCATTGTGTAAATATATCACATTTTCCTTATCCAGTTTTCAGTCAAGCAGCATTTAGGTTGTTTCCAGGTTCTGGCTATGACAAACAAAGCTGCTATGAACATAGTTGAGCACATGTTGTTGTAGCACGATTGAGCATCCTTTGGATATATACCCAAAAGTGATATTACTGGGTCTGAGAAAGGTTGTTTTCTAATTTTCTGAGAAATCACCATGCTGACATTCAAAGACATTATACCAGCTTGCACTCCCATCAGCAATGCAAGACTGTTCCCTTTTCCCCACAACCTCTCCAGCATAAGTTGTCCTCAGTGTTTTTGATCTTGGCCATTCTGAGAGTTATAAGATGGAACCTCAGAGTTGTTTTGATTTGCATTTCTCTGATGACTAATCATGTTTAGTCATTCAGTGTGTTTCAGGCATTTTAGATTCCTCTATTGAGAGTTCTCTGTTTAGGTCTAATACTCCATTTTTTTTATTGGATTATTTGTTCTTTTGATGACCAGTTTCTTGAGTTCTTTTATATTTTGGAGATCAGCCCTCTGTCTGATGTGGGGTTGGTGAAGATCTTTTCCCATTTTGCAGTCTATCTTAAGGGCATCTTCATGCTGCACTCTCCTGGAGACAGAGACAGAACTCAACCTAGTGTGCTGTTTTTATCTTAGGAATAAACTCTTGTCAAAACAAAGTAACACATGTTAGGAGGGCCTTGCAATTTGTGCAAGATTCTAAATAGTGCATAGGTAGACACACTCTTATGAATGCCCCTTCCTTATTGTTCAAAGTCAGTCCTTCTAAAGGCATTGTAACTTTACATGGCCAATTCTGTCTTTTTCCTCTTTCTTTTCCAAAAGATCAGTGTTGTATTGCAGGCTTAAGATATTTACCTCCATTACCAAATCTGATAAGTGATAGCAAATTTTCTCAGAAAATTTTATGTTCTAAGTTCAACCACAGCAATACCAAAAAGTAATCACCTAATCATTCCTATTTCCCAACTCATTTTATCAAAATTCACCGGATGAATATTTTACATTTTGTGTCAGTGCCTGTAAAAAATATTCATATTGACAACAGAGAAAAAATTCTTTGATGATACATGTAATAATGATGATCTTGCTGATATGTAATAAAACATGAGTAAGTTAGGAAATGACAAAATTCATTTACACAGTAGAATAATGATAAGAATATTTTTCAAATCCATTATTTTTGGGGGGTATTTTGTATTGGTAGTAGCATTTATTTCTGTGTTTTACATTTCAGAGTGTTAAAAAATGAATACAAAGCACTCAGGAGGCAGAGGCAGGCAGATCTCTGGGAGTTTGAGGCCAGCCTAGTCTACAAGATCTAGTTCCAGGACAGGCACCAAAGCTACAGAGAAACCCTGTCTCGAAAAAAAAATGAATACAAAAACTCAAAATAAACCTAATCTTTTTGTCTTTGGTACTATGAAAATCCAAGTTTTCTATGCTAAGACAATGGAAGTAATATTAAAAACATACACTAGGGAAGATATATATGTGTGATTGAAGGGGCTATTGAGGTAATGCTGATTCTGGTGATCAAACTGGTCTTGAAATTATTATCCCAGTGCTCTCTCTACCTCTTGATTACTGTTAATCGAGATATATTTACACAATGGTGTCTTACAGTGGTGAAATATTTCAAGTCAATGCAAATAAAGCAGCATAACTTAAATCGAGAAATTTTATGCAAAATTTTGTGGTTTTACTCCCAACATTAAAATGCTACTTCCAGAGGCATGTAAGGTTAAATTCTGGTGAGTTCTGGAGAGAGTTGAACATAGATAACTCTGGTCTCATGCAGAATAAGTATTGAAATGTGAGTGTCTTCCTTTTTATCCCAGTTATGTGATGGATGGCAGATACTTTGGTGTCAGACTTGAAATTCTGTACCAGTGAGATCTTGATTTATGTTTTAATGTTATAATTATGGAATTTAACAAATATTTAATGAGGTAATCAAACTACGAAGCTATCCACAAAATATTTTTCTAAAATTTAACACATAATTAGCAGATTTTCTCATGTTAACTGTCATAAAGTTTTTTATATTGAAAATTGCGACCTATTAAAATATCTCCAATTGTGAACTGATTATCAGAATAATCATATTAATACTGTGCAGACAATATCTATTAGGTGACTAGAAAGTGGTTGAGATATTAAGTTCTGTATTATAGGCAGAAAATTCTGCTCATAAGTATTAAGAAGAAGTAAATCAAAAGAAAAATCATAGACCTACCAAGTTATGAATGACACCAATGTATAACACTAAACTAATTGAAAAGAATATCAGAGAGAAAAAGTCTTTGAGGTTCCTATAAAAAGACAACTGTTGAAATATGAAGCGGCGGCGGGGCTGCGTCCCCAACACCCCGGCCGCTTGGCTAGCTCATGCCCAAAATAACAACACACAAACTGTATTCATTTAAAGAACTCCTTGGCCCATGAACTCTAGCCCTTACAGCCTAATTCTCGCACCTGGACTAGCCCATTTCTAATGATGTGTGTAAGCACCCCAAGGTGCGCTTACCAGGAAGATTCTAGCCTTCGTCCATCCTGGGAGAGTGTAGCATGGCAAGCATGGTGTCTCTGCTCCAGAGCAGAGCTGTCGAGTCTCTCCGGGAGCAGAGCAGAGTCTGACCTCACTTCCTCTTCCGCCCAGAATTCTATTCTGTTTCCTCCTCCCATCTATGCTCTAAGCTAAGCCAAGCAGTTTCTTTATTGCTCAGCCAATGAAATCAACAGATTGATATATGACACTCCCACATCA
>NW_026067913.1:1324041-1327137 GCF_014885135.2 Alexandromys fortis | reverse complement strand
GTCTCTGCTCCAGAGCAGAGCTGTCGAGTCTCTCCGGGAGCAGAGCAGAGTCTGACCTCACTTCCTCTTCCGCCCAGAATTCTATTCTGTTTCCTCCTCCCATCTATGCTCTAAGCTAAGCCAAGCAGTTTCTTTATTGCTCAGCCAATGAAATCAACAGATTGATATATGACACTCCCACATCAGACAACCAACTTTATTCTCTCATACCTATGTTATTCTCTGATATCTGTATGAAAGTGTCACAAAAGTTCTTACTCTGACTTGTTTTCTGGCCGAACTTCAAAAATCACAAGTGATCAATGAACAAAATTAAAGCCATTCTTATTTTATAATTATGCCTTCTCTCATTTATGGAAAATTACTGAATATAAAGAATATAAAGAATTTTTTGAAGGAGAAAGAAATTATTTTGTTATATTCTAAAATGCCTTTCATGAATAGAAATGATATCTTTTTCATTAAAGTTCAACTATATTTTTCATCAATTTAACACAAAATCGAATTCATAATATCATTTAAATAATGCATTCATTAATTAAATAATAATATTCATATTATTATATTTTACCTATGAGTTTAGGTGTTTATAGCATAAAATTAAAAGGTATATTATAATGATATATATTAACATTAAACATGTGAATGAATACATCCCATCCTATCATGAGAATACTTAACACAAACGACATAAGGAGGGTGAAATATGAAGAACAGCAAGGGATTTGTTTCCATAGTCAGTAGTGTGAGAATTGTCCACATTAAGAAAACAGCTCTTGAGGCAAGGTATAAATTGAGTATGATAGTGAATGAGAGAATCTTTGAAGAGCTCCCCACTACAGCCCCCTCAAAAAAGGAAAAATCAGAACTGCAGAAAAAAGATAAGAGAATAAAAAGTAAAATAAAAAGCATTTTATAAAAGTGGAAGAAAAGCTGAATTATGGTAATATAATGAACATGACTGCATGTTCATTCAGTAGAATATTCTGTATATTCTACTGAGCAATATAGAAATTAATTGGGAATATGGATCAAAGGAATGAAATGGCACGTATATTTAAGGAGGACTGTTTGCCTGCCTCCTGGGAAATCGTACAAAAGGACAAAGATGAAAGGAGAGAAGTACACACAGGGACAGATTGAACGATTTCAGAAGTCTGAGTGGTAATGATCCAACATTCTAGATAATCTGCTGTAGGCGGAGACTCTTCTTTCATTTCCCTGCCCCCCAGACCTGAAATATCATACAGAAACTATTTTACTTTCAGCATTGTTTGACCAACAGCTTAGAATTATTTTTAGTTAGCTCTTGCATATTGAATTGACCTATTCCTATTAATCTGTGTTTCATCAGGAAGCTGTTGACTTGCCAGCTAAGGTTCTAGCTAGTGTCTTTCTCCTTAGGCAGCACATGGCATTTCTGTGACACAACCTACTCTCTCTATATATCTCTGTTCAAATTTCCAGCCTGTCTTTGCTCTACTAAGTGACTGGCTAAAACAGCATTTTTATTAACCAATGGTAATAAAACATATTCATAGCATACAGAGGTGAAATCCCAACCAAACGTACACTTATCAAGTACATAGGCAAGCCTATGTTTTAGATGATCCTTTTTCATAAATTGATTCATATGTACCTCAGTCAATAAACACATGAACTGTAACTGTGAAATTTTACTTAGCAATTAACAATTAGTTATTTTAATATATCGAGACCTTCATCACATTGGAAACCTATACTGGGAGTAAATAATGAGAAATGCATGTAAATAATATGGCCCTTTTAAATTAAGAACTCAGCAAGAAAAATGACTTCAAGATATTGTTCATTTCCTCTTACTAGAAGTTCATATAAGCACAGAACTATAATTAAAAACATGAAATTTATGTAAGTCAATGAGACATTTATGTTGTCTTTTCGGTTAATGAGACCCTTTAGACTCTTAAAAATTACAAGTCATTGACAATGATATTTATTACCCTTCAAACATGACAGTAAAACCCATTGCCCAATATACCACCTACTCAAGTTCTAGAACATAGAACAATAAAAAAAAGCTAATATTGATCCATATGCTTCATCCTCACTGGCTAGCTTTCAGTCTTGGAAATTGCTTCATATGCTACCCTAGAATAAAGACAGTCATCATTCTTAGCCAGTTCTAAACACTGAAACTAGCCTGAGAGTCACAGGAGACACTACAGTTGAATACCATGCTGATTTCTATGGCTGAACAATACAGTGTTCACTACATCTGTTCATCACAGTGACCAACATAGTGACCACTATGACTGTACATCACAATGGACACTACAACTGACCACTACAGTGACAACTCTAAATGACTATCTGGTAATGCATACCACTCCTGCAAAGGCAGAACAAATTCTGATTTATTTTCATTCCTGTTCCAGAAGATAAAACCAATACCTTGAACTATTTGGAGGGGCAGAAGATTGGTCATAGTCCTTGGAAAGAACATACTACTATTATTCCAAAAATAGGTATAGCTAATTGACTCCTGATGACATCATATACATAGGTTAATGTGTATTTGAATACTCATCATATAAACTTCTTTTTGAAGAAGAAAAGTACTTCCACAGAAACTCACATCTCGTCAATGTGTAGAGAATAAGCCACTGTAGAATGCTCAGCATTAAACAGGACACCTCCATCACATCCCCTGTGTACACAAGGGCTCAGGAATCATTGTGTAGAAGGGGATATAAAAAGTATAAGACATCTAGGAGGTGACTATGAGGAAAAAGAAAAAGAAAATGTGCTCTGTCTACTCCCTTAAGTTATGTTTTTCTTTGTCAAAATAATCTGTTACCTATGAAATGGGTATAAAACCTAGTATTGTAAAGATTAGGTCATTTTGTTAGGGTAAATGAAGAAAAACCTTAGTCTTCATTATAACTCTGGACTGTACACCTCAGATTCATGAAAATAAAAGTGTCAATATAAATATTATATTATTTGAAGTTTACTATATTTTGATAATGTGTTACCTGCAAGATCATCACTCTTAGAAAAAGGGAAAATGAATATTTTTTAATATAATTTTTTATTGAAAAAAAAAATTTCCGC
>NW_026067913.1:1278839-1323356 GCF_014885135.2 Alexandromys fortis | reverse complement strand
CTAAGATGGCTCCCTTAATTAAGATGTGTGCTTCCCTGCTCCCCTATCCAACCTTCCTTTATCCCAAACATCCCGTTTCCCAAGTTCCCCCCAACCTCCCCTTCTCACTTTTCTCTCCCCATCTCCCCTTACCCCCCTCAGTGAGTCTATAATTTGATCTCCTAAAGAAGCTAAATAAGAAGGTGATCCCAAAGAAAAACATATAGCTATCCTCCTGATTATGGGAAGTAGACAAGATTGCCGGGCAGAAAATGAATATTCTTATCAAATATAAAATACCAGATTTATATAATGAAATTTTTTTCAAAGTAAGTGTTAGTACATAGAATTTCTCCATACTAGAAGATAAAAATGAAACACTGAAAGCTTTTTTCATCATCTAGGAAACACATTAATTGGGGTAGTGAGAGGTACTTCAGTAAAGCACAGATTGTACAGGTACACATCCAAAACTTTATTTAAATTATGTGTATCACATGTACTTAAACATGGTATATTAAAACATTTCAACATTTATCATGGTGCAACAGAGTTTCCTAGTGAGTATCATGATAAAAATGTCATATATAAGCAATGGATTACATTGTTTATCAACTAGATCAGATTGAATGTTTTCCAACAGAATAACAGAAATTCACCCGAGTGTGCCTCTGCGACTATTTCAGAGACAATTGGATCATTACACTCTCACATAATTAGGTAGTCAATCCACTGATGACCTCAAAATATTATGGGAATTGGAATATGAGGAAAACATCCAGAAGTAAGAACTAATTGCAGGGAGTAATTCAGTTTCTGGATCTTATAGATCCTGGCACCTTCCAGTTGAGAACTCAATTATTCAGAAGTAGGGATTCCCTACAAATGCTCTACTCTGGAGTTCAGCCACAACATAGGCCAACAAGGATGGAACAAGATGACAATGGAGCAAACTTCTGAGACTTTGAGCTAACATAAATCCTTTGTAGTTTAAGTTTCTAGCAGGAATTTGTCAGACAACAAAAGTCTATCTTTCTATTTTCTATCAATTATCATCAATCATTCAAGAGTATACACACATACATATCATATATATCATATATATCAGTCTATTGTCTGTTACCTTTCTATACATATACCTATTTTTTAGATTTATCCCAATAAACACAGAAAAATATTCATCCCTCTTAGCATAATATCTTGGGTGCAATAATAGAATCATTGTTATTACTTATTTGTATGACTCTGTATTTTGTATTCCCGTTATAAAGAGGAAAAATACAAAATTTTAAGAGTTAGGCTATTTCATAATCTATCAATTGCTTGCATATGTAAATGGAAAATGTTTTCTCAGAATGTTACTGAGGAATGCTTTTGTCTTATTGAAAACAAGCAAACATTTTTCAAATTTGTGTGGTAATACTTTGTAATGTCATTTATAGAAGCAATTGACGTTGGAATACTTTGTAATGTCATTTATAGAAGCAATTGACGTTGGAATGTGCAAATTTGTAGCTGAGACTATTGACTTATAAATATTATCATACATTACAATAATTTGACTGTTATTGGCTAACTTAACATTATGTCACATAGTATTTTATTATTTTCTTCTTTAACATATTTTCAGAAGGCTGTCTTCAGCAAAATATTTGTTAAGAAAATACAAAGTAGTCTTATGCCATTTTTTTCATGAAAGCTTTAAAAGTTCCTTTCATGTTTTTCTTTCGATTCATCTTGAAGTCTCAGAGCACTGAATATAGAAGAATAAATAGTGATATGCATGGATCAAGGCATACTAAGTAGATGTCCGCATTGATCCTTCCAAATATTTAGCTCACTGTTTCAGTGGGTGAGTCCATGAACCCCATGGCAAGGAGCATGGCTCACAGAAGCATGACTCTGGAGCAGCTGCTGAGTGTTACATACTTATCTTCAAGAAGGAAGAAGACAGAAAAATCTAACTGGAAATTGCCCAGGATTTGGAGATTTCAAACCTCACCCCCTTGGCATGTCTTTCAGCATGAGTTGTTCAATTGGTTATCCAATACGTACATAGTGGTCATCCCTACATACATGTACATGCTGGCACGATTTAATGGACTCAGCATAATTCCAAAGATATATACCTACTTGTATATATTTATATATACATTTTATTAATATATTCATATATATGAATATGTATGTATACAAGATAGTAGACTGGATACATACATATATACATACATATACATATTACAGTGTACTAGAATCAGTGAGATGCCTCAGCAGATTAGGGTAGTTGATACCAAGCTTGATGAAGTGAGTTTGCAACCTGGAGCACATAAAGAGGAAGAATAGAACCTGTTCTCAAATTTTTTCTTTAATTTCATATATTGCTTCATGGTGTATGTACTCATGAACAACATGTATACAGCAATACAAATCAATAAATAAGTAAATGTGAAATCAAGTTTTAAAGATAGCATTTTCTTGTTAAACTTTCCAGAAATTAGAAATGTTCTGCAATTGTTAGATGGGAAGTAAAACAGAACAAATATAATGGATCAACCATTTTTAGGGCTAAACATTTTTATCCTTGGTCTAGGCATGTTACCGGAATAGGCCTCACATTCCAATAATGTTGCATGTGTACTGAATTTCTAGCATCTGGATTTTCAAAGGACAAATTCAAAAATTAAAAGTCAAATAATATATGAAATCATTTTTCTTCAACGGGCAAAGATTATACTTAAATATAACCACAGAACTTTGGTCTCTTTTTTAAACCATAAAATCTTTTCTGTTTACTTTGGTTATTTTTGAGACTGTAGTTTATGTGCAACATTTATCTCTTTCCTTCCCTAATTCCAAACCTAACTCTATATCCCTCCACATTCTGTCCAAGTTCATAACTTCTTTATCTACCAAATGTTATTGTAAGTATATATCGAGAGACATATGCATATACATACACAAATATTTGTATATACATATGTATTTCCAAACCTAATGAGTACATATAATGCCACTGGTAGATATGTTTCCAAAGCTGAATGTTTAGCATTGGACAACTCATTTGTTTTTTTTTAATTTATTTATTTATTAAAGATTTCTGTCTCTTCCCCACCGCCGCCTCCCCTTTCCCTCCCCCTCCTCCAATCAAGTCCCCCTCCCTCGTCAGCCCAAAGAGCAATCAAGTTTCCCTGCCCTGTGGGAAGTCCAAGGACCACCCACCTCCATCCAGGTCTAGTAAGGTGAGCATCCACGAAACTGCCTAGGCTCCCACGAAACCAATAGGTCCAGTAGAATCAAAAACCCGTTGCCATTGTTCTTGAGGTCTCAGTAGTCCTCCTTGTCCGCTATGTTCAGCGAGACCAGTTTTGACCCAGGCTTTTTCAGACCCAGGCCAGCTGGCCTTGGTGAGTTCCCGATAGAACATCCCCATTGTCTCAGTGTATGAGTGCACCCCTCGCGGTCCTGAGTTTCTTGCTTGTGCTCTCTCTCCTTCTGCTCCTGATTTGGACCTTGAGATTTCAGTCCGGTGCTCCAATGTGGGTCTCTGTCTCTGTCTCCTTTCATCGCCTGATGAAGTTTAATATTCAGGAGGATGCCTATATGATTTTCTTTGGGTTCTCCTTCTTATTTAGCTTCTCTAAGAACCCGAATTATAGGTTCAATTGGACAACTCATTTGTATACCCTGGAAAAGGTCACTTCTTCTTCTTCCAACTTTAATATGTTGACTGTAGTTCTTTGTGTAGGGTTGAGGCCTCTGAACCTTTCCTCATACAGTTTGGTATATTCATTGGTATTTGCTTGTACAGTTCATGTTTGGTTGGTCAGGTTGATAATAAGGTATGGATATCGCTTCTAACGTTACTAGGAGACACAGTTTTACAACAAACTACCTGATCTTTTAACTTTTATAATCTTTCTACTTCTCATGTTTAATATTACCCAGGTTTTAGGTAAGAGATGTTTTGTAGATGTATCTATCCATTAGAACTGCACTCCAAAAGTCTGTTCTAAGACAATCTCTACTTGTTGCAAAAACATAATATATCTTTGATGAGGTGTAAAGATTATACGTACATGTGAGTATAAGGACAAATGTTCATAGATTGTTGTTAGTGATTATGCTTCTTTAGTAAATTATGGGTTGTAGATTCTCCTCCAATAACCATGCACGAGCACTGAGTCGTTAGCAGCATTCCAGTAACCGGCATGATACAACTCTTGTTCAGATGATTAAATTCATTAGGGAGTCATTGGTACTAAGAAAGGAGTGTCGCTACTGCACTCATAGAGTTATTGTGCCTTGCTGGTTGTTGGTGTTCATCATAGGAGTAATAATTAGGTGTTACAGATACTTCTACCCTTTGGAAACTTCCATGGGGCCTTCTTATATTATGGATGTTAGTCCTCAAAGAGGGGGTATTCAGGTCAGTTCCCGGTTACGGAATAAGATCTGTTTCTGAAGTGCTTGGTGTCATTAGTAATGACCAATCTTCTATCTCTGTGGTGCAACAACTCAAAAAAGGGCTTCTTATATCTGACATTGAAGTATTTGTTAGGTTGTCTTTAACTCTGATGCAGTACCATTAGCCTAGATGATAAAGAGCCCATTAAATGATATTTCTTTATACACAGAACTATTTGTCATATATTTTTCTATAAGGAGAATATATTATGATTCTTCATTGGTTTTTCATCCATATACATTAGCATTTTACCTACCTACCTCCTTCTCCTGTATTTATATTGCTCTCCTTCCTTTCCTAAGTAACCCTCTTTCTCTTTTTCCTCATCAGACCAATTGCATTCTGCTATCCACCTTCTTTCTTATTTACTTCCTTTCTCCTCGCTAAGGAGCTACCCCTTTTCCACTTTAAACTACAAAAGCTTTTGAAATACAATGATTAAATATGACATTACTCACCTTCCCAATTGACTGCAATATTAAACTAAGTTATAGTTATTATCTCTGGAATTTGAGAGGTTAATGATATTACTTTCTTGAAACATGCTTGTTATCACTGATAGTAGCTTAAAATTAGAATGTTTACACAACAGAGATGAATTGTTCCTCAGACATCTACCATTACAGATATGTGCTTCAATCTTCAAATGAGTGTTATATCCAGAGATTCTTAGTCTCTTTCAAAGACAATTTAATATAAGTAACTTACAGTCTTATGAGTTATATTTCATTTTGTTGATTTCTCTAAAGATTCTCATGTCCAGTAACAAGATAAATTATACCCACTCTTCTGTAATCATAAAGGCAAAGCTCTTAATCTTGTCAGGTTAAATGTTTGATTGATTTCTAGTTTTAAAACAATGATAACTGACCAACTGAATTTTTATTCTTATTAAATGTTCAATCTGTACTATGAAGAAAGCTTATTTGGAACACCAGTCATAAATTCTAATGCAATATGGCATAGTAGTAGCTTAGAATATATACAAAAACAGCTTCTTAAAGTTTATTGAGCTATTTCATACTGCTTTCCTGGAACTTGAAGAAATGTTATAACACAGCTGTGATTCTTGACCCTAAATATTGAAATGATAGCAGTTGCCGTCAAATTACCTGCCCAAAAGCTATATTCTTAGTCCCTTAAAAGTCTTAGCCAATAATGAATGTTTAACTGATTGAGGTTGTGAGATGATCATATTATCTGTACTTAACAAGTCTCATTTCATGTATTTTCATTGACATTCCTGAGTACAGCTACATTATATAGAGTGATTGCATTAAATTCTCTAGACTGTGCTAAAAGTAAAAGACAATGCAGTTTTAATAACTATCTGTGGATATATGGATAAATAGATATATAGATATAATTTATACATCCAACATGTATTGATATCTGGCAAAACGTGTTAGGCAAATACTTTGTAAATGGAGGTATTTATTTCAAGAAGAAACACAGCAGGAGATGAGTATGTTTTATCATAATATAATATTACACTTCTACCGGAATTGTGTGTGTGTGTGTGTGGTAAAGGTGTACATGTGTTTTTATGTATACATAATCACACGTGAGGGTGCAAGTATCCTTGTGTGTACATGATGAAGCCAAAGGAGATCATCAAGCATATTCTCATAGCTTCTGTCTTAAGGTTGAGACTAATTACTCACTGAACCTGAAGGTTGTTGTTTAGGCTAGAATTTCAACCACCAAATTCTGGAGTCTGCCTGTCTCTGCCTTCTTAAGGCTGAGGTTGTGCAGGCAGACGTTGTCAATTTTGACATGAGGGTTGAGTATGAGAACTGAGGTTCTTGGGCTTCATAGCAAGGTGTTACCCAGCAAATTATCTCCAGAAACTCCATGTTTATCAGTATTTTAAAATGAATAATATAAGGCTAAAATTAGAATTGCTGTTTTTCTTCCTCTAGATAGCCACTGGTGAAATTCATGAAAAATGTTTCTTATGCTCACAATTTAAAGAACATAGTAATTACTTTCCTCTTTAGCTATGAAACAAATTCTTGCATATATTAATTATGGCAAATTTATCAGATTCAAGTAATTAAGACTATTAAATCCTTGTAAACATGTGGGGCTGGTGAAGTTTTCATTCATCTGCCATGTGTATAATATGCAAAACTTTTCTACTGAAATTTAAAATCACAAATTTTCCAGAAAAATTTTATTCAGCTAATTGAATAACTTAACTTATATTTAATAAAGCTGAGTATAACATTAGACATATTGCCAGATGAAGAGAAAGAAAGACACAACTAGTAATTAGTAAAAATCATTGCAGCCTCACTATTAATGACAATATGAATAATTGATATCTGGCAGAGGAATCATGTCCGTCCATTTAATATACTTGTTCTAACAGGATTCCAATAGAAAAGGAGAAACTATTGAACAAATAGCTGAATCTGAGCAATTATTTTTCCTTATCACTTTATAAAATAGCATTGCTAAAACTTATAAGTAAAATGATAATTACTATTTATTATGATTTGTAGTAATGGGTATTGAACCTGGAACCTCACACATCTTATGCAGGGAATACTACATTAAATTTAATAACAAATTTCAAATTTTACTTAAGAAAACTCAGATAAATGATATCACATATCTATCCTTAGACAATACAACTCAATTCAATTTTCAAAAGAATTAAAACTTACTTGAGTTTCTTTTTAAGTTCCATTGAATCAAAGTCAAGTGATCAACTTCTCTAGTCTTTTCCACGGAGGATAAAATGAGAGTATGGAAAACAATTTATTGAAAGACATCTAACCTTTAAGTCACAGTAAGCCAAACTGAATAAATTCTTAAGAAATAAATTGCCATCTGTTCACATTTTCTTAGGGCAAACTGTCGGAATTAAGCCAATTTTAAAGGGAAAACCGATGTGCTACTGACAAGCTACAGATTGTGAATTAGGCAGTTCACGTTCCATTGATTATTCAATAGATTGCATAAATCATGGAAAACATTCATTTTTAACTCCATATACCCTGCTTCCTTTAACATTTCTTTGAAATATCTATACTAGCCCAATATAATTAAATCAACAGGACATACTTTAATGGCATAAATAAATAGATCTTATCTACCCCATCTATACACTCATCACCAAAATTGCTTAACTTTTGTTTGCTTTATTGTTCTTATTTCTAAATAGACTTGAACATTATGAATTTATTTACACTGGAGTTTTGTGTAACTGGAATTCACAAATGGAATGAAATGATATTGTATATAAGCATGGAGGCTCAAATTTTTATTTTTCAATTCTGTTTAACAGTTAGCTAAACCAATTTGAAGCACAGTCTATCAAAACAAAATAACAGGCTTGAAATATTTGTTGCCAAGTCATCATTGTATATTAAATGCTATACGATGAAGGTTGATTCATTTTTTGTTAAATAAATAATATTTGCAAAATACAAATAAAAATGTCTGTAGATAGGATTTTCTTTTGGGGGGGCTGCCAACGCACAAAAATAACATAGAGACTTATTATTAGCTAGGAAAGCTTGGCGTTGAATTAGGCTTGTTTCTAACTAGCTCTCATGCAAATTTACCCATATTTTAAAATCAACATTCTTTCACCCAGTCATTACCTCCTCTCCATTTTCCCCATCATGGTTATTTCACATTTGGCTGACAACTCGGCTTTTCTTCCTCCTAGAGCTCTCTCTGTCCATAAGTTCTGCCTATACCCCTTGCGTAGCTATTGGTCATTTAGCTTTTTATCAAACCAATCACAATGGCACATCTTCACACAATGTAAAGAAATATTCCACGACAAATGTGGTTTTGAAGTATCATTTCATGAAAATAATTGTGTCAGTCTGAATTCAAGCATGTTTCCAATATTCTTCTAATTTTACTGGCTTTTTTTGTATCCTTGAGTATATTCAGGTTTATTCTAATTAACAAACAAAAATCTGACTTAAAAATGGCAATTCAAGAATAGATAGAAATTAGACTTTTTGATCAGAGGTGTAAATTCTCAAAGAAAAATCTTTGGCAAAATATTTAAGATATATAAGTCTGTTGCTTAAGCCAGGAAGAGCATCAGCACGCATTCAAGGTACACACAAGAATCTGAGAATCTTGTTTGAAAATATGTATGTCATACATGGCCAAGTTCTTTGGATTTTTCACTACATCTCTTTATAGTTTTTTTCTTATTTCTTTACTTGAGATCATTATTCCCATTTACTTATTATTTTCATATTGAGAATTAATAATAAGGAAAATGACTTCAGTCATTCAAGATCTCAGAGAATAAAACTCAGGTATGATTAGTGTCTTCCTATTTCCGGGAACCATAATGTACCCATGTGTGATGCCTATTCCAAGTTGTCAACTTGACTAAATCTGAAATTAACTAAAACTCAAGACTGAACAGCAAACCTCTGTAGGATTTTTACTTATTTTGAAATAGGAAGATCTATTTCTAATTCACATCTTTGAAGTAGAAAGGCATACCTTTCATTTAATTCCTTTGAGCTTGTAAACCCCACCTGTAACCTGGGTCATCCTTCTGCTAGAAGTCTAAATAAGGATCAGTAGGAAGAAGGGAATACTTGCTCCTTATTTGCTAGTTCTCACCTTGCTAGCAAGTCCATTACTACATGTCATTAAAGTTTACTTCTTTTGGATTCTGGCATAGACTGAAAACCAGCTGTGACAATCTTGCCTTTTAGGCTGAGAAACTTCTGTATTTTTGGACATCTCATGCATAATTAGCCATAGCTGGACTAGCTGGATTGCAGCTCTACATCCTTCTAATAAATCTCTTTTCTATATACTGAAAGACTCATTCTACAGATGCTTCTCTAGAGAACCCTGAACACTATCCTTAAGAGTGTCAATATTTAATACGAATATATCTTTAATTTAATGAAAATATTTACACCTTTATCTTAGGCAATAGTTGCTAAATACCAAATATAAGTAAAACCAACCAGATAGCACATGAAATATTTGTGTTGAACTTAACCACTCCTACTTTGTAGCTTTTTAATTTTCTTTTGTATGGCAAGTTTTTAATTTTTGACACTCAGTTACAAACAAATACTTACAGCATGTTTCTCCAAGTTTGGTTGTCATTTTATACTGATCTCCACGGATGTCATTAGAAAATTAAAGTATTTCATTGCTATAAGTAATTTTTTATTTAAACAAAACTCATTAAATATTGATTCACTTTAAACATTTGCATTCTTCTATGTTTTAGCCATTGATTTGCTTTAACACGTAGCATTTATTTCCATTTGACATGTTTTAAGTTTCTCAATTTTAAAACTATGAATAGTCATTCCATACATTTTTGCCCATAAACCTTAACCACATTAATCATTTATTGCTGTTCAGTGACCAGACAGTACAGGGCTTGACAGAAATCCACAGTGTCTGCTTATGCTATTTTTTTTTTCATCTTAGAGGGTTAGGAACAAAGCAGCTCACACACTCACTTGATGGTTTCCTTCAGACCTTTCCTTTATTCTTCCTTTGTATTCTCTATTCTTTATTTTCTTGGTGATTTCATTCTCTCACTTTTGATGTTTTCATTCTATCTTTATACTTACTCTTGATGTTTCCATTTGAGTTCCTTCTAACTCTCTCATTCCTGATGTTTTCCTTCTATCTAACTCATTTTATCGCTCATTTTTGATGGTTTCCTTCGAATCCATTTTAACACTCTCTAACTCAATCTTATATTATTTTCCTTACAGCTTATATACCTAAGCAAAATCTTTCAGACAGTATAAAATTTACCAGATGATTTCATTCTGTTGTTTAAGTGAATAATTACAATGTATAAAAAACAAATAGTAGAAAAACAGCATATTTTCTATATTCCTTACATGAGTAAACATTTACGTATTAAAGGTAAAATAAATTATTACAAGAACCCATGCCCATCTATCCCCAAGCAACTTGTTATAGATTAACTATGTGGACAAGCGAGGTATTCTCAGGTCTTTTACTGGCAGGATGCATTTTGTAGTTATAATAAAATAGCCAATTAATTTATTACTTATCTTGAAAGGTAAACTTATAAGGAATCTTAAAGGCATTGCAAACTTCAATTTTTATATATGAAAAAGAATCAGTTAGCTCTACTCTAAATCTTTAGGATATATATATATATATATATATATATATATATCTCAGGAGATTGAGGGCAGGAATGGATCATCACTCTTGATCATCAACCAAATTTAGCAAGAAAATAACTCAGCTGATAATAATTGGGCTGCTTTGCTTTAGTCGCTCACTTTAAAGAGTTCTGCATTCATCTATGTATCTTTCTAAAACTTTAGATTATCTTCTTGGGTTTTTCACCACAAACCTATTTGGAAAAACACTTTAGTCTAACTTTAAGTTATTTTCAAAGCTTTATTTCTGTTCTTATACACTCCAAAACCTGTGACTACATTTCACAACATTAAAGTTAAAAGAATTTAAGCTAGCTGCTCTACTGAGACTCAATTGCTTTTCTTAATCATTAACCTAAGCCACAGTCTATAGGATTCCTCAATAAATACTCACTCATTCTAGCTGTGAAACACTTCCTTGATTATATTTTTAATCCTCAAAACTATTTGAGCTAAGATTATTATCAATCAGACAGTACAGCTTAGGAAGGAATCATCATCATAACAACCCACAGATAAAAATGCCCAGTGGAACAGATGTTTCCATGAGATAAATATACTACATTATAGTCAGTGGGGAATCTCCCCACGCCCATTCATACCATACCAGAGACCAGAAAAAGATAGCAGCACAGCAGAAGCAAAAGGCATTCCAGTGTCTGTGGTCTTGGGGATTTGCCTCTCTGAGATTGACCCATCAGAAAGTTTTCTCCTGGAGGACTACACCTTGAACTTCTATTGCCACCTGCTGCTCCCCTGACATGGCCACAGGCAATAGGCAATCCATACTTGTTATGTTAGGGTTACCAGATCTGGATCACTGCCAACTGTAGTGATTTTGAAAAAAAAATTGTCTCATTGAAATAAATGTAAGCATATCCATGTACTCACAAGGATCAATGTTTCCTTTAAAATATTTACTTGATTATGTATACATGATTATGTATAAAATCAGAGAAAAGATTTACGATATTTTATAAAGAAAAAATGAGCATTTTTCTTTCTTACTAGTGTGTGTGTGTGTGCAAACTCCCATAGGTAATTCAATCAAGTAACAGTTATGTTTTTACATATTGTGACAATCACTGCCATTAACCAAAATTATATGACAATATTTTATATCTATCATGAAAAGTCAGTCTCTAGAGGAAACATTTCCCTGTTTTATCATAGACATTTAGTTACCTAATATTCTTTCCCACACAAATGGTAGATTATTTTAGTTATGGGCTGAACTTAATTTTTTATGAAGCATCTGTGAAGAAATATATTCTTTCATAATTAGTCATGACATCTCTGTCATTATGTATAATATTTGTATGAAATCCTGTGACTGATGTCTTGATGTCCTGTCCCATGTTATCTGAGCCTGTTTCCTGAGACTCTCTGGTAACACTTTGATTATATTGAAGCAGTTTTACATCACCATTAAAACTTTCTCAGTGTTTGTTAAGTATGATAGAGAAATTTTTTGTTACTATCAAGGTATAGTTTCCACTATTGTACAATTAAGATTATTGTAATATATTAGCCATTCTTGTGGTTTATAAGCATTTTAATTAGGCAGTACTGTTGGCTGATTATCTGTTTGCAGATTGCATAGCATCTCCTAGAACTAGGGAAGGTAGTCATTACGGAGGAACAATTCAGGTCAGCTCCAGCTCAGGGGAATGTTTGTGAAGCGTATGGTACCACAACCAATAAGAACTTACCTTCTTCCTCTGTGGAGCAGCCCAGGGCTATAGCAATAGAGTGTAATGTTTTCAAACCTCTTGGACAACTGACCAACAAATTTAATGAGGGCTGTTCATGCTTTGTGATAGGGTCTTTATCATATGGTCTTTGACTTTTGGGGTTATCAGTGTCAGCCCAAATGAAAAAAAATCATATATATGTTTCATATTATATATATACATACATATATACATATATATAATGTGTGTTATATATGGATATTTTTGTTCATTGAAGACCTACATGTATTGTCAGGTGATTAATAGTACGATTTTTTTATCACTTTTCAGATATTCTTATTGGTACTTTACCATCCTGTCTTGTTTTTCTGTATTTATCTCCCTTTCTCCCTAATTAGAGCACTGTCGCACACACACAATTTTCTTTGGAGTAACTGTAGAAATCAGAGAAGTAAAAAGACTACATTTCCTGGGCATGCAGTGGAAAATCCCCAGAGCTAGGGCATGGCTACTAGTCAAGGCGAGTGTTATATAAGCTGACTGGGAACAAAGCAAAATTCGCATTCTTGTTTCAAGAGTGACACATGTCTCTGTGTTCTTTAATCCCTAACTGTAGTTCCAGATTGAATAGGTGCCACATGCCAACGTTTTTAAGTAAGGAGCAACACCTGTGTGAATATGGACAGGAAATCATAATAGGATAAATCTGGGTTGAATCAAGGAACCCCTTTAATTTCACCACTTTTCTGTTTTGATATTCATTTCAGAACTTGCATCTGCATCTTGCAAAAGTCTAGGACACTCTTCTACAACTGTAAGTGAGCACTGAATTTTATATATATTTGATGTAATCCACATTTTTTTCAGGTTAATTTTTCTACTTTATTTATATTGAAAAATATCTCCGAGAGTTTTAAGACAGGAAGAGAATATATCGAGATCATAGATTATTTTGATTATGATTTACCTACAAAATGAGTTAAATTATTTCTGATCAACAAGATATTTAATAAGAAACCAGTTACTGGTGTGCATTTAACAACTACAAAGGAGATGCATCCCTTCTTCCTTCTCACTTCAATATTCTAACTATAAGTTTCATTCAAAATGAAATATATAGGCTTTTGAATGTCTTCATCTGATGAAGGCTGGATTTAGTAAAACTAAACAACACTAAGCATGCTTCACATGTTTTATATTTTGTGTGTTGTTTCTTTTAATGACTCCTCCTAAAAATATAAGAAAACTTGGATTAGAACAGAGAGGAAAATGGAGATTAAAAGCAACATTGGACTTAGGCTTTGGAATCATCATTACTCTTTCACAAATATTGGCAAAGTACCTTGCCTCTCCTATTTCTTATATTACTTGACATAGTGAAAATCACAGATTTAAAAACACATAATGGCTTGTGCTTCCTGAAAATTTATATAACACATATAAAAATGTGACTTTTGTAATATGCAGAAAATGTCATTTTCCTGAAGCTCAGTCAGTAAAGGTACTTGCTGTCAAGCCTAATTTCCCAATTTCAATTCCCAGAATAAACTGGATAGGAGAGGAGTTAATTCCAAAAGTTCTCTTTTGACATCCATTAAGTGCTCTCTCTCTCTCCCTCCCTCTTTCTCTCTCTCTGTCTCTGTCTCTGTCTCTCTCTCTCTCACACACACATGCACACAATTAATTAATTGAAAGATATTTTAAATCTTATAATAAAATCATAAATTGCAAGTGCTTTTTCTAGGAAAAGTCAGTACAAAATAAATATGAGAGTCATGGGAAGAGCCTCACTCTATGGGTGGACTGTTACTGGCTTTTAGAGGGACTATCAGAGCCTTTAGTGATACATTAGTGACACATACAAGATAAGGGGAAAAATTTAAAAATTTGTTCAGCGTATTTCTGGCAATGAGAAACCATGGGAATAATTTCCCTTAGGGAAAAGTATAATTCAGCATGCATTTTAATTCCATCTCTAGTAAACAGAAGAAAAAGAAAACAAAGCAGATTTTCTTTCTTATACTTTACTAGAACTAGCTCTAATTTGGCAGAATAAATAAAAGATGACAACTCTGGAAACTTGAGCTGAACTACTCATTGGAATAAATGGTGCAAATGTTCATTCAGTAAGTCAACTTTTTCACCCTGAACTCATGTGATCTTTTCTCATGGTTTGTCCGCACTTAATCCATCATAGTGTGGGTTCAGGTTTAAAATACATTTAAAAAGAATACAGTGTGAATTGATCATTTGGGGCTTTTATTGATCATTTATTTAAATAAGAAGTAATGCAGAATATTTTACATGAAGTCTTATGTCATTCTTCCTTGAACTTTCTGGAAATTTCACCTCCTTCTTTCTAATCTCCCAAAGCTTGAAGATGACTACACGATAAGAACATAATGAAAACTTTAAAGTGCAGGTTCTTTCTCCAGTGGGTGGTATAAAAATCAGTAACATAATCTCTTCTCCACTACATTTTGTAGACATTTCAAACAAGCCACCATTGGAAGAACTGGGACTGTACAAACCCTGGGAATTCTGGTTTTGGTGCTTAGTTGACACTTATGACAGTTTCTTAGCAAAACCAAGCACGCTGTTAACCTTTCACATCTGTCCATGATCATTATATTGATACCCTAACCATCACCACAATGGGCCCTATTCTCTTTTAGTATGCCCAATGAGAAACATGTAAGGTACATTATTTCACTGAATCTTCAGGAAGTTCATAGAGTATAGACACAAAAAGAAACTAAGGCTGTATAGTTAAATTTTCATTTTAATCTCATCTAAAAGTTTGGATTAAAGAATCCTACTCCTGTCCATATGGCATCACTCAGGACATATGTGAAGATCAGATGCCGGTTCAAACTGAACTTGGTGTGTTGGGAAGTGGCTTCTTGGTAACAGCAATTTTGACTTGTGTGAGAGAAATGAGCAGCAAATTCACACTGTTGAATTTGCCCCTTTGAAAAAAAAAAACAAAATTCAAAAGAAGTTATTAGGAGTCATAATCACCAATGTTCTCTTTTCAAGAGACAGGGTCTGTGGGATAATGAATGATAAGATACAGGATATAGTACACTTTATCCAGCTACTTCAAGTGTAAGATACTTGATCTGAGCAGATTAGAGAAAAACATACTAGAGAGTTAACATAAGGGCTAAGAATCAAACCAACACTGTAACTCCCCTACTCCAGTTACTAGAATATTAGATAAGATGATATGATGAAAACACAAACAACCCTCACAATAGTAATTCCTTCTTAAGGCCTGGTAGACCACTGAGATTTGTAGCTACATCAAGAAGACATTTACAGAGAAGCTTCTATTAAGTGACTGAGAACTTTGATGTAGAAATTGACAGAGGCAACCATTTGTTTTCACTAAATGAAATTCAATAAAATATGGCATTTCAGCTAAAGAAAGATGGTTAATGTGCAATAAGTCTGCATTGTAATAATCCTTCCAGAGATCATTTCTCCAAAGACAGTCATCCTGAATTAACTCCTGTGCTAAGCTGCTTACATGCAAGTTGAATTAGCTCAGCCAAATTTTATTCAAACAGATCTAACAATTCGTACAACTAAATAATTCATTTTAATTAATATTAGGAATATTGAGTCAGCTTTGAATTCTAAGTTCAGTATCCAAGCCTTTTATGTTTCCCCGGGCTGCTAGTCTGACCATTTGATGCTCACTGGAATAAGTTGGTTTAAGGAAGCACAGTGCTATTCTTCTCCCGATTTTGGATACTTCACCTGAGAACTGTGTTGTAAACTAGTTAATTCTTAGAGTTTTCAGAGAACTAAAACCAGCAGTCTAAAAATTATACTTCTTAAAGCAACTATTCTTTCTTAAAAGAGCATAGGTGCTACATGTATATTTCCTATAGTTACTGTAGCCAAAAGTCACTTGTAACAGGTGAAAAAATAACCAAAATTAACTTTTATAGCAATAAGAAAATAGGAAAGTCTGGTAGACCAATTTCTTTAGAAGCAAATTCCAGACAAACAAACTAACAAACAACAACAACAACAAAAAAAAACATTTTGAGACATTTATATTGTATTTGTGAACCAATATATGACCTCCAGTAATTGTTTGCTTTTTTCTGTTAAATTAAAGCAAAGGATATTTATTCAAATAAAAAAAAATTATCATGATGATGTTGTTTACTGGAGATGCATACTAGGTTTAAATACTGCTAAGTTTCCAGAATTACCAATAAAATGAGAAGAGTAACATTTCCTCAGTTTCTACTGGTATTTAAGTTTATAAGCATATTGTGGTTCAAATATGAAATGCTTCCTTCACAGGCTCATATACAGAACACTTGGTCTCTAGTTGGTGGCCCTGTTTTGAAAGGATATGAAACCTTTAAAAAAGAACCTTGATGGAGAAATTATGTCATTCAGAGCAGGCTTTATAGCTTTCTTTAATAATTTTTTTTTTACAAAATACATTCTGACTATTTTTTTCTTTTCCAGAAGTCACTTCCTATCCTCCCACGTCCTCATGAATCCAAATCCACACACTTTCTTTCTCCTTCTCATACAATTAAAACAGGCATCTAAAAATAATACAATAAAAACAAACAAATCAGAATAAGACAAAAACAAGCAAATAGAAAAAAAAGATTCAAGGAAGAAAAACAAGTAAAAAGTATAAATGAATAGACATACATTTTCACATATAGAAATTTATATTTTCAGGCTCGAAAGCCACAGAAAAACCCTGTCTCGAAAAACAAAACAAAACAAAACAAAACAAAAAAAACTAAAAGAAATTTATATTCTGATCCCAATTCACATTCTTTCTGCTTGTCTCTGTATTGGTCTCAGTCCTTTTCTCTATGTCTGTCTGTCTTTCTCTCTTTGTCTATATCTCTCTCTCCTTCCCAAGAATGGAAGAAAGATGACCACTCTGTTCCCTTAATTTGTTTTTGTTGCGGTATTTTATTATAGTGACAGACTAAGACAATATGCAACAGGGTAAATACAAAGTAGACTATCATGTAATGTATATTTGGGATTTTTTGCATGTTGTTTTGCTTACTTATAATTACTATGAGATCTTCTGGTTGACAACTGATGAAAAAAATCCACTTTTATTCTTAGTGTGGTATAGGAGGTCCTTCTCTCTATGTGTTGCTTCATTGGTTAGTAAAAAACTGGTTTGGGCCTGTTGATAGGGCAGAACTTAGATGGGTGGGGAAAATTAAATGGAATGCTAGGAAAAAGACAGGGGACTCAAAGAGATGCTATGGAGCTGCTGCCAGAGTATGACATGCTGAATCTTTAGCTGGAAAGCCACTGCCACGTGGTGACAAAGATTAATAGAAATGGGTTAAATTTAGATGTAGGAGTTACTCAATACGAAGCCAGGAGCTAATGGGCAAAGCAATGTTTTAATTAATACAATTTATGTGTGCTTATTTTGGTTATGGGGGGAGAGGACGAACAAGTGACCTCCCTCCTGTTACATCAGCATTTTCTAAATATTTTTATACAAGCAAATGATATTAAGAGAATTGTTTTAGCTGGGCAATGGTGGTGCACGCCTTTAATCCCAGCACTCGGGAGGCAGAGGCAGGCGGATCTCTGTGAGTTAGAGGCCAGCCTGGTCTACAAGAGCTAGTTCCAGGACAGGAACCAAAAGCTACAGAGAAACCCTGTCTCGAAAATCAAAAAAAAAAAAAAAAAATAGAGAGAGAGAGAGAATTGTTTTATATAAATTACTGATTTGCTGCTTCATTTCTAGTTTTATTTCACATTTGTAGTTTGGGCTTTTCACAGTTCCATGACCATCACATTCCACTATTATAACCTTTCCTACATTCTTCCAAGCAAGCAAAAGGTAGAAACCCGACTTAGAAACTAAACGTACATTTTAGACAAATATCCCTAACAAGAGAACCTGGATAAAACTTATCAGACCCTGTAAGAAAATGTAGTATTTTGCATTACAAAAGGACTGGTCAATATCAACTGTCACAGAAATGAAGTAACAGAGAAAACTAAGCTATCCATGTATCTATTTCCTTAAAGACTTCCTGCCAGAGATCTCGAATAGCCTCCTGGTCCATCATCTAGTCATCCAAAAGCAGTTCGATAATTGACAAACTTCAATTCAACTCTGGGAAAAGAAACTCATTTTTCTATACATGCTTGATTATTTTGCTGTACTCTATCCTACGGAATTATTGTAATTTTAGGTTTTGTGGATTCATATTATAATCATCGTCATCATCATTAGTATTAGTACTAGTGGTGTTTTATTATTTTAAAATTTTGGGCCTTTTTGTAATAGCAAAGAAGTTTATAAGTATTTCCATCTTGTTTTGATTTTTGTGCACTGTTGGCTGAAGTGTCTCATATACATTTCTTCACTGCAGACACTTCTTTGGTTTACTAATTGTCACCATCTTATCATCATCACCAACATCATTATCACTATCATCATCATTATAATTGATGCTATTGTCTTGTCATCTTCATGAGAAAGGCTTACTTTTTTCTATGGAACTTTGCTATTACTTCCAGACTCAGATCATGTCCCAAATATACCTAAGAGGCTCACACTGTCCTCCTTTCCATATTCTGACTTTGCACACCCCCAAGCCACTAAGTACTTCATGCTGGGCATTGGACCTGAACAACATTTTTTTAGTCGTAAAACTAGAGGTAAATTATTGATTTAAATTCAATGCTTTCAAATGACAAATAGCATAATTTATATTTGCAATGATTCTTTTCTTGTCCAAGGGAATATGAAATGTTCCCATTATAATACTAATTGGATAAAACTGGGATGAATGAGAATCCATTTAGGAAATACAATGCCAATGATGTTTAATAAATGAGGGCGTAAACTGACTGAACTACACACCAGCAATGGTACAGTTTACTCATGTCCATTCATGTCAGCAGTAACTCATGGGGACTAACAATGTCCCCAGTGGGCTCATGCCCCATAGAACATGGAAATAACAACCATAGAAAAGCCAATAGATATAAATAAGTAAATAAATAAATAAGCCTTTGCATTATACCTAAAAACCTATACAAACCTAGAATAAAGTAGTTGCTACCATCAAAAGGATTTAAGATTTAAAATGTCATTAAGCCTACTCACCTTATTAACCACAAATTCTATATACATGTACAAATTCTTTAAAAATATAAAATATATATGTAATCATGCTATATCATACATGTGTGTATATTATAAATTTAAATGAATTTTTACACAGATTTTTTTTCATTATAAAATCAGCCCACACCATCTGTCTTCTTTATCACCCAGACCTACCCTCTATCCTCCTAACAAACCTTTAGTCTTACAGTCATTTCGGTTCATTTTGTTTTGTGACCTACTAGGTTAAAAGGGTTTTGTATGTGTGTGCGTGAGAGTGTGTTACTATTCCCTTAGAGCTTTCAATTTTTGCCTGAACTGTTCAGCTGTGTGTACCACACTGAAGGCAGAATTCCCTTCAACTATAATATTTTGATAACAAATAATTTTTCAGTAAAGAGGGGGATCTGATCCCCTCTCCTTTCCAGGATTGATTGCTGTTGGGCCATGAATGTGTGGTAGAACCCGTACAGGTAATCAGCTGTGGTGAGTTAAAAGCTGAAGGTTGTATCAAATCTAGAGGATGATACTTTGCAGCCTGTTACCCTGTTTCTTGACTTTTATGCTCTTCATTCTGCTTCTTCTCCAGGGTTCCATGAGCTTCAGAGAGTGTGTTAAGGATGTCTTGTTTAAGGCTAAGCCCTCCATAATCACTAATTTTCAGTATCATGTTCAGTCAGAAGTTTTCACATTCATCTCCATTTGTTCTAAGAAGAGTTTTCTTTGATAGTTCTGAGAGAACCTTTCATTTTCACAGAGATTTATAAGTCAGCTTGATGCTGTATTAACTTAATTAAACAGCAGTAATACGTTCCTCACCTGTGCCTATACCTTAACGAAACCTGGCTTGGTGTCTGTACATACAGTTCTAGACATGGATCTCCTGAACTTATGCGGGGAAGCTTTAAATCCAACCACAGTAAAGTTGGTCAGCACCAGAATAGTCAAACTACTATTGTGTATAGACTTCCTGTACCACAAACTAGTCTTTAGCTTTTTTAGGGTTCACAGAAGGACACACCTCATGATACCTTTTCTCCTCAAGTGATGGACCACATCTTCAGACACACTGAATGGTACATAAGGGATAAAATTTCCAACCTGCCTTCTCTATACCTTACAACCTCTTGTGGGATATTTGATCCCACTGTGGGAAGATGAGTCTCTGTCATTCCTCATCTGCCGAAGGCATCTTCTGATTGGTTTAATAAAGAACATATCAGCCATTAACTAGGCAGGAGAAGATAGGCAGGACTTTCAGACAAAGTTAGGAACTCTGGGAAGAATGTAATGTGGGAGATTTGCCAGTGCGACATGGAGGAAATCAGATGTACAGTCTAAGGGAGAGGTAATGAGTCACATAACAGATTTCGATGAATATAAACAGATGAATTTAAGTTTTAAGAGTTAATTTGGAAAAGAATCAAGTTAACCTCTTGGTGTCATTATTTGGGAGCTGGCAGTCCAAGGAAAGATCCACTACAACAACCAGGTTGTGCCTTCTTTAATATCATCTCACCTTCTATTTATGGTGGGAAAACAAAAGAATAGGAAAAAAATGTATGTTTCTCTTGGGAGCCAGCAAAGCCTTCCTGAATAACTCTTGAGGAGGGATGTCACAACTATAAGTGAGTCCTTTAGTTCAGTAACTCACTGTTTCTAAGAACACTACCATCTAGTGCAAGTGAGATGCCTAGTTAATTGCCCAACCCAGGGCTGTCTGATTATGGAACCTCAATAGATTATGAGTCATCATGTCAGATTGGGCAGTTGACATCTCTGCATGTAATTGTCTTGATTGTTAGGTAATGTAGGAGGGACCACCATTATGTAAGGGGTCACATACTTTGGGAAAGTGTTTCTGAGCTGGTTAAGGAGGAGGGGGAGGGCAAGCCTTCCATGGCCTCTTATGTAGAGCATCCTTCTATGATTTCTGCTTCAAGTTGCTGTCTGAATTCCTACCTCAACTTCCTTTAATAATGTACTGAACCTGTCTGGTAAATTCAACTCTTTCCTCCTTTGTAATATGTTTGGCTGTTTTTATCTGTCATAGAAACAGGATGGATCTGGAACACAGAATATACCTTCAATAACTCTAAGAATGTCTTTTCCATCTGATTACAGGACATTAGGTCTTCATATTGTTTTGTTATACTGGCTATGTATGAGTTAATTGTTCATAAACCTTTGGTACCCTCATCTCCCTACTCCTACTACCATGTACCATGCTTAGATGTTTCGAACAACATTACTCCCACTCTTCACTAGTGCCCCTGTTATCTTCATGAACCCATCCTGCCTTCTCAGAGATTTCAGAGTTTATCTTTTTTCTTTCTGTTTCTGAGGGAGACACAGAAATGTCCTAGAGTTTGTGGTGGTAAATAAATCGATCCACTGAGTACAAGGAAATTGTTATTGGATAACCACTGCCACTGGTTGTAAGCCAATCATACAAAATTAATATACCCTGGTTTAATGAACAGAGCAATGTGACCCTCAAAAAGGCATGAGAGAAATCACATGGTAAATATGGCAGTCAGATCATAAGAGGCCTATAGGCATGGTCTTGAGGAAACCCAGGAAGAGGCTAACTCTTGGCAGGCTTTTGAGGGTTTGCAGGATCTGGGGAGAGAGAGAGAGAGGTGGGACTTCCAACCGATCATCCCAGACTCTTTGAATGTATGGGTATCAGGGGCTTCGGTGAAGCTTCCACCAGAACAATTCAGACTAGTTGTGTATATGAGTGCCAGGGACTCAGGTAGAGCTTTCAACAGAATATTCCAGACTCTTTGAGTATATGGATGTCAGGGCTGACGTAGAGCTTCCACCAGAACATTTCAGACTCCTTGGTTATAGGAATGCTGGTTGATGTCTATCTGCTTCCTGCAGGCATGGATAATGTGCGGAGGGAGCATCAGAAGTCAGTGAACTCAGACTCACCAGGAAGTATGGGTGCAGAAGCATCCAGTTAGCTACCATCCTGGAGATATCAGGCATCTGTTCCTTCAGGAGGAGGGGGAAGGCAGGCCACAAGGAGAAAAAAAAAATGATTGTTATCATCTAGCCCTATAAATAGGGCTGGCCATCAGTAGCAGGAAGAATCCCAGAAAGAGTGGAATGAATAAGTGTCCTGGTTGTACAAAAGAGACAAGGAGAATGAGCAAGACATAAGAGCAGAGGTGCCCTTCCTTTATTGAGACATTTTGGAAAACCAGGGCCCCTTACTAAGTAGGTACCTACTTGAGCCTGAAGAGGTGGTAGCAGCATTGGAGATGATAGCATTCCAAATCAAAGGATAATGTGTTCTTTGGGAGTATCTGAGAAATCATATCTGCTATTTTCCTGGAGGTGGATAATGTCTCTATCCATTCTGTAAAAATGTCGACAAATTAGGAGATAATGGAGCTTTTATGAATGAGAATGTGTGAACACCTGCCAATATTCACCCAGTTGATATCTTCAAAGTTGTTTTAGGGGCTGTCACATCTGGAGGGCCTGGCTGGTGCAGGAGCTGGCGTTTCTGGAGGGGTCCCTTTTGGGTTTGGTCTTGGCCCAGGCAGGAGGAATGAACCTGAAAAATATACTGGAAAATAAATGGGGTCAAAAAATGGGCTCTGGAGACTAATATTAGTTTCTATCTTGCCAGATTTTTTGACATAGTAGCAGAGTTCTTTTTCAGGAACCTGCAGGTATCTGTAAGACAGCTGGGATAGATTTACATCTTGGTGTATAGCAAAGGGCTATGACTTTGGGTTAAAATACATGAACATTTTTAGAAGACAACCAGAGGAAATTTAAAACTCTGAACCTCTTAAGTTACATCTGAAACTTCTTAATCCTGGTCTATAAAACTTGTAAAAGAGGCACACCTGTCTGTAGTTTTAGCAGGAAACTTAATGAACTAATGAGCTGAGTACCCTAGTTATCAAACGCCATCACATGGATCGGAGAGGGATAAGCAAGTGAGCAGAAGAGTGATAGCTTTCCAGCTACCGAGGCAATCCCAGCTCTCCCCATGATGATTGGGGGACACAAGTCCCAGAAGCAATACTTGCCTTTAACTGGCAACGTTTCTGTGGAGAAGGAATGTTGGAAGATCGGCTTACCTGTCTTGATAGGAAGGGACAATTGATCCCCAGTGTCCTGTTGTCCAGGCCAGGCAGACTCTAGTCAGCTGAGGTGAAAGCTCTCCACGGTATGACTGGCTTTGTCACATTTGAAGCAAACCGCAAGGTGGAAGTGTTTCTGAGGCCATTTGTATTCTTGGGAGAAATACAGAATGCGGCCAGAAACTGGTGCGTCTACCTATCATAAGAAACTTTTTATTAAATGCCGTACTCTCAGATATGTAAAGGAACTTGAGTATCAGGGTACCCATCACCTGTCAAGTATATCTAAATTAGACATATAAGTTAAATTTAGGCATAAAGTTTACCCAATCAGTTACAGTTTACTCACTGACACTGATAAGAGGCAAGAAGATTAGAAGGAATATTTCAGTCTCTAGCTTTCACCAATGGTCCTGAGACTTAGAGCATAATCCTAATCTGTAGAAAGGAAACCCAAGTTTTAACATTATAAACAATTAAGTGTTTTAAATCAGTAATATCAAGGAGTTTGCTATTAGGTTACAAAACCTGGTTGCCAGTAAGATTCATCCCTGTAAACGAATGTTAAGGTGCAGTTTAAAATCTCAGTAAGCCAATAGAACATCCCCATTGTCTCAGTGTGTGGGTGCACCCCTCGTGGTCCTGAGTTCCTTGCTCGTGCTCTCTCTCTTTCTGCTCCTGGCAGTGGCGGGGAGGAGGCAGAAATCTTTAATAAATAAATTAATTAATTAAAAAAAATCTCAGTAAGCCAACATTGTTTTAACCCTTCTTTTATAAACTTCGTTTTTAGAACAAGATAGGAATTAACATACAAAAATATATCCAGTCCTCATTGCTATTCTTATTAATAATAACAACAAAAAGATATAACTTTAGCCAAAATGAAGGAATCCATGTGGCCAGCCATACTAAAGATGGTGGGAAAGTCATATGACCTCTGTCTCTGGCCTTAGCCAAAATGGTGCCAGCCCATGTGTCAGGCTGTACTTAATTAGAGCAGTGAAAGACCACTTGATGTTCTCCAGAACAGTTTCAGTCTGGAGCCACAAGCCATATAAATTTTAGAACAAGCAGGCATTCACACACAGGCATAAAACAGACATGCTGTGGTCATATTGTTCACATATTTCCATCTGTACATACGGAACAGACAGAACTTTGATTAGAAACAAAACTATTTCAACAAAAATACAAACCAATCTCTTCCCAGAAAACCGTGTTAGATGACCGACTTAAACATCTTACAGTAAGAGTTTACAGTATAAAGCAGCATTTAAAAGCATAGGAAAGACAGTTCCTAGCCATTGTCAGCCTCAGCACTAAGCTCACTGTGATGCTGAAGCCTGGAGAATGAGGCACTGTGGAGGGCAAATGAATAGGCAGGAATAAACAAGGACAATGGACTTGCTATAGGTAGAATAGGCAGGTAGAATTACAGTATGGTACTTTAGGACAGCAGGCAGAACAGGCAGAAGGTACAGATCTATTACAGGAAGAATCCCTGCCTGGTCAGACAAATGCCACAAAAGCCTGTTGGGCAAAGTCAAACTGTGTACCTTTTGGCAGGCCCTGCCAAAGGTATACTAATAAGAGAACACTGGTCTACAAGAGCTAGTTCCAGGACAGGAACCAAAAGCTACGGAGAAACCCTGTCTCGAAAAATCCAAAAGAGAGAGAGAGAGAGAGAGAGAGAGAGAGAGAGAGAGAGAGAGAGAGAACAGGAGGGACAAGATATTCATTGGGTTTGGGGGGAAAGGAGTGAAAGGCCATCCTAAGGGAAATACATGAGAAGCAGGCAATCAGACTAACAGGGAACAAGGGAGTTGGGGAGTGAAGATCATGAAAATGAACCAATGGTAGCACAGAACAAGATGAGAGGAAAGAGCAGGGGAGCTGAGAATTCAAGGGGCCAATTGGCAGAGTGCCAGGAGTCCTGTGGAGGACACAGCTGGCTGCATCTTAAGCTGTGGGTGACCCAGGCTGTTGGACGAGGGGGAGCAAACAACCATGTGTTGGGCATGAAACCCAGTGTAGTTGCACCAGTCACCAGGGAGGCAAAGGCAAAGTTAGAGTGAGCATCCTAGAAAGTAACACGGCAGAGAAAATGGGAAAGCAATTGGCTGGAAGCATGAAATACTGGCAGGCAGAGAGAATCAAGGAGATTGCCAACAGGCAGAAGCTGGGAGCAAAGAGGAAGGGCAGCGAAGAGACAGACAGTAGAAACAGAAGGGGAAGGAATGGAGTACTTAAGAACCTGCCTAGGGTAGCTCAAACCAGCATAAAGTGAGACAGCCCCAGTTTGGATATATTTCTGGGTGTCTGGGGTGCAAACATGAACCTGGAAGTATCCTTTCACAAACTGGAGGCCAGAGACTATAGCAGAGCATCCTATGAGATAGTCTGGGGCAAAAATGATAGGAGGTTTAGGGTACCCCTGTGTGGGTTGTCTCCCAAACTAGGAATTCTAAGAGGCAGGGACTGTCCCTATCCCAGCAAGGGGAATTCATCTGGCACTACAGTGCGTGGCAGGTGGACTGGAAGGTGGAAAAGATCCTGAATCCCATAAAGGCCATTGGCTTGAAATTGGTAACTCACTGAGCAAATCTGTCCAATGACAGGGAAGGGAGAGTGGTTTTTGCATGGCCACATGGTCAATGAAAAACTCAATTCTTCTTGTGTTTGGCACAATGATGATTAGTTTTGGATCCCTGGTTAATGGAAATCTGCTGCTATAAGGTAATAAGCTAATCAAACTGAATTAATAAATTCAGGTTTAATAAACAGAGCAAGACACTCCTGGTTGACCCTCAGGAGGGCAGGAGGGGAATCACATGAAAAATAAGGCAGCCCTATCTTAAAAAGCCTTGAACAGCCCTGGGGAGGGGCTAATCTTGGCAGGCCTTCAGAAGGGAAAGGCCACTGTTTGGTAGACTTACTGAGAGGGGGCAGGGTCTGGGGGAGAGAGACAGATAGAAAGACAGACAGACAGACAGACAGACAGACACACACACACACACACACACACACACACACACACACACACACGGAGATTGAGCTTCCACATAATCATTCGAGACTTGTTGGGTATTTGGTGCCGGTGACTCAGGTGGAACTCCCACCAGAACAAAAATATGTTCCCAGTTGATTGTTCTAAGAAAGAACTCTTCTCTATAACAAGTTTAAAGTAGGTTAGGTTGCAGATTTCTTTTTTGGAGGATTATTTTCTTAGTTCTCAGTCCCTGTGTTTAACTCAACCAATCAGTCACTTCAGTGGGTCTGTGTTGCTGGAGCATGAGAAGCCCAACAGTCACAGGGAGAGATTACGGATTTTCCCAGTGGGCAATAAACTATTCTTTATGCTTTCCTAAATGTCTCGTGGATTCTCATCACATCTTTTACATAGCTTGCGTAACTTACTAAAAAATTAAATGTATGAAATTAGGGTAGAATCTCAAGTTCTCTCCCTCTCTTCCTGTCTTCCCCTCCTTCGCTCTCTCCCTTCCACCCTTCCTCTCTCCCTCCTTTCCTTTATCTCTCTCAACTCCCTTCCACCTCCTACCCACGTCCCCTCCTGCTCATTCTCCCTTTCTCCTTTTACATGTGATTCTACCATTATTTTAGATATCTGTGCCACCAAAGTACCAAAGCACAAAGGCAATAAATAAATAAATAAATAAATAAATAAATAAAAACAAGACCATCCTCTATTGACTGAGTTATAATCCTTTAACTTTTCATTTTTAACGTAAGCAGTGTGGCGCAAACTAAAAAATGGGTCTATGTGACGAAAAATGTATTTGGAATAGAGACTTCAGAAGGAAATAAATATATTTCTGTATATTTTCTATCTTTCCCTCCCATCTTTTCCCATTTCTTCATATTTATTGAAAATAAAACAATCAATTAACAAGCTTGTATGTGAAATAATTTTGAAAAAAAATACAACTATTGACATTCATGTATACCTTTTTGTATTAGTGATGCTGAGTAACATAAATTAAGTTTTTTTTTCTTGGACCAGTCCTGATCCCTTATAAATCATCAGCTAGAAATTTAGGCAAATGAATGCACAGT
Source organism: Alexandromys fortis (assembly GCF_014885135.2). Taxonomy (NCBI): domain Eukaryota; kingdom Metazoa; phylum Chordata; class Mammalia; order Rodentia; family Cricetidae; genus Alexandromys; species Alexandromys fortis. The sequence goes on along the minus strand of NW_026067913.1, from coordinate 1,295,730 downwards.
AATAGGAATTCTAGGAGACAAGCATCCAATCAACACAAGAAGTTTTTTTGTTTAAAAATATTTTTCATTTTACATATCAGCCCCAGTTCCACCTCCCTTCCCTTCTCTGGTCCCCCACCTCTGCCCATCTCACCCACCATCCACTCCTCAGAGGGGATAAGGCCTCCCTTGGGGAAGTCAACATAATCTGGCATACCAGGTTGAGGCAAGGCAAAGTCCTACTTGTCAAAATTATAATTTAGTTTTATTTCTCTTTAAATTACTAAAATTTAAGCAATATTTCTATACTTTAAAAATTTGATAGTATCCTCTTATTTTTTTTAAAGAGAAGTAAGGTGATCAAATATGCTAATGATAGATGCACTATTTCTATGAGAATATTTTGATAGAAGATGTGCTTTTTGAAAAATGAATGCAATAGTTTCTTATTAGTGTAAAACCACGTCTGATGGGGACAGGGATAACTGAATTGATCTTGCTCTGGATTCTCAGGCTGTTGAGAGAGAGAAGTTACAGTTTCTAATAGTTAACATAGTGAATGGGAAACTCAAAGAGGAGACTGTTTAATTTACAGTTCCATAATAATTTAATGATATCACAAAAGCACTTTAGTTGCATTTTTAAGAAAATACACTTGCTTCTTATTTATAAAATTATCCTAGAAAGGAAACATGGTGGGTAGAGAGTATGAGTGTGGTGTGCATGTATGGGAATGTGAGTGTTCTTGTGCATGTGTGTGCCATATATATGTGTTTGTGTGGGTGAGCTGCATATGTGTGTGTTTGTGTTTGCATTGGGATGTGCAAATATGTGTGTAGATATGTGCACCTGTGTATCTGTCGGGGCTATGTTGCATGAGTATGTGAGTGTGGTATCTTTGCTTATGTGTGTGCATTTCTGTGTTTTACATGTACTCACAAGTTCATATATATGTGCAGGTTTTTTGTTGAAGCATATACCTATGTGTGCACCTGTGTAAGCCAAAGGACAGTGACAGGTGTCTCCCTCAATTATCCTTTCCCCTTTTTAAAGGCAGTGTTTTTATTAACCTAAGCTCTCAGGTTAGACTAGAGTTGTCCACCTGTCAGCCTACATACAGGATCCACCTGTCTTCACCCAACATTATGGTTACAGTGTGTATTGTGTTGCCTAACATTTTCTCTGGGTGTCAGTGATTATTCTGAGGTTATTGTTTTATTTACCAATCACTTTACAAACTGACCCATCTCCTCAGACCCGTGAAAATGTCTTTACTTAAGTAATTATAACTAACATATATTTGATAAATCCTTGTCTTTTAAATATGTTGATATTTGGTGATACTGCTATCTAAATAAAAAAGCAAATTGCTGTTTTGCAAATTGAAATTTTACTAAAAACCATATGAAATTGAGGGATTAAAAAGTCATAATAAAATACCCTAGAAATTAATACCTCCACAGTGCATCAAAGCCCACAGTGTATAATTCTGCAAAACAGTGCCAACGGCTCAGCTCACAATAATGATGCTCAGAGTAACAAAAAAACAAAGCTGTAAACATGGCCTAATAAAATAAGTTATCTAGAGACGCAGAAAATGTATTCTGTATGAAATGTTTTGTACGGATCTCGTGGGATTCCTTTCAGCTCCACAACTAGACTATCTTTCATAACTGGGGCTGTTCTCCAGGGATAACCCTGGTGGGTTTTAGCTTTGATAGAACAGAACAGAAGCAATGAGGATATGGCGCCTGATTGGATCCCCACTCCAGGGACTCTGCCTTGTAGGCTCCTCAGTAGAATTTCAAAATAAACAAAATGCAGTGTTTTTGAAATGTAAGTAAAATAGGCTTGAAAAATCAAAGGAAAGATTGCCTCTGCTTGGTGATATTGTTGCTGTTTTAAAATCAGTGTCCTAGCCTTCCAACTCAAGTCACACCTTTTGAGTTAATGACAGAAAGTTAATAATGATTCTCATCCTATTAGTGGATTCTGATTTTTCATGGATTAGATTGTTAATATTTTTTGCTCTCGGATTTATGGTATGGACTTAATAAGATCCTGATAACATAATTGCTTTCAACAATTTTAAATAAATTTTATATTTACTCCTATAGAAAATATATTACATAAAGTGGTCAGATAATTCTATAGGACTTCAAAATACAACAAAACAATAAGTCATGTGTATGCAAAATAGCACTTTCCCAAACCTGGGTTATCTTTCACAGTAACTCATTATTTTTTCATTGTATAGGACTTTCTATAAATTAACCAAGTGCTCTACAGTTGAAGAATGGAGTGATATCCTCAGCCCATTTTGTACTTTAATAAAAGCTCTCATCGTATTTCCAAGTATATCCTTGAACTTTTGCTGCAGTCCAGCCTGGGTTAACTCAAAAGGCAGACCAAGCTGGCCATGAATTTTGATTTTCTTACCTCAGTCATTGGACTTTCTGGAATTATAGACCTCTTTATTATCTGGATAAAAAGAGACTCATACAATAATTTGTATTGAGTCATTGTGAATAAAGAATAAGAATCCACATTCATGGCAAAGCTACGTATGAAATTAAACATTTGCTTCAACATTATTTAGTTTCAAGATTTTCTTCTAGTGACTATATGCAATCATATAACAAGCACTAAATTTTGATTAAATTACCAGGAAAACATATTACCAGAAAACATGGAATGTTTTCACACAACACCAAATACATGTTCATATTCATTGAAAACATAACAAATATTGTTATTACTTTAATGATAACATGTGGTTTGATTTTCTTCAAAAATCTTTATGTCCATTACCTTTTATCCTTTACCTTGGTAATGTTGATAGTAATCGCCTTTCCTCTGTCTTGCTAGCCTCCAATCTTGTTTACTATCATGTGACATGAATTTGAAAATTTAGGAATTTTTGTTGCTGTTTTTGGTGTTTTTTTTGTTTACTATTTATTCCTGCTTTTCTTTCATATGAACTAATGGCAAAAAACTTTCAGATAATTAAAAGACAATATAATTCATATTTTTTTATTAATTATTTTTTTCATTTTCTTTTTTTACATCGCAACTGCAGCCCCCCCCCCCCCCGTTTCCTCCCACAGCCTACCCTGTAACACCCTTCCACTCCTCCTCCTTCTTTGTTCAGAAAGGGCCAGGCTTCACAAGGACATTAACAAACCATGGCACAGCTCAGCAGTTAGGAGCATTGGCTGATTTTCCAGAGATCCTGTGTTCAATTCCCAGCAGCCACGTGGTGGCTCACAACTGTCGACAGTGGGATCTGGTGCCCTCTTCTGGCATTAATCTGTACATGCAGATAGAACAGTCAAAATTTTTAAAAGTAATACCCTGTTGTGTCTTCGAAAATAAAACTGATACTCATGCACAAATAAACAAAATGGGGAATAGGTAAAAATATCTACAACCTCACATGCTTCAGCAAAATAAAATGGCAATATTAAGCTTAAATTTTTCAGTCAAGTTTTGAATTTAGATAACAAAGTGCCCTTAGAGGAAACATAGAGGAACGGTGAGGACAATTTGCAGTATTCAGAAAGAGTGAACCTGAGAGACATGGGTAAACTTTCATAGGTCAGTCAGGTGCTGTGAGTGAGGCTTAGACCACGATAAATCCCCAATAGAAATTTTGAGCAATAAAATAGTAGTTCACTAATAAGTAATTTTTTTCTTATCATTGGCTTGGAAAAAAATTGCTGCTGTATAACATTACCCATGAGTCCATAGATAGCTATAAGATGTCTCATGTACCTTGATAGAACTTCCCATTCAAGAGGAAGCAGTGCAGAAATAGAGGGGGTTGGCTGGACATGAGCAGGCATTGTCTCTGCCTGCACTGAATGTAGTGTAGTCGACATTCATTTGCATATATTATATAACTCAGAGTAGAATTTAGTTTTATTAAAGCACTTGAGATATATACTCAAAAATCCAAATCTGAACTTTGTTCTCTTAAAGTGAAACTTTAAGTTTCTCTCTCAGCAGTGTTAATTTCCTGTTGCTCCTCAGTGAGGGTTAGCGCTTCATGAGTTTCTTTATCCTTGTTGACATGTTAACTGGAACATTGTACACTTGATAGCACAGATCTTGTTTGGGTGTCTGTGTTTTTATGTTTGTGGTGGCCATATTTTTTTCCTATAGGTATAGCATACCTGCCATATACAGAAGAGGCAATTTTACACCTGAGATCCTTTTCTTCTTGCACCTAATAACCTTACAACCAGATTTCATTAATTTTCTAAGAGCTCTGAGAGCAAGTAAGTAGGAAGTCTGTCGCTCCCTTACCTCTGTTCTCCTCTAAACTCTCCACATGCCACTCTTAACTTCATTTCCTATTCCTTTTTTCTTTACAACTCACTGAACAATAAGAGCTGTCGTTCTGTGCATCCACTGGTGCATGGATAATCTCCAAGGAGACAAATGTGTAGAATGGCAGTCTGTCTTCTGAATATGCATCCTTACACCCATAGAGTGATGCAGCTCTCATCCCTTTTCAGTTAACAGAAAGACTCCCAGTGAGTTTAAGTGCAGAGAAGAATTACCTGTGACTATCACAAATAACTATATTTTGCCTTCATCACAAGGATAAGGGACACACTGAAAGAGAGAACATTATGTTTATTAGAGCCAGAAGTTTGGGAGAATTGCAGCAAAAATAGTGATTTCTGAAAATAGTGGGGCTATTGGACCTATAAACTGACAGCAGCTGTGGATAACTACGTAAGACCTGCACAATATCTTTTTGGTAAACACTTCAGCGTGGGTGGGGGAGGGGTGGGTTAATGGTTGCTGGAGGAATGAGAGCCAGTTTTCTTTGTCGTATTTTCTGAATATAAAACACAAAACACACACACACACCAACAACAATATCAATAAAAAAGTAACTGCATATGAATTTCAAGAATATATTATTGCATAATAAAATGTAGAAAAATAGTGAATGAGAAAATATAGATATTGTTAACATTGAAATGAAGGGATGGAGCATACATTGTGGAGCAGGCCTTAGACAAGCTAAGGTCTGAAGGACTACAATACTAGGATAATAGGAGAATTAGTTGTTGAAATGTTGTAATGAAAACTTGAATCAACAATAGCAATTAAGATTAAACATCACATTTTCCTAAAAAATATCCTGAGCTTAATATTTCATAGGATAAAGTAGGAAATATAAATGTTTGGATTTGATTGCATTCATACTGTGCATGACACAATCTAGGATCTCCCTGAGTGACCTATGATAATATTCTTCCTCTGACCCTACAACTAAAGTTCAAAAACTATTCATGTCTTTTTGATCAGCCATTTGTAAATAATCAGTGCAAGTCTGGTTTTCTGGATCATTGTCTCACAGAGAAGGAAAATAATCTTACTGCAAGAAACAGGACTTGGCAATATTGGTGGTGTGAGTCTGAGCAGTGTCCTTTAGTGCCTGGTACAAGCTGGCCTGAGTCCATCCACAGTCAAAACATTCGGGATGGAACCTTAACCAGCAAAGGTATCTCTACTGACAAAAATAAATGTTAATGAGATTCAAAGTGCAAAGTATTACATGCCTATTATATGTTACTTAATATAAATTACATATGCTTACAATTTATAATATTTTGTTATATAACTATACATTATATTATATTTAATATATTATATATAACACATATGTATTTTATAATATATAAGTAGATATTTTATATGTATAATATATATATCTTACTAATGCATTTGAATAGATCCACCAAAACAGAAGCATTTTTGTGTGATTCAAAAATCACTCCTCCTGCCTTGCCACACTTCATAGCACATTTTTTCAATTTACTTCAATCTTTCTCAATTTTTCCAGTGTTCTATTAGTTCAAAAGGCTTGGTAGCATTTGTATTATGTTGTGATTTCATTTTAGTGAATGCTAGAGCATTTTTATTGAATTTCATGCCAAGCAGAATCTACAAAGGGGGAACTGTTCTTTAAGAACAGTGTTTATCTTCTATCAGAGGAACACTGGGCATGCATTCATGGACATTTCAGTGAAAATAGCCATAGAGGGGGAGAACTTATCTCTATGTGCTTCTCCAAACAAATCTTATCGACGAATAATACACACCTTAGTGAGGATTCGCCGCTGGAAATCTACTCTAAAGTTTCCTGGAAACTAAAGATATAAAACCTGTGGTAAAATCAGGTGGATTTATATATATGTTAGATAGATATAATCCTTGGAAAGTACACAATAAATAAAGCAACAAGATTTAGATCTCTATTAAGTTAAATAAAAATGCATTTTTGAATTTTCTGTTATAAATTACAAGAAAATAGGCAAATAAGCCATAGATAGTGCAAATTATCAGCACTGTTAGCAATTAACCAGCTCGCATCTTTTTATTTATTGATTCAGGAAAAAGTACCATTTAGTGTTCAATTTAGTGGAAAGTCCATGCAGGGAAATAACAACACTATGCAGACATGAACTTCTAATCGTAGGTTTCCGTTCAGACTTAAACTAATTCTATACAGCTGAAAACAGTGGGTGGCCCCTGCTGGTAGCAGGAGGAAGTGTGAGCTACTGCAGAGAGCTTGTTCATGAACTGCTTGAGCTGACTTAACATGAAGAAGCTCCTGTCACAAATGAAGCAGCCACTGGGAAACCCAGGAGTGTTTTTGGTTTAAGGTTGCACTGATTTTTGACATAAACGTCTCAAGTCTTTGTTATCCCCTTCCTCTTAGATGACATTTCTCTTATATTTAAAGCTCTTAAGAATCAAGAATTGAAGTTTTGAGGCTGCCAGGAAGAAATGTGTAAAAATATTGAGTGTCGGGGCTGGAGAGATGGCTCAGAGGTTAAGAGCATTGCCTCCTCTTGCAAAGGTCCTGAGTTCAATTCCCAGCAACCACATGGTGGCTCACAACCATCTGTAATGAGGTCTGGTGCCCTCTTCTGGCCTGCAGGCATACACACAGACAGAATATTGTATACATAATAAATAAATAAATATTTAAAAAAATATTGAGTGTCATATTAATCACTGATCATTTATTCTCTAAACGCTGTTGCGAAGTATACCATTACTATTGTTTCCATTTTAAAGGTTAAAAATCTATAAAACAATTGACATTTTTAAACTTCTTAGCAGGCAATAATCACTACACACACACCTAAAACATCAAAATTTGTCTGACATTTAACACCCCAAGTTTAATTCTTTATTCCTCAAAATTTCCAGTCACTCATCAATAAAGCAATGAAAACATATGGTTAAAATGGGTACAAGAGAAAAATAAATCCAGTCCTTAAGGACTTTTAAGTAATACTGCTTCTGTGACCTAACCTACTTTTACACTAATCTATTTTAATATGTTTGACTGCTATATGTTTATATAATTTTTAAAGTTCAGTAAAAACACAAGGCAATGCAAGACAGAGGAGACAGAGGAAGAGGAAGAGACAGAGGAGTTGGGGAGGGGTCTAAGGCCTAATGAATCAATTTTAATGAATCTGTCATCCAGAAGGCAGTGCTTTTAGAAATACCATTCATAGCTCTGCTTTCTTGACCTGGGTATGATGATCCATGGTATATGGTAGCTAGTTTTATGGCTATAGGAGTGGAGAGAGTCACCATGTAAAGACCCGTCCAACACACCTTTTGATTATCCATTTGAACCAGGTGGTATCACCAGGTTAGAGCAAAGGGAAAGAGGTAGCAGACTTAGAGTTGAACTATTTCTCTCAGATATTATTATGAAAGGCCTTTATGGAGGACTGGAGATCGTGTAGTAGATGAAGGAATGGTTCGAGTTCTACAAACTCCTGGTCTATGAGCCTGGGGGGATATCTCCTAAACATAATCTAATAGGGTATAGATTGTTACCTATATGTGGTGTAACAGCCTAAAGCAAAACCAAAGGGAGGAGGTCTATCCACCCTTCACCATAATTTAATGACTGGCTATTTATTGTTGTTGTTATTATTATCATTATTATTACTAATGTTGTCAGATATCCACTAGAGAAGACTACTCAAACACAGATTTAAGCCAATAGAAATTCTAGAACTACATTGGGTGTTCAGGATTCCCGTGAAACCCCACTCCGTCCTTGAGTGAACTATTAAGCACAAAAACCATGTCCTGGGTTAACATACTTCATTTAACAAGAACAGTTTGCCAGAAACAGAACTACAGTAATTAAATGCAAGGTAAGTGCATGCTCAGACTTTCACAGACCATGCACTTGATAGAGTAGGTTTTGGATTTTGTTTTGGTAACTGGTCAGCTGTATGTGGAATAACTTTAACTTTACTTATTCAGGTCAATCTCACCCTCACTAAAAAATAAAAGAAGAATATAAAAGAATAAAAAGCATCAGTATGTTTCATGCAGTTAGGTAAAAAAATTCTAGTAACATTGAAAAAATTTGAGCTGAGGTTTAAACAATCTGTAGGATACCTGATATATGATATTATGCCTTCGTCTACAAAGTCAAACTCTTGTGAAGTAGAGAAAATGAATCAGTATGGGCAGTAGGTTCATGAAAGTATTATGGAACTTGTGCACACAGGTTGTGCTGCAGATGAAACCTAGACATCCATCCTCAACAATCCAGTAGAAATACCCACACCCAAAGTGGAAAACAGAAATGAGGGTCCTTACTCTAAGTTTCAATATTGGAAAGAGGGAGAAAGAAACTAAGAAAAGCCCTAAGGGCTGTCTTTGACATCCTTACACCGGGTCAAAATTTTAATACATTGTCAAATATTTGTACGTCTGAGCAGTTCCAGTCAATGTGTGGTTCTGAAACATCACCATCCCATCATTATCTGGGTTTTATTCTCATAATACAGAACTATGTGAAATCTGTTTCCAGAATATAACTTGCCCTCTGGCGGACACCTTTCTCCTTCCCTGGAGAAATTGACATTTCTTTGAATCCATTGTTTCAATAGTGTGAGAGTCAAGTTTAAAGATATAAGTATCTCTACAGAAAAATCCTCATTTTTGTCTGGCCAGTTACAAAGACACTGACACAGAACTAAGTTTTGTCAAGACTGAGTGGAGACCAGTCAAAAGGAACAGTAAAACACATTAAAAATAGAATAACAGGGACTTACCAGAAAAGAGAGACTTTACTGCAAAACCTGGAGAGGAATCATTTTTAAAGGGAGCGTTTAACAACAAGATCTAGAGAATGTTCATCGTGGACAAGATGACTGGGGAGGCCCCGAGAAGAGAGCTGTCAGAGAAATCTCCTGACCAAACGAAAACATCTTATTTTTACAACCTTTCCAGCAGTAGCAGCAAGTTTCACAGCATTTGATTTAGCCTGGGTTTTAACACAAATGACAAGAAACATGGAGGAACAAGTACTAGGTAGGATCATAAATTGAGGTCTAAAAATCGCAGCCTAGAATAGAATCTTCACTGTCTATTCTAGGGCTGGAGTTCCTGGGAGGACCTGGCCTGATTTCTCAGGCTGCTTCACTTGGCTAGTTAAAGAGACCAGTGTAATACACATATTGACCTGTAATCTGCCCAGCACACACTCTCTCTTTTATCAACACTATAAGCTTCATTCATCATGCATTTTTTCCTCTAATTTCTAAATTTCTGCTAAGATTAGTGTCCTCAGTTCTATGAAAAATATTCTCATTCGGACTGTAATTTCAAACATGAAATGTGATATGAACATTAAAGCAATAATTAATGACCATTCTGCCTCAATAAATTTTCAGGGGAATCTTCACAAATGTTTGATTTGTTAATATTTTAATAGCGAAACCAAAATATTGGTATTTATTTAATGTATCTATATGGGGAAGAGGAATAATGAGATGAAACAGTCTATTGGTAGTAGCCCTCCTTCACTAGCAATTAATGTTAGAGTTCATGATTTCACTGCTGTCCTAACATCTCCTTAAGTTTATTTTCTCATTGCTCTTTTTCTAAAGTGCTCTTCAGAAATTAAACATTTAATTGTAGTAGGGTTTACAAATTATCTATTATAGGATAAATAACTTAGACTAGATAGCCCTTTTTGTCTGAGCTACCTCTTTGGAAGTTATATTCAAATCTGAAATTGACATTTCATTTTATATTAATGAGAAATATAAAATATTTGGGAGAAATTCGAATGCCGCTTTGGTGTTTATAAATAGTGAAAACTCTTCTTTAATTTCGATCACCTGTTGTTGTAAGCATGTTGTCATTACTTGTGAATGTGAACTGGCTTGTGAAAATTATGTCTCTTCTTGGTATGTAAATGTAGCCATTGGTTGTTCTTGGCTAGCCCCTATTATTGAAGGCAGTATTACTAAGGACAAAGCAGTGGAGCCAGCTTGCGCTGGATCTATCCAGCTCTTCCCAGGTTCTAACTTCTTAAAATACTATGCAAGTTGAGAAGGGAGGGGGACAATTATACAGTTCTATTGAGTTCTAACACATATGACAATCACCAGCATGGCTATAAAGGTGTAAGATATAGCACTCATATGTTAGTGATAATCAACAGCTGTCTAATTGGACGTAAGACCTGTTCTGTAGGGAAAAAATCATATCTGATACAGTAAACTTAGTCATTTTCATGGGTCTAGTGAGGTTATGGACCTTAGAAAACAATTTACTACAATTTATTAAATCACCATAATTACATACTGTATTCTTAATCTTATCTAAGCTCCAATATATACAGCTTAGAAGATGTTACAGTATGAGAGATTTCCACAATAGCCCAGAATGGAATATAGCAAAGGTTTATTTATTTGGGGATGAACTCCCAGAAAAGGTAGCCATCCTCAGTCTTCTGTGTGTGCTGGGAACCAGAAATGAATCCAGCATCAAAGAGACTTTCACATACTTTAAATCTGCATATGTAGTGCATGAGCCCACACCTGAATTGGCCAATATCTTTTAAAATATTGCTGATAAGGCTACTGCTGAAGGAGTTGCTACAGCAGGAAGAAGGGTGAAAAGGATAATAAGAGATAGAATACCAGAATATATGCTGTGAAACAGTCTTTCCTTGAAATGAGTGAATAAACAGGACAAGAACAATGACAATTTCAAAGAACATTATAATGTTAAGAGGGAAATTTTCATGATTTCTCAGCTCTAGACAAAAATTACAGGCAGTTAATTTATACAGATAGAAGGAGAATTATCCTCCTTTGGGAATGGGCCACTTTACTAGTTGTCCTAGGTAAAGTATTCAACCTTGACCTTATACACACCACCCACAAAATTCGATACACCAGGTTACAAATATGTATATTTCTAAACACACACACAATACACAAGCCCAAATACACTAAACAAATATAATAATAAAAAAGACTTTCATCTGATAGTGAGGGAGTAGATGGGTTCAATGAAGTGCTTGGAGGTGCTAGAGGGAGCAAAGGCAGAGGGAAATGATATAATTCTACTTGAGTTAAAAAACATTTATACTCTCAATGCCAAATTTAACAAAAACTGAAAGAAAATACAGGTGAAAGCAATCCCATCAGCTTTATCCAATCATCTGAAAATCAGTCTCCACTGTGATAAAGGTCAGTTTTTGAAGGTTGACCAGGAACTGGCGTATAAAATAGTAGCTTGAGCCACTTTGACATAAATGGAAAGATTCCTTAGCATGTCAGCTCGCATAGTTGATGAATAATAAAATAGAAAATTTTATTAGTTATAAATTTTAAGAGATGTGGACTCCAGGTTTATCGCTCTATTTCCTTTACAGGTGATCTATACGTGTAGGTTATATTGACAATGGAGCCTCAAGGGGTGATACACTATGAAATCCCCCCCCCCCCGCTTCCTTCTTTCTTTTTTTCCTACCTTTACTAAACTTTCACCCACTATTTTCTTTTGGCTAAATAATATGCTATTTAAAAATTTTTAGACCCTGTCATTAAAAGCATCTTGATTGATACAGAAAACTTTGTAACCAAAGAGACAATAGAATTTCTAATAAATTTGTTTTAATTTTGTATATGCCTGTTAAATTAATCCTACTTATATTGAGAACTTTCTTCAAAGAAATGGGAAACTTAAAATTTGAAGTAAGTAGAATATACAAAATCTTATGAGTACAAAAGTCTAAACCACACCATCATTTTTACAATTCTTGATAGCTTCATAAAACTATGATAAAGAGTAAAATTATATAAAAATTTCATTGATTTTTTAAGAATAACGTAGCCACAGTAAGTCATGTATACTGAAAGGTTCAGTGATTACATAACAAACTCAAACACAAATGCATCTGAATGCCATAATTTCAATGTCATATCAAATACAAATCATGTAGTACAGCTTTCTTCCCATTATAATAATCATTAGGAAGAGTGAAAGGCCATTGGCAATGATCATCAGGAGGAAATGAAACCAAATCATCAATGGGCAGAATGAGAACCTCGTGGAGATTACATTTCACTACTGTGCATGTGTTCTACAGCAGCAATTCCTATGCACGCATGTTCTTAGTTTCTTAGGTGTTATTTGTCTTTTGGGGGTTATGAATGTGGCCATGCTGCCGGCTCTGGAATGGTGACTGTGTGTGGTTCCATCTTCTCTTAATTTCCTCCTCCAGTTAATGTTTCTATTTCCTCTTCTAGATTCCATCTTGATCTTTAATTATGGCTCTGTAATTGTCCCTGTGGGGAAACATCTGTGAGTCCTACCCATTTGTTCATTTGTTGTGTCAGATTCCCCGTGGACTGTGTTATATCTTGTTGACATTGAATTTTCTAGTTGCCTTTTGATGATTTTCTACCCTGAGGGTAACACAAGGATCAGAAATTTTAGTGGTCTCATAACCTATGGCAACTTAGATGACATTTCCTTTGTAAATACCGTATTATTAGATTCATAAAATGACTTCAGTGAATGAGAGCTAGCAAATTATTTTACATTAGCAGTCTGGGCTGTTAGTAATTTTACAAATCTAAGTTTCAAAAAATGTTTTTGTTATACTGTTTTCAACATTCAAATTTTTCTAAGCCCTTTATAATTTCTATTACCTAAATTGTATTTACCTTTAAAACTTTGTTTTCTAAAGATAATCTTATTTCTCAATGTTATATTCTTTCATTAAAAAAATCAACATTACTTTGTCACACAATTAATTATAACAATTATTTCTGGGTCTCTAAGAAGAATGATATCCTTTTACTTGTATTGACTACTAAGTCTGTGATTTGTTCAAATATATGTTTTGTATCATCATAATAGTATTTTAATGTGGAATTTACATCATTGAAAATTTAAACCTTTTATTGAGATACAAAATTCAAAATTTGATTTTAAGTTTGTACAAATTTTAATAGAATATACACATGAATGCCAATTCTACCATATTGTTCATCACTATAATATTCCACAAAATAACTTAGTACAAGTACTTAAAAGCATGAATTAATAATTATTTGAACCATAGATGAGGCAATTATTATTATTCCAATAGTTTTACAAAAGAGTTTTATATTGTTTATGTTTTTACTTCTGGGGTTATTTTTGTTTGTTTGTTTTGAAAACGTTTTATGCTATATATCTTGGTTAGCCTGATTCTTACTATAAAATTTATTTTCCCAAAGGCATGCTCACCAGGTTTTATGGTCTTTCTAAATACAGTTATTCACAATAAAATCTTAGATAAACTCCAAATCCCTCATTAAGGTTAAATATTTATCTGAAGCATATATGTGCTCTAAACTGAATGAATTTTATCTGATCATTCTTGATTTCCTAGAAGAATCCACATGGAGATATTTTCACAGTGGACACCCTTACACAGTAACTCTATACCCACAAACACTTCCCACACAGTTACTGAGGAAATTCATCAGGAACATCATACGTAATCCTATAATAAAGCTAAAATGGTCTTTTTAATCTACTATATGTGCATTAACATAAGTTTTCTTAATTAAAATATTTATTATGTTAAAATTAATTTCTTATTTTCACATTTGGTGGTAATAACATTTTTACACTGATAAACAATACCCATTCTATTTTAGTGATTCAATTTAGTTTTGCTCATTTGCAATAAAAATATCCTGTCCCAAGTTCACAGCTTGATAATACATGTACGTAAATCACATATTCTCCAGCTGTTATTCTGATCAATTGTTATTGAATATGTAATCAAAAACTTTATATTTAAATAGTAATTAACAAGGTTATTTTAAAACATGGCAGCTGATATGTATATATATATATATGCAAAATAAATATTATACTTTCATTAATTTTCCCATTTTCTCATTTTGATGTATAAATTCAACAAGAAAAAATATGAGAATCTCATATTTTCCAGTTTTGTTTTGTATTGCCAAGAGTAAGAAATTTTGCAAATGAATAACAAGTTTATTTTTCTCTCTGTGATCCTATATTTTAGTTTAGGCAAAATTTCTGTTGATTTTTTTCCCTTTTTCATATATGTTCTTTTATATCCATATATGCTTTATACTTTATTACTGCAAAACACTGTGTATTCAATATTTAGTTGCCCTGCATGGACAAAATCCTACGTTCTGTCTCTAGCATTGTCTAAATGCAGTGTGGTAATCTATCACAGAACTTGAACGAAGAGAGACAAAAGAAAAAATAAGGAAATATATAAAAGGTTAAAATTATTTCTGCAATTATCTGGACCATATGTATTTTTGCCATCTGTTTCATTATGTATTCAAAAGATATGTGGTATGTTATTTATTTAAAAATAAAGATGTGTATTTCATAATTTTAATAAATTTAATATCACATAATATTTCTACAAAGTTGATATGTATGTGTGTGAACCAATTAAATTATTTATGAAACAGAAATTTACTATGAAATGGATGTACCCAGGCATGTCTAAATTAAAACTACATGTTTAGGTATACTAGGGAGCTATAAATGACAGAAATAAAGAGGTATAGTGTATGTTAATCCTCTAAATCACTTTGCATTCAAGGTCTACTGAATCTAGATACTGTCATTTTTATAGACAGTGAAGATTGAGTTTGTGGGTGAAAAATTCCAGAAGAAAACATAGTAAGGAAACTGTTAGCAATAATCTAAAAATGCTATGGTGACCCATCTTATATTATACATTCAAATCAATAGTTAATATTAAAAACCATGAAACCATAGATGAGACATTTACTATTTTTTGTTTTCTTCTTTAAATTTGGACTTATTATACATTATAGTGCTTTACATTTTACCTGTAATATGCATATGAGTTGCATTAAATTTCAGTCCTATGTTTTATCAGATGGGCAAACAATAATTTAATAATACTCTTAAATATATGCAAATATACACTTTATTTTCATCAGCAACTATTAATTGTCTTTAATAACTGTTTTAGGAGCTTTTAAGTTAAAGTTTATGTTATTTAAAAGAATGAACTTGAAAACAACTAAGTGTACAGTCACACTTCAGTCTTACTTTGGATACTATTGACAAAGTAGAGATGTGTAAATCTGTTCAACAAATGTCAGGGTTTCTTCTGCTAAGAGCAATTGAAATGCAGCTTAAAGTTATTTAAACAAAATTAAGAGGTACTATTCTGAAACACATTGTCTGAGTTTCTTTTCTTCTCACCGTCTTTGTTTTGTCTCTTATCTTCTCCTTTTCTTCCTCTCCTCCTCTCAGGTCTCCTTCCTATTATTCTATTTCCTTGATGTTTTGTTTTATCAATTATTAAAGCCAGGACTTAATGCTTTTTAAGCACACACTTTAATATTGAGGTACACTCAAACCAGATATTTATTTAAATTATTATTTTTTTAAATTTCAAATAATTAAACAATTATTTCTGAAAATAAGAAAATGTTAATAGTTTATGCTAAAATAAATAATAAATATTGTGGTTTACAAAGAGCTACACTGTAAAAAAAAGCAAAAACAAAAACAAAAACAAAAAAAAACCTTATTCTTTCTCTCTTAGTAGCTAAAAATTACCGATGGCTCCATGTACAGCTTACAGTAAGACTGCGTGTTCAGTTCTTTGAGTTCTTCTCTACTTGCTGCAATTTGATATAGCTTGGGCATGCACAGCTTTTCTGTGTCTACTTCTGATAATTCATATATGTAACTGCCCTGCCATATTCCAAAGATGTTTCCTTGTAGTCATCCACTGTCTCTATCTCACACGCTCATTTACTTTCTCTTCCACCATCATCCCTGAGCATTGGGTGGAGGCTGTAGAATACTTGTTTTCTTGATAACTCATTATTCTACAGTTCTCTATTCTCTGCACTTTGGCTAGATGTGAGTCACTGTTAATTACCGTCCACAGAAAATGCAATTCTCTCATAAAGTGAGAGATGCATTGTTCTATGCCATTATAATAAGTCTTTGGGAGGAATTTTAGTACTATGACTGTTTAGCAGCACAAAAATAGGAGGTTGTTTCCTGGGTTCTATGACCTGTCTAATTCAATAGTAGTGAGAGTTATGGGTTTCAATCTGTGTAACAGGACTTGGATCCAAGAAAATATAGTTGATTATTTCCATGTTATTCATATCACTATTGCACTAGAGTGCATAATTTTTCATGCCAGTAATTATTGTAGCTTGAAGACTATATAGTTATCAAACAGGGTTTAAGACCCACTCATCAAGAGATTCTTCCTTTGCATGAAATGGAAATCAAATTAGAAGACTACAAAATATATATAGGCCAATAAAAACAATAAAAAAGAACTGGACTGAGCTCCCAAGGTCCCAATGAGAAGCAGATGGAGGGAGAACACGAGCAAGGATGTCAGGACCACGGGGGGTGCACCCACCCACTGAGACAGTGGGGCTGATCTATTGGGAGCTCACCAAAGCCAGCTGGACTGTGACTGAAACAGCATGGGATAAAACCGGACTCTCTGATCATGGCGAACAATGAGGACTGATGAGAAGCCAAG
>NW_026067913.1:1272803-1278692 GCF_014885135.2 Alexandromys fortis | reverse complement strand
GAGATCGGGGGGGGCGGGGGGAGGGAAATGGGAGGCTGGGAGGAGGCGGATACTTTTTTTTTCTTATTCTCAATAAAATAAAAAAAGGAAAAAAAAACTATTCTCAATAGATATGGCATGTAGCAATATTGCAATTAAATAAATCATATGATTAATCTTAAAAAAAAGAAAAAAGAAAATGCAAGTATTAGATTATGTTCTAATATTTATTGTTGCATTAGCCCTAGGAAAGTGGCCAATTTTCTAGTACCAGACATACTTTGTTTACTGTTTTCAAAATCATAACAAAACAAAAAGTGAAACAAACAAAAGGCCAACAACCAGTAATACAATGATAAAAGAGATTATACCACCTTAAATATCTTTCAACTTAATACGTGCCTGTGATTTTCAGGCACATCATAGATATATTATAGGAATTCTTTCATTTAGTTATTTGTCTGTTTATTCTTCTTCTTTGTTTCTGTTTTTTTTTTTTTTTTTTTTTTTTTTTCTTGTTTTTCAAGACAGGGTTTCTCTGTGTAACAGTCTTAGCCATCCTGGAACTTGTTCTGTAGTCCAGACTGACCTTGAACTCATCGAGGTCCACACGTCTCTTCCTCCCGAGTGCTGGTATTAAAGGCTTACAATACCACCACCTATCCTCTGTTTATTCTTTATTACTATTTTGACACAGAGTCCCTTGAAATCATGTTGGCCTCAAGCTCATCACATAGCCTGGGGTGGTCTTGAATTCCTGATTCTTCTGTCTGCATCTCCAAAATTACAAAAATTATGGTCATGGATCACCATGCTTGGCTTAAGGACTCTTTAATTTATAGGTCAGCAACTTCCATATTTGCTAAGATGTAAATTCTCTCTTAATCAGCTTTATTATAGGTAGTATAATTATAGTAGATTATAGTCACTCATACATTATGCACTTGCATAAATGCAGCCTTTTGTTTTGCTGTATAATAAACTACATTTGGTGAAGAAAATATGATAAATTAGAAGTAAAATTGGAAAATATTTGCTTGCAAACATGGCTTTCTTTAATGATGTCTTTGGTTTGGATGAAACAGTACAAATGTGTGAGATAATCAATGAACTATGAACTCCCACTGTGAAAGACAGTATTTTCTATTAAGTATAATAGGAATAGTAGAAGTGAAAGGTCAATATATCAAAATAAACCCGGATAGTGGATAAATAGTAAAGAATATGTACGAATCTCTTTTTCAGTCACTTACTTTCATTACTGAGTTTTATCAAGGAATTGCAAATCATTGTAAGTTTTCTTATTAAAAAATCACTTTTGAATATAATTTGAATAAAAACACTTGTGATTGACTTTAAACACATTAATGTAATTAAACTGAAACTTCCCCATTTATGATTTTATTACATTGCATAAAAACATTTTATAGTTTCTTCTACTGTAGTACATACAACATCTATATCAAATTTGTATTGCAAATTCAAGACTAATTTAATCTTCAAATCTACAATGAATCTTGGCCAGTTGCATAAATAGATTCATTAATTGACTGAATGTTACAAACACATGTTATTCATTTTTTTTCACCATGACTCTATAAAGCACTAAGAAAAGACAATGGCATTCAATTATCATAATTAAATTTGTATTAATATGTTACCCTTCGCGTTAATCCTGTGCTGTGTGGATGTATTTTAATTAGAAATATAATCTAACACTTGAAAAATGCTTTCTTCAGTAGAATTTTACAGATATAGAAGGGAAACAAGAGCAACAGCAAAATATATACACCACAAATAAAATCTCATTTGAAATAATTTCTTTTAATGACACAAAAATTATTATAAACCTTATATCATGTTATTAGATGTTGTAAAATGGGATACCAAATGAAAATTTCTTTCCCTGACACAGAGTGCTTTTCAAGAATTAAATTATTTTTTCAAGATTCTGCAGGAAAATAGTATAATCATATAAATAGCAATTAAAGACTGATAGAGTGATGAGCTTAACAAAGAACCACAGTTTCTACTTGAGACCCTCCCCTACTAATATTAGTCTATCACATAAATACTAAGTATTAACTTCACTATTTGAAGTAAATGATAGACCATTACATGGAACCTACCAGGAAAACAACTTTTGAAAAATTATTTATTTGTTTGCTGGTTGGTTGCAACAGGGTTTTACTATGTAGCCCTGAATGTTCTGGATCTTGCTATGCAGACCACGCTGGCCTTGAAATCACAGAGATCCAATACTGAGATTAAAAGTGTGCACTACTACACTCAGTAAGGAAAATATGTTATAAAGAAAAACAGACTAGCTAAAAGAAACACCTTAAACAACACCATAGTAATCCTGTTGAGTTTATTAGGAATTATTGCTAATATGTAATTGTTGTCATTAGAATGATAGAAACATTTAATGTCACATTTATCAATACGTTGATGCTGATACTTTTTATTTCACTTTATTATTTTTGTTCATGTTAATACGGTTGCATAGTTAAGTGTGTATACATGTATTCTGGGTTTATGCATGGAAGCCATGCCTGTTGGGGATAGAGTTCAACCCTGAATGTTTTGTTGTTGTTGTTGTTGTTTGAGACAGGGCTTCTCTGTAGCTTTGGAGCCTGTCCTGGAACTAGCTCTTGTAGACCAGGCTGGCCTTGAACTCATAGAGATCTGCCTGTCTCTGCTTCCCAAGTGCTGGGGTTAAAGGTGTGCACCACCATTGCCTGGCTCTGAATGTTGTTCTTAAGTGCACCATTCAGCTTATTCTTGAGGCAGGGTTTCTCACAGCCTGGAAATTTACTGATTAAGGAATGATTACTTACTGGCAGTGAGTCACAGTGATCTAGCTGATTGGTTCTGCCTTCTTAGGACTGTGATTACAAGTGAGCAAATATGACAGCCTGGCTTTTAGTTGACCTTGGTGCTCAGGATTGGTTGAGTTCCTTATGAGAGTACTACGAGGAGTTCACCAACTTGACTCTGCCTTAGGACTATTTTCTTTTTTTAAAATATTTATTTACTTATTAAAGATTTCTGCCTCCTCCCGGCCACCGCCTTCCATTTCCCTCCCACTCCCCCGATCAAGTTCCCCTCCCTCGTCAGCCCAAAGAGCAATCAGGGTTCCCTGCCCTGTGGGAAGTCCAAGGATCACCCACCTCCGCTTAGGGCTATTTTCATTTATAATAATGTTAATATAAACATTTCTATAATTATATATCTTCTCAGCATTTTAAAATTTTGGTAATTGTCCATTATGTAAATTATATAGAGAGACAATTTTTGTTTATTGAGAAAGCTCCTTATTTCAATAGAATGTATGCTACCTTTGTAAAATAAGGAAGAACTCCAGTCCAAAAGTCCTTCATACTAAGCTGTCAGACTTTTCCTTTTGTCTCTCCAGTGCTCAGAGTTGAATTCACAGCTTTATATATGATAGAAGAATATTGTGCCACCGAGCCACAGATCCACTCTTGTTTTAGAGATGGGAGCTCACTGTGTAATTAAGGTTGTCTTTGTACCCATAAACATCCTCCCCCAACTTCCAAGTTCTAATGTTAATAGACCTGCTTACCCTGCCAGGTCCACAATTTCTTTCAACTGTCAACTTGTCACAATACTTAAATCAGAATGCAAAATAATTGGTTTAGGAACACACAGTTAGAACTTCATGGGCAATCAAATTTCTTAAACACTTTTCCCTTGATTATGCTACAAGAAAATATTATTCCTGACCAATAGCAAGAAGCAATAAAAATTAGCTCATTTGACAAGTTCTAATTGTATATCTGTAACTCAGTATTGGTGGAAAGAAATAATGAGAACATTCCAACTGACATGTGTTAATTATATGCCATAGGGTTTTCCAAATAAATATTGCATTTAAGATTTAAAAAAATATTTTAAGCTATAACTATGAACTATGTATTTAATACTAATGAATATGTGATAAAAGATTTATCATGTTATGTTAACCTTGGTGAAATTTATAAAGATTTTGCTGTTCTGTATAGATAGGTGGTAAACTCTTACAGGAACTTGTAAGTGCTTTTGTAAATTATTACAGCGTTGTGCAGCAAATTCCTCTGAAAATTGAAACATTCTATCTCCCAGAGAAACTCCTTAATACAGAAGGTAAACAGCTCAAACTAGCTCAGGAAGTCTCTGAAACTGATAAGATTCCCTGAATTCCTCCTTTCCAAAGTAAGAAAGACAAATGAGGGTTATGCTGAGTGTAACTCTTAGACCAACCAAGCTTTAAAGAAGATTGTGATTAAACCATCTGACTGGAAAGGGTCTAGACCAATTATGCCACTTAGAAAGGAGATTCTCCAACCTATTAAGCTGCTTTCATGCTGGGAAATGTGTGTGAGGATTTTAGGTTTTGTGAACTGTCCCCCATGCTGGGTGATAGCTGTCTTTGTGTTATGTCTGCTTCAATAAGTAACCCCTCATCTATATTCCTTTAAGTAACCCCAATAATACACATTGGTTCACCAAGTTGGACTTCAGCGGTATCTATTCTTCACTTTGGTATGTCACAGGCTCCATTTCTGGATTGAGTAGACATATGTGTCATCTCTCCCCAGGAAATATGTTCTCATGCAACCAAGAGTAGGACACAAAACAAAATGCCTGTCATAGTATCTGAAACCTTTAAGATTCCTTCATTAGCCACATTCCTTTGAGCTAATCATATCAAGGATATCGAATGCCTTCCCACTCCTCATCCAAATATGGACACATTATATTGATAGTTGACTTCTTTTACTAGTTCATAGTCTTAAATGCTACTTCCAAGTTAAAAGCCTACCTCCTGAGCAAGGCTTATTAAACTTTTTCCATTTTCAGCTTGTTTATCTTCAGACACTTTTATATGTCAATGAGTATAGAATAATATAAAATATAACTCATTTGTTTAGTAATAATGGTTCATGAAGAAATTTGTTTCAAAGAACAGATATAGATTATTTTATCATATTTTAAAAATAACATTTAATCTTCATAGTAATTAGATGGATATGTGTCTCTGTGTTTATTTTCAAATAAAGAATAAAATCTTGGCCAACATCTGGCATCTAACATTGCTAATACTGTTCAGTGTCACATCAAAATTTTGGTTGTTTATTATTTCTCCTATTATATTTATTTTGAAGTGTATTTTTTGTTGCGTGTTGTATCTGTGTGGGCTGTGTTTAGGTACATGTATTTTTTTCCAGATGATAAAATCAGAGGATTATGTTCAGTGGGAGATGCCAGAACTGGCTTGTATCTATTCAACAACTCTAGAATTGCAGATACCTAAGGGCACACACTGCATAGCAGTCATCAGCTACCAATAATTCCTCTGATAGGAAGATACTTCATGAATCTCTTCCCCATTTATGCTGATATTGTAGAGGGTTTGTCTTGTACCAGTTCTGTGCATGCGTTTCCCATTACTGTGAGTTCATTTGTGACAATATATTTAATTACCTTTCCGGACAAATGTCTGCTTGCTTCTATTCTTGGAGTTTTCTCCTCCCCTTTTCCATGATGCTTTCTGAAATGTGCAGATAGGGATTATGATCTAGACAGCATATTGAGAACGAGTACTCCTTAGTTTCTGATTCTTCCATGTTGACTAATTGTGGGTGTCTATATTGGTTGTTATTTAGGCAAAGGGAGAAAATATGAGAATTGAGCTATACAGGGAGCTATGGAAATAAAAATGAGAAATTAAAGGTCAGTTCATTAAGATGCCCATTTAATAACCAGATTTTCCCCTAGGGGCTGTGACCTAGAAAACCATGGGTAATATTAACTTTTCTTGAGGCAGTCTTTTCACCCAATCAAAAAGTTTTTAATTACTCCATAACATGTGTATCCATGCCTCTATTTAATCAGTGGTAATAT
>NW_026067913.1:1239741-1272741 GCF_014885135.2 Alexandromys fortis | reverse complement strand
TATATATCAAGGTAAAGCCACATGTTTTAGTTTTTGATTACTCTTCTACATGAAATATTATATTCAATGGTGGTTCCTTGCACAGCTGTATGATGCTGCTCCAGGCAGTAACAGACATTTTAATGACAATCCCAATGTTAAGTGCAGGATTACTCCCCATGTGCAATTGCTCAGAGATGTCCTAGAATGTCCCAAATCAACACAGGCCATGATCATTTTTCTTGATTGAACACTGGGGAAAAAAGGTGAGACTCTATTGCAGAATTTGTCATGCAGTTTTGTTATAGGTATAGAAAATTAAGGTGAAACAAGGCTGGAGAGTCCTCCTTGATGGCCAAAACTTTTGAGATTATAGTGCTGGGAGGTGTTATGGAGGCTACTGGCACAGAAAATACATCAGTATTCTTATTCAGCTGTATACCTTTAATCTAATAATGCCAATCTTCCAGGTATGAAATACCCACTGGAATAGCAGTAATAAGTAATATGACTGCTTTGAGGTTAAGCATCATATTTCTGATTGGATTAGAGTACTATTCCTGAGAAGAGAAATCATATCTAGAACTATATGTTCCTTCTAATACCTAAACCTAGCAATAGACCCTAGATAGCAACATACTATTGCTGTTTTAGTAAATGGACAGGCTATTAATCTGCCTTCTAAATATAAAATGTTACAGTTTATGCCTGAGGATTAATGTTAATCTTAGCCTTGCTCAGAGAAGTTGCTGTTAACTTTGAGAGGTGGCTAATGAAGAAAAAATATAACTTTTCAAAATATTGAGAATAAATATCTGTTGAGAGCTTAATCCACCCTAAAATGGACATGTGTGTAACACACACAGCTCAAGGCTTACATAAGAGTTCAAAAGAGGGAATAGAAAATATTTAAAATCTGATAATGAGGAGAAATAATGCCAAATGATTTTTTTTCTGGTAAAACGTAGCTGTTGATGTCATGAAGGTAGACCAGCTATGGAAACCTGCTACAATTCAGCTTTCCACATGGTTGAGCAAGGTGCCCATGACAGCTTATTCCAACCTGAGCTGCTATTAGATGTTAATGGTTGCCAGGTGAGAGGTGGTATTCTCTTCACTGAGATAAATATTTTTCCTTATGCTCCACTAAGTAATTCTCTATCCACGTGTAGATACAGGACACTAATAAAATTTAGTAGGTTCACAAGAATAAAGCAGGCATACCAAAAAAAAAAAAAAGAAAGAAAGAAAAAGAAAATCCTACAAACAAAAAGCAAAAGGGAAGTAAAGGAAGGAAGGAGGAAAACTAGTTGGGAAGAAGATACAGGATGTCATCAACAGTCAGAGAGTCAGACAGAATGAGTGTGAGCACTCAACCTTACAAATATGTATGCATTTTTAATTAATATTGAAAGCAGCCAACTTGCATTGCAGTTGGACATTTAAAACAATGTACTCCCATAACTTATCTGCATTAGTATGCCCTGTGGACATTTTAAAACATTTGCAGAAACATGAACTAATTTTTAAATTGTTTGAACAGAGTATATAGTGTCACTTAAGGGTCTATATTGTAAACATCCGCCATATTGGTAATAAGTTACACCCACCCACGGGAGCTATTGTTTGACAGAGCATTTGGAGCATTTTCTTTTCACCAGTCATTTAAACAGTCACAAAACAATTAGATTTTTAAATATTGACTAACCTTAATTCTTCCATAGTAATTTTTATAGTAAATGGTAATTTCTGCTATAGTTTTATTATGTATGTATTTTATTTTAATTTTTAAGAATTATATTGTTTCTATTGCACTTATGTGTGTTTTCCTGAGTATATGTTATTTTGTTGGTACACACAGTGTCCAGAAAAATGTGTCAGATACTCTGCAGCTGGATTCACAGGAAACTGACCTGCCTGATGTGGGTGCTGGGACCTGAACTGAACTTAGGTCCTCTAGAAAAACATCAATATATTTTAACCACTGAGCAATCATCACAGCTAAAATATGTGTTCTTTCATTATAAGTAATTGTGGAACATAATAATGAAATTCAGACATATTTGTCTGTAATAATTAAAATCTTAAAAATTGAAACTGCAATGTGCTTTTGATAATTTTAATGTATTATATTAAGTAGTAATAAAACTTGAGAAGAAAGGTAGGGAAATAGGCCTATTTAGAGAGGTGTGACAGTTTGCAGTACTGCTGAGTGTTATTAACAAAATCTATGGGTTCTCATTCCTTAAGGCTAACTTGAACTCAGTACAGAATATACCTTTAAGGTCTCTGGACATCCATGCAACATAACACAATGAGGTCACTTTTACAAAGGAAGTCAATAATGGAATGTACTGTAACCCGATATTTTTTGGAAGAACAAAGTTCCAGAAGCTGATTGTGTGGCAGGATTCATTAACTTTATGCCAGTAGGAACTAATATCTCTCACCTTTCTTTGGAAGTTCAGAAAACTGTTGTATTTGCCACACTTAGGATGAACCTAAATCACATTATTTTATTCATCGTTTAAAAAAATTGGCATTTTTCACAAAAGGGAATTGTTAACAAGTATCATATTCTTAACTATGAAGTGATAATTTATCATTACTTATTATGCATTATTACATCAACAAGCACTAATTTAGCAACAAGTTTAGTTTAACACTGATCTAGGTGTGAAATATAAAAGGGTTTTGTAATCACTTGTAAATCATAAAACTTTAGCTACATTACAAAGAATTCTGCCAACAACTGCCATGTTGCTGATTAAGCACATTTCATAAAGGTGTTGGATGTAAAACAGATATTTTTAAGCACATCATTATACATAATGCCTTGGTCATCTGAACATTTGTGGTAAGAATAGTTATACGATATCCTAGGATCTGACTGCCAGCGGCACTGCACTCATCACTATCTAATAGTGAGATGGACTGCTTAGAGAAAAAACACAACTTAAAAGATGAGTTTCTTGTAGTTTTCCTCAAATTATTTCTAAAAATCAGTGGAAACACTAAAATTCTCTCAAGAATTAGATACTAGATAGCCCTTGGACATAGGCTAAAATAAAATACTACTGGTCTAAAAACAAACAGAAAACCCTGATAATATATCTTCTAATGATATTCTGCTATACTCATAGATCAGTGCCTTGCTCCGCCATCATCAGAGAAGCTTCCTCCTGTTGCAGTTGAGAACAACATACAGAGACCCAAGACAGACATTATGCAGAAAGTTAGAGACCTTAGAAGATAGGTTTGCAAAAAGATAGATTGGTAGAGAATAGATAATTACAGGTGATTGATAAATGACAAATGGATAATTCAATAGATGTATAGATACAGCATATGATAGATAGAGGGTTGATTAGAACTCCCCATGGCTTAGGCAAAAAGTTCCCTCCATAGGCATTCTGCAAGATGAATCATGGTAAAGAAACTTAAGTCAAACTACAAAGTACATGGAAACTGAAGTCCCAGAAGTGTGCTGTTGGGTGTCTCAAAACATAAAACCCTAATATTGTGACACATGAAGGCAGAAAAACCAGCTAATTCAGCAAATATAATACTATCTTTCCATGCCCACTGAAAATATATCTTACTTTCACTATTCACTGATTCAGATCACCATATATTGTAGAAATATATGTCAGACATAATATAAAATAGCACTTTGTTATCTGGGCATCACTTACTCTAGTTAAGTACCTATAAAAAATTAGCCAATGAAGGTGTTTTTCTTTCATACTGTAATTCCCATATCTGGGAAAGACTGCCTACAAATTTGAAATATTTATTATCTTAGGGACATTATTCTTAACAGTATTTTGACAATCTAGACATTTTCTTAAGAGTTAGAGTCAATAGTTATACCTTCTGTGACCCACAACTATTTTAATTGCCCTAAAACTAAAGCTTATGTCCTAGATACTAATGTAAACCCAAAATATGTTGCCTTTGCTCATCAACCATGTGGTTATACTTTCTAGAACAAAGCACAAAAATTCTCTGATTTACACCTTCCGTGTAAATTTAATGATTCGTATTTATAGTAAAGTGTTAATAACAGGCTCTAAATAAATAATACTTCTTCCAAAACTTTCTCCAGTAGATGAGAAATTATAAATAGCACACATAAATGATACATGTGTCACCTTATAAAAATGAGGTGTAAACATTTGAATAAAACAAGATGTATTTTAAATTAAAATATTCAAATGAAAAATTTTATTTTCTACTGTGACCTGTTTTTTTTTTTTTTCTCTATTTGGTTGGTAGGTTTTTGTGATAGAGATTGAGCTAAGGTTTGTAGAAGCTAGGAAAGCAATCTGCCAATGAACTTTATCTGCAGCCATTGGAGGTGGGGTGTTGACAGCAATATAGAGCAAATTGTCCCTGAACTCACAATCTTTCTTCCTCCGTCTCCTGACTGATCAGATAGACTATAGATGCGTGCCACCATTGTAGACTACTGTCTTGTATTATTACAGGCAACAGTGTACATCTCCCTATACGTAACTCTATCTAAATAGATCACACTTCTTTGGGCTTAAAGTTAGAGAACAGAACATTTAGGCTTAGGTGGAAACAAACTGAGGAATTAATGATATTCTTACAATGTACACTTTTGCCTGCCTTTTTATTTTTATGATATGTATCTCTAAATGACCTTAACTTTGTCTCTTCAATCAAGTAGCACCCTAAAATACATGTTGACAATAATGATGAATTCACATTTCTTGAAGAGGTGCCTTTAGTGGGTTCTGGTAATAGGATGTAGAAAGAAAGATAGAGAAAAAGGAAGGGCATAATATTAGGGATGGAGAACCTGAGAGACTTGAATGCTTATTTGTGTCTTTAGTAGAATCAGAAGTATACTCCTATTCCTACTGATCTTTGGTTGGAGGTCATTTGTGAAGGGCAATAACCATTTTTTTTTGCTATCCTAAGCAAGAATAATCAAATCGAATGACAAAGCTGTGAGCTCCAAGCATTGAAACTTGAGAACTTGATGTGCAGAATTATCATCAGAGATATAGCAATGTCTAGATCACTGAGAGTCTCATGCTCTCCCTGTGTGGAGTTTCTCTTTTTTTCATAGTTTGTTTCCTTCTATGAGAGTGTCTTACGTATTAATTCTAAAGGGAGCCGGAGCCTAATACACTCTCTCACTGAGAGGTTTGGATACCTGTGCCAACCATGCTACGTAGTTCATTCATGTTTTTAACTGAAGAAAATTTTTCATAGTGAAAAACAAGAGTAGTGTGATGAGCAAGGTATTAACGAATGAGATTTTGGAGAATTACATGTGAAAAGTAGCAATCCTTTACGTTTTCTGAATTTGGCACATGCTATTTTTTTTCTATAAATTTTCAATTATGCTGTTAATTTTTTCTATCAGCAGTAGGTTCTCAGTTACATGTTATTCCACAACGTTTACCTGACATCTGTGCTTTATCTCTCATTAACCTGTGTGTTTGCCCTTTTTATTTCCAGGACTGTAATTCCCTTGGATATAATCAGTTTTGTAACTCCAATACTTGAGAAATAATGAATGGATAAAAACTCATTTATTGCTTGGGAGTTTCTTCCTGTCATATCAAGCTGAGTTGGCATTTATATAGTTATAAGGGATCTCAGTATGGGCATTTATAATTACACCAAGAACAAGAACACTTTAACCAAAGCAATCTAATTAGAGTTTTAAGAAGAAAACTAAACTCAATGATAAGAATACAAAATTTCCTATATGCTCTTTTTGTCAGGGGAAAATGAGATTATTTTGTAATTTCTCAAACTACTGCCTTACCTAAAGATTTTACTGATCTTTAAAAGATATTACTTAAACATGGTCTATCAACATGACTGTGCAGATGTGAATTGAACAAGAACACAATCACCGAATGTCCCAAGGTGAACATGGAAAAGGTTATGGGGCCTCAAGTGCACATAAAGAGCTACAGGCAACTAGAAAAGACAAAAGCAGGAGAGGTACTTTTCTCCAGAGAAGATAACAACAATTGGTCATCCAGAGCCAAACAGTCTTCTCTGAAAATATAGACACATATAACACTATGAGACTGAAAAGGTTATATTTAGTAATATATATTTATATACATATGTGTGTGCAATAATAATCAGTGAAAGAAAGTACCAATTTGAAGGACATGGTATATTCTAGGGTTTTGAGGGAGGAAAGGAAGCTAGGAATACTGTAATTATATCTAATTTAAAATTAAAATTAATTAGTCTACTTGCTTAAAAAAATATTGGAAATGAGTAAGCAATTACAGAGGCAATATGACAAAACAGTAAGCCTGCACAAATATATGTATTATGGATAGAATCAGATGAATATAACCAATATATAAAACATTATGTGGTGAACTGTAGGTTTGACAGGGGATAACAGCTATGGTAACTATTGGAAATGATTTGGCATCGTTACTAATTCAAATTCATTTTATTCTAAATAGATACAATTCTTTATAAGAAGTCATCTGCTATTTTGAAATCCATATCACTTTCATTCCTGCTTGCATTTTGCTGCATTAGAGGGTTTAACTGTTTCTTTGGCCTGTTTTCGTTATCTGCCTGGATTATTAAAATGTCATAGGAAGGTCATTGGTCTAGATTATGCTGCTTCATTACACAAATATTAACGCTACTTGAACAGGTTTAATCATTCTGCCTGCTACCTGCTCTATGCCTGCAAAAATGTTCAAATTGTCAGAGTCAACGTGAAATACTAGTGATACTAAATACAAGCATGGGCAAAAACAATGCCAATAAAGCATTCATCATCATTCATGGAAAATGATAGAGAAAATATGAAACACATTAGCATTTATTTTCTCAAACACAGACAAATATGACTGCTGAATCCATGCAGAGAAATTTTATGGCAAATCTTAGATTTTTTCATGTAAATCAGATAGCTGAGACATTGTGATCCCATGACCCTTAAGGATTCAGGAAAGAAATCTTTAAATAATGTCTGTTATTTCATAAGTAATTTTCATAAATATGTGTTTTTGAAATGTGTAACACAAACAGGGGCCTGCTTGTTGATGGGGTTTTTGTCCCACCTGGTACCCCACAGCTGTTTAGCCCCAAAGAAAATCACACATAGATCTCCATAAATTGTAAGCTACTTGGCCCATTAGCTCTAGCCTCTCTTTTGCTAACTCTCACATCTTGATTAACCCATTTTTCTGATCTATGTTAGCCATGTGGCCCAGCACCTTTTTTTTTTTTCTGGCAGCTCACGTCCTGATGCTTAGGAGGAATCAACTTCCTCCTTCCCAGAATTCTCTGGATCTCATTACATCATTTCTACTTCTTGCCTGGTTTCCCCGCCTATATGTCCTGCCTGGCCAATCAGCATTTATTTAAAACATGACTGACAGAATACAAAGAGTTCTCCTGCACCACTTCCCTCTCTAAAAAAAAAAAAAAAAAAAAAAAAAAAAAAAATCCATAGTCCATTTTTGGGAATGTGGGCATAGTATTCCAGGCTACTTCCACCTGGTTGGGGGTGCTGATAATCTTATGGGGACCTAAAGAAAATTTAGAATTATGATCAAGTCCTGACTGAAGTATCCTGTGAGTCTTGATCATCTCAGGCAGCAGTGTTGAACCTGTTCTGGATGAAGAACTCAGACATCTGGACCATCTATTTCTGCCGGAGATTTCACAGGTGGTCTTCCTTGATCAAAGCTGATTTTTCTTAACTCTGAATAAATCCACAGCCTCTCATTTTCTTTGGAAACAAAAGCAGAATCTCTTCTCCAAAGTAACAAACCTTTTGACTTCAATTTTGAAGTCAAGGTGTTTTCAAAATACCTATGTAGGAAAGACTGGCAACAAGGAGATTTCACGCATGAGGTCACACCCAGATCTCCCTTCTTCCATCAAAGAAAATTCTTGAGCAGAGGAATTTACTATTATAGAAAGCCACAATTGCTCACTACACAAAGAACAACTAGCTCTGTGATTCCCAGCACCAACTGATACTTAACAGATGAGGCTCAGGGAACATGGCAAAAGGAGACAGAAAGATGTTAGGGCAGATGACAAGATGTCTGCTGAAATAGTTACAAGCAAGTTGCATACATAAAGATCTGAAGAGCATGTTCACCTTAAAAATTCCCACACAATGACAATCAACTTAAACACTAATCTGTATAGGGATATCCCAAGTTTTGACCTGTAAATGAAGGGCCAGAGTCACTTATATTAACTTCTGAAGGAGGCATAGCAAGTATTGCCAGGGGATGATGCCCCAATAGGGGTTATACAATATCAAGCTGTCAGTTCTAACCATGTACACACATGCACAACAACAAACTCAGTTGGCTTTTCTCTTCCTCTATATTTCTGAATACTCTGTGTTGCATATGTAAAAAATATATGCATCACATTTATTGGAATAATTTTAGAAGTTCATAAGTCAAAAAAGTTTTTTGGAAAACGCAAGAGGATTGCAGAGAATGAGGGAGGGGTGGAACCAATGTAAATAAAATACTTATTGTGTGACATTCGTAAAATAAAACATTTAAATATATAAAGAAATGCATATATCTTTTAAAATAAACATGTTAATAAAATTCCAGTTTCATGAAATATATCAAAAAAGGGAAAAATTCTTCCAGAAGGATAAGGTTTTCATTGCTTCTCATTACACATATAAACAAATTTTAGTTATCATTCTGATGCCTTGAATATATTTGAATTTGATAAGTAAATATTTTGATCCTTGTTATATATTTGAATGATGTGGTTCTGCTCATTAGTTTAATTCTATATTAATCTGAAAAGGTATAAGTAGGAAGGTCAATTTTAATTTAAGGATCGCTAAGTGAAGTTGACAACTTTGATTATGACATTTAACCTGCAAGTGCATAATATATTTGTAGACTAAAATGATAAATAGCTAACCATAAACAAATTACGAGTGTGTTCATCAGAACCATAGAAGGTGGTATTTCTTGTGTCTTGTCAAATTGAAGCACATTGTTAATTGCTTCTAATTTTCTTTTTTCCCATGATTTTGATAGTGCCACAATTAAGTTTGCATCTCAAATGTTAAGTTACTAAAGTGTCAAAGTATTTTTTCATATTTCAACGTGAATTTTTGCCTTTATTTTTGAGATGGTATTTTAATTGCATTTCTCCCTTCCTTTTCTCCTTACAAACAATTTGCTATACTGTTCTTTACTCTTCTTCCACACATTTTTATAGTGTTTTTTGACATCCATTTTATTTACTGTTGAACTTTATCTACATGAGTATAACATTTACATCAATTCCACCCAATTTCTACCAGTACATCTCCTCCTATGCTCCCTTTCCTCCCAACTTCATCACTTCTTTTAAAATTAATCACACACACACACATACACACTCACACACATACACACTCACACACATACACACACACACATTTGTAGGTGTGCCCACAAGGTGACTAACCTTCCTTGTCAAGGTTACTTGATTATACATATGATCAATTAAATCCCAATCTGCTGCTGGGCCCATCTGTGAACGATTTTCTTTCATGTTTTATTTGTGCTGAGAAGATACAACCTAAATCATGGGTATACTTTCTGGCAGCAGTCCATATAAATGAGCTTGGAAGAAGAAAGAAGCTTTTGCCTTTGGCCTGTCTTCCCTCACTCTTGATGCCAAGTTCATCCATAATCTTCAGAGGTCTTCCTTCAGTGGTATTCAGGATTCCAATGTAAACTGAAGGCTATCAGTTAGAGATAATGGGCCAGGCAGTGGACCCCCTCTCCTTGTAACAACTATCTGAGATGTTTAACCTTTTTGAGTGATCACCTAATAGGTTCTTGGCCGTTCTGTTGGGAGACAAGCATTGCTGACCTAGCCTGACCACAGCATGTAAGCCACTGTTTAAAAATTCCACTGGGCCTCTGCCTTTGTTTCCATCTGTTGCTGGAGACCCACATCGGAGCACTGGACTGAGCTCCCAAGGTCCAGTTGAAGAGTAGAAGGAATGAGAAAATTAGCAAAGAGGTGAAGACCATGAAGGGTTCATCCACTGAAACAGTTCACCTGAGCTAATGGGAGCTTACCAACTACGGCTGGACTGGAAAGGAAAAAGCATAGGCCCAAACTGGTCCCTATAAATTTGGTTGACAGTTGTATGTCTGGGGCAGATTGAGGGGGCCACTGGAAGTGGCACTGGGATTTATCTCTACTGCATGTACTGGCTTTTGGGGATCCTATTCTTGTATGCCTTGCTCAGCCTAGATGTAGTAGTGAGGGCCTTGGACCTTCCACAAAGCAAAGTCCCTTACCCTCTCTTAGGATTAGAGGGGGTGGGTGGTAGGGTGTGTGGAGGGGATGGGAGAAGGGAATAGAGTAGAAATTTGGATTGGTATTTTTTTTTAATTATAACAAAAAATTCCACTGAGCAATCTATCACAGGAACCATATACAGAATAGACAATATTTCCCTCTCTTGAGAGCTAGTTTGTCCCGGCATGCACTACAAACACAATCTCATGGCAGAGGTCTGGATCAATGTCTCTTACAGTCTATCTATCCTTGTTTTTGCCATTCTTTGAAGTTTGTGTACAGTAGCTGTATTGTAGATGTGTCACTTCCGGAAAACACCCCATAGTCATCAGTCCCTGTATTTCGACCAGTTTAGATTTCCACAATAGTCTCCATCTGTTGCAAACACAAGTGCAAGTGTCTAGAATTAGAAGAAACCTCAGAGCCAGTTATGGAAAACTTCTTTTCGAATCTCTGGTCAGAAGAATGTACATGACTCACATAGTAAGGATTATTGCCATTATCTTTATTTGTGCCCAAGAACCTGAAGGAAAGAACTTATTTTTGAAGATACCATATACTTCAGACAAAGATTTTGAAGAACTGAACTAGAACTGGATCCAGAATCCCTCTTCCTGAGAAGTAGCTCTCATAGCATCTATCGTAAAAACAATTAAAATCTTATCTACGTGTAAAGCAAGGAAAAACAACAATGGATAACATTCAAAAAACACAAAAGTGTAATAGGGACACTTTTATCACCAGGACAATCAACCACCACTCATTTGATAAGACCCACTGAATAGGAGATAATTCCTTCCTGATACTGTAAATCTAGCCAACTAGTTATGATTTATAATGCCATGGGCCCTAGAGGAGATCTTACTTCTGCCATGTTCCTAAGCCAATATAATTTTACTTGCATTCTAAATGCCTGTATTTAAATATGTATTTAAGAATAATTAAAGAGATATTAGAAATTAGGTATCCAAATAAAAACAATACTAGAGTTTCTAATAATATTCCTGGTAATATTGTCAACTCCTTATTAAGTATTTCTCTGTATACTTTCAATTTTGTAACTATTGTTTAGGCACTAAATTCCATTATTTACCTTAGAAGTCTTTATAGACTCTCTGAAATAAAATATTTGCTATATTAAAACCTATGAAATTATAAACTTAATTCCCTCATATAAGCTACTCTAAACTTTTGTGTCTTAAAGTTTGCATGTCATGATTTATTTTTATTTTCATATGTTAATGATTAAGAATTTACATGTATAAGGTACAAGTTCTATATTCAATTTTTAATTAAGCTAATTTGTCTACAATGTAAGTCTGATTGCACATTATTTGGCAAAGGCATACATTATTATTAAAGTAGAAGTTAGTTAGTCTGTGCTTTTTGTTAAATCCAATAGTAAGGTTTTCATATTTCTTTGACAAAGTTTATATTGTGCATTTTGATAGTGTTAATCCCACTTCCACTCTTAAGTATGCACTTGCCTTCACACTTAATTAACTTTGTGGCATCCATTTTTTTGTTTGGTTGGTTGTTTTTTAACCCATTAAGTCCAATTTGTACTGCCTACATAATTTTCCAATGTCCAACCTCTATGGGATCATTGTTCACTTGACACAATCAATACTTTTAAGGAAAATTGCATCTCCCACTTCCAGCAGTTACACATTGCCAAGTGCATCTTAGATACTTATTCCCACTCCATATGCTGGGATTATGTCTGGTGTGAGCTACACAGGATTGTGCATGGTGTCACAATTGCTGTGAATGCATGTGTGTAGCTTCCTTTCTGTGTATGGAGAATGCAGTATCTCTATATTTATCCACTTCTCCCAACCAGTGAATCATTGCAATCTTTGTTCTGTCTTCCACCAATATCCCTGATCCCTGAG
Organism: Alexandromys fortis; assembly: GCF_014885135.2. Classification (NCBI taxonomy): domain Eukaryota; kingdom Metazoa; phylum Chordata; class Mammalia; order Rodentia; family Cricetidae; genus Alexandromys; species Alexandromys fortis. The sequence goes on along the minus strand of NW_026067913.1, from coordinate 1,260,544 downwards.
AGGAAAGGATATGATGCAGATGTCCAATTTAGGTCTGAACATTCTGAAGTATCTTATTTTCTGCATAGTGTCTAATTGTGGATCTCTGTGTTTGTCACTGTCTGCTGGAAAACAGGCTCCTTTGATTACAGATGAGACCTGCATTAATCTATGGGTATAATGAATATTTGTTATGACGAAATGTAATGGTTTATGTAGCAAAATAGTAGTAATAGTTCACCCCTGAGACTTAGAACCTGCCTAGTCACAATTATTCACCTGGAAATGATAACACTGAAGTAGTTCAACTTCATTCGATTCTGTCTCCTCTCCCTTGAAATGCCACGCCATTCCTTAGCAATATCCTATGGATAATCCAAATGAAACATGCATGTCTGATGAGTCAAATCTAACATTTACAAAAGAAATGCATCATGTGACCTATATCTTTCTAGATCTAGGTTATCTCATTCATAATGATTGTTTCCAGTTCCATTCATTTTCTTACAAATTTTTATAATATTGATTTTCTCTGTGTAAATATGCAACTTTGTTATTCATTAATAATTTGAAATTTTCTCCATTTTCCTGGCTATTCCAGGTAAAAAATACCAATGAATGTGAATGAGGAGGCATATTTATGCCAGGATCTATGGTCCTTTGAATGTTTTTTAAAGAGTAACTCAGCTAGGCCATATACTTACATGTTTTTTAAAGAAACTCCACACTGATTTTCATAGTAGCTATAAAAATATGCAATATTACTAACAGCAAATAAGAATTCCCCTTTCTCCTCAGCAACATTTATCATTGTTTATGTTTTTGATCTACTCCATCATGACTTAGGTAATATGAAATCTCAAAGTAATTTTAATTTTAATTTATCTAAAGTTTTCAGATGATTTTTCATTCAGTTTCTTTCTGTTCTGTTTTACTTCTAGTGAGTAGACATAGAGATAGTTTCTTTGGTCTAGCCCATGATTGTTTAAATTTGGTATATAAATCTAAATTCACCTATACCATATTTCTCACATTGCAGTTCTATTTAAATTAAATGTGAACACAAATGTATACACACACATATGCAACTAAATATTACAGAAACAACTCCTGTATATAAAAGATTCTGAGCAGGAAACTTAATTTTACAGTAGTTTCTAGTTAAAAAACATGATTTCATAGACTGTTTTCTTACCTTTCCAGCCTGATTTATGGAAAATCAATTCATCATGGTTTTACTTGTGGTTCTTTTTTCTGCCTTGCTTCACTAATTCAACATAGGAAAAATAATAATTCTAATTGTAATGAGCCTTTAGCTTGCATCATCATTTCAAGACAAGGCACTATTTGTCTTTACGGAAAAGGCAATTTAAGTTCTGAGCTCACGCATGTAAATTTCATGAGATGAGAAGACTCTCAGGCCCAAGGGGCCATAACTGCTGAATAATCCTGTTCTCCCATACTTGATGTTTCAAAAGATTCTTTGAAGGGTTCTATCATGTTATCCTCAGTGAAGAGTTTACTTATTTTTTTAGTTGACAATGAAGTAGTTTACTCAGAATGATTACTTTAGGGAACATATTTTCAGAATATGTCAACACAAAAAAAAATGATGGTGCCATAAATAATTTTGATAGATTGTCTACATGTTTGATTTTGGTTTCAAAGAAACTCATCTTTCTTCTATTGTATTTAGAAAAATGTTTAAATTGTTTGCAATATGAGCTATTTGTATCCAGCTGTCTTACTAAGTGTTGATAAAGATTAATTGCTTTACCATTTTTTCATGTGTTCACCACCACCTCACTCACTTGCAGCCAAACACATCATTCCTTGTTAGCATTACTGATAATTAGCTTTAGGAGACTTAATTAATTGCTTTCCTGTTATCTTTTACAAAACATATGTAATTTGTTGAGAATGCTTTATTTACTGATAGTTTCAAAACCTCGTGTATCTTACTTATGTATGTGTGAACATGTGTGTGCTCATATATGCATAGTGTACATATTTAGGCATGTGTCTGTATTTGTGTGTGTGAATGTATGTGTGTGATTGTGTATGTGTGTGTGTGTTTGTGTATGTATGTGTTCATATGTTCCATAGCAGAGGTATGGAAGAAAGTCAAAGAAAAAAAAATACCCAAAGCCACTTTCTCACTCTCTATTATGCTTTCTGTATGTTAAACTCAGATTGAATTGCTCAGCCCTCATGACTAGTGGTGTTATCTACTGTGCTGTTGACCCGTCCAGCATGCCAGGTTATTTTATGGGTCTCGAGGAGGCAACACCTAGGAACATTGGTGGGGGGGGAAGGGAACCAAGTGCGTAAAGAAAGACAAAGTCAGTCTGATATGCGTCAAGGCTCCGTTTATTCCAGGCAAGGTTTCACTTTTATAAGGTGGTTTTGGCAGGGTGGGGTAGGGGTAAGAGAGGGTGGAAAGCTACTGTGCCCTAGGTCAAAGAGGAAGTGGCTGTTCGTCTGTTCTTTACCCCCTGCAGGACATCTCTCAGACATACCACAAGATGTTTCACAGATAATAAGAACAAAAAACAAGTCGCTCTTGACACCTGCAGCTCAGCTAGACCGCAGCTCAGCTAGTTGTGCAGCGAGCAAACTGTTCTTATAAGAAGCGTGTGGAGGATGGGCCAGCTTTCTTGGCCTGGGGTCTCTTGGTCCCCAACATGCTGTCATTCCATTCCATTCATTTAACTTCACTGTCTCCCAGATGCAATTCCTTCAAAATATTTAATGACATCTTCCTTTAATATCACTTTGCACATGTCTCCTTTTAAGTATGCATCTAGCAAATGTCAATGAAATTACTCTTTATTTAATATCTATCTATATTTCTGTTTGGAATTGTGTAAAAGTATTGTTAAAACTTATTATGTAAGAGTAAACAATTTAATTTATTTTCTCTGTCTAATATGTAATATGTTCAGTAAATATCAGATTCACTCTTACGTTATTATTACCTTCTTAGACTGGATGTCAATCTATGTCTAAGTCTTAATCTTAGGAATTCACAGTTGTCTAATTTCATATTAAGAGCTGAATGAAAATACTGCAGGTAGTTTTGATGTATGCTATCCTCTGACTCCAGTTTTCCACTACGTATTGTTTCAGACAGACTCCTGTTGTTCCTAAACAAACTGCTCATTCTTACCACTTAATTTCAATAAGCAAGAATATCAAATTATTAGGAATGATGGCATTATCGATTAAAGTATTCTAAAAAATGTCACTTATTTATTTCACACACTATGCATTCCAAAAGGACATTCCTATCCAAGTACTGTATGTACTTCATGCCAGGCACACTTGCCAGGCAATTTTTGCTTGACCTCTGTTTAAATGGGAGACCCAAGACTAGACAGTGTGAACCTTTCTAAGTTAATGCATAGAAATATGCTAGACCACACTAGAATATCTAGCATCTCCCATTATACAAGCTGTGAGGTTTTAAACCTTGTGAAATGGGAAGAAGAAATTGTATTCATTGAAGGAATTCCAGTGACATTATGGAGGGCGACAATCTAAACCCCATGAGCTCTCAGTTGATCCTCCTGGGTCAGGCCTACTGCTGTCATATTTTCCTGGGCTGGTCATGTTGCAGGTCTCCATGTTCGAGATGTTTCAAGTTCAATAGCACTGCAGGCTAATTTCTTCTTAAACACCTTCAATGGTTTCTCATCAATCATCCTTGGACAGAAGTGAGGGTCTTCTTGCCATTTTTCTGTTGAATTCTCGTTTGGATAGGGTCCTTAATGCCAGCAGGGAGCAAGTCATCAACTTTATTTGTATCAGCCAAAGGGTCAACGTGGATGTTCTGATAGTGAATATACAATCGGATTCCATTTCTTCTGTAGAAAGAGCCCAAGGAGGCTTCAATTAAGATGAAGAACACCTGGAAGCAAGGTGTGCATAGAAGGGGGCAGCTGAGTGTTTGGTGATAACTTGGGGACTGAAGCCTGCGAAAGCTTATGATTTCATGCAGTACCATTAATCAGTTCTCAGGCTCACTCACTATTGTTAAGGTGTTATCATTACAGGTGTAAGTGAGATGGCACTGCCAATAAATTTAGGCACCTGCTGCCAAGTCTAACAACCAGAGTTTAGTCCTGTAAAATCCCCATGGTAGAAGAAGATAACCAACACCTGAAGCAAATTGTCTTCTGACTTGTAACATACACACACACAAAGTAAATAGTTGAAAATATTTTTCTATTGCATTTATTCAATTGAAAATACAAGCATGAAAGTAGTTACAATAGTAGATTAATATTTAATGCTCAAAGTTTGAGAGATTCTGAGCCAGAGCTTGGCCAAAAAATGAGGCTGTCCTGAAATACCTGAGGGAGAACAGTCCATGTAAGCTGTCTGGAGGACTCCAAAAGACTGCCAGGGAGACTTGCCAGGCTCTCTAGCAGGTAGGGCTGAGACAGAGCCGGTCCCACCAATCTCTCCCTGGGGCTGAGCAGAATGGTGAGGGTCAACGACCCAGACCTCTGGGAGAAACACACTGAGTTGAGAGTCTCTCAAAGCAGAATCTTATTTAATTGTATTAGGCAGGAACTTACATAGGGTTGTGATGGGGGTGAGAGGCTTGAGATGGGGAGGTAGAGTAAGGAATAAGAGCCAATGATAACCTGCCACATTAACAGTGGCTGTGGAGAGGCAAGTTTAGGTTGGACTGTGCTGAGTCACTCCATATGTGGAAGTCATAGCCAAAGACAGGTATCTAAACTCAAGCTAGGCTCAGGATGTTACACTGGGTCTCATGCTCTGGCCTTATGAGGCCCAAGAGATACTGACTCACCGAAATGCAAAATCAAGGTTTATTGTGTGCACAATAGAAGTCAGCAGGGACCTTGTCAATGAAACTGGTGTAACAGAGTTGAGAGAAGGTCCCCCACTCTTCTTGAGGAATGATGGGAAAATAAGATTGAGATGTAATATGTTGAAGAAGAATAAATTTAAAAGTTATTAATTTTTTTAAAATAACAAAACATTAGCCATATTGAATTATAGCCCACTGCAGCAACAGCAACAACAACAACAAAAAAACTCATTTAAATGTGCTTACATCTAAGACAATCTCTATAAATATCTGTCACATTCCCATGACTATGTTGGAAGCCTATCTCCAGATAGGTGATGACCTGGGACAGTGTGTGAAGTTGATGCAACGAATGAACAGTGACCCTGATTCAAACAAGTGACCCCTGATAGTCTGGGCAATTTTTATTTATACAACTTCACTGTTTTTTTTTTGAAAGTTTAACAATCAGATTTATTTGATTAGCTTCCTAAAGATGGTTATAATAACTACCAGTTTTTTCCTTTGCTTCTTTCACCTTCCGTGGCCCAACTTTCCCACCGGTAACCATTGTCTATATGATTCATTGCTCTAATGTTAGAAACATAAGCAGTACTGCAAGCAACAAAGAAAGTGTCTCACTAGGTGCACCTATAGGTAGGACAGCGTGCCCGGTTGGCAGCATTTGAGGTTATAGCAGGAAGCAGTGAGGAAATGGTTTTTATTTATTGGTTAATATTTACATCTGGTAGGGTCTGGGTTCTCACAATCAACTCACCAGCCAAAGGTGAATTAATATACCAGGCTCTTATATTTATCCATAGGCAACTTAACCTGGAAACTGTTTATCTCATGTCTTTCTCCTTTGTTCTTAGAGAATTGGCACAGTTCCTAGAAATGAAAGAACTATGGGTTTTTATGATTCTACTTCACTCGCTGTCACTAGAGTGCTCCAGATATCATCTGTTTATTAGCATTTCTCCAAGACTCATGGCTAAAATCATTCTCTCCAGAACAGTATGCAAATATGTAATATTAAACTTTGACCTATTGTGACTCTTTGAGACAAGTAAAAGTGTGTGTTGGAATGTGTTAGACGTTTCTTAAAATGTCTAAATTCATGGTCACACTTGAAACATCAAGTTTTTAGGGACTGAATCAGGTTCACTGTATATATCCCAATAAACAGTGATGTTTGTAATACTATATGTTGCTGAGTCAGTTCCGGCCATTCACTTAAACCTTTGTAAAATTGTGTTAAGGATATCTGTAAAGCATCCCCCTTACTTTCCACATGTGTTTCTTTCTGTGCTGCTTCATGCTTATAGATTTGGTTATGAATAGACACTCACAGAAACATTTACAAAGACAGTCACATAAACCCAAGCACAGACAAACATACAGGAAGACAGGGATATACAAAGAAGCATTGAAAGATCCATAAGATAACCTCCAAGCAACCTCAGATTCAGACTCATGCAACAGATAGACATACAAAAGGAAACAGGGAGTATGAAGTAGAAAATTCACACCTCGTTTAACTCTTGGTTAAACTGATACCAAGAAGTGCCTGGATTTTTTTGTTGTTTTTGTGGTTTTGTTAATGTGATGCCAAAGAATTGTTGAAAACTTGGAGTGAATCACTAATGCTTTTATTTCACATAACTTTGACTACTATCACCAATCATTTGAAAAGATTTTCATGTCTGATACGGGAGTTTTGTTAGTTTAAGATTCTTGTTAGGATTCTTGTCTATCCAAGTGTCTGAAGTTCCACATATGTATTTATGTATATGTATTTATGTGTGTGTAAATGTATATATACATATCCACACATGAACCTATATACACACATTTATATGTATTATACCTATGCATGTATATATATATACATACATGCATTGATACGTATTGTGTATAATATTAAATTAATATAAAATATACATAATTCCCTGAAGATTTATAATCTCAAAGAATTATATTCTACATCATAATATTTCTATTAGGGCAAATTTTTGTTTGCTGAAAAGTTGAGAAGATGTATAGTTCCTGCCTTCCTCACCAATGTCCAGTAAATGTCCAGAAACAACTTCAATGTCCCTCGACAGAAAAGCAGATAAAGAAAATGGAGTACACACACTCAGTGTGATGCTTTTCAATTGTTAAGGATTGTTAATTTCAATTGTTAATGACACCATGAAATTTGCAGGTAAATGGGTTGACATAGACTAGTATTTTCAGTGAGGTAATGAAGACCCAGAAAGAAATATTATCTGTTGTAACCACGCAATATGGAATACCCACAAAACTGACAAAACTATGAAGGAAACATAGATGTATATTTGGAGAGAACTACTGGATACACGTGATATGAATTGGAAAAAGGAATGAGAGGATTCTCCAACTGGGGAGGAGAGATGAAGGGCTATGAAGAATGAGAAAATAAGAAAAGTACAAATAATACCAAGTTTTTTTTTTATAAAGTCTCCAAGAATCATATTATACATAATAAGATTCCTATTAGGGCAAATTTTTATTTGTTGAAAAGTTGAGAAAATGTAGAGTTTCTGCTTTCCTTATGTTTAGGTAATTATACACAGGTCTCTCTTATTTAGAGATTCATAGCTTCCCTTTTGGTAACACCCCTCTAGGTATAACATTTAATAAAATCTATGAGCATGTACTGGCATTACCCAAAGTCTATAGCTTACATTGTAGTTCACCCTTGACCTGTATTTATATAAATGTGTATGGACATCTATCCATCATTATATTATAATACAGATGAACTTCTCAATGGACTTTCCTATTCTGTGTTCTGTCTGTTAAGACTGTTCCTGTCACTCCAGGCACATTCTAAAGTTTTCTATTTGCTTTCCAAAAAGCCACATAGGTGAGATAAAAAAAGCATACATGCTTTACCAAATTGCTTCTTTTACAAGTATATCCTAATAACATATGTATTTTAACTGAACTAAAAATTAAAAATGAGTAAATTTAAGCATTAATACAAGAATCCTACAAAAATTTAAAAAGTTATATTTCATTCATGTTATCTTCTTTAAAATTTTGTTTCTGTTCAGTGTCTAAAGCAGAACCCAGGCAATTATTTGTCTGTGTCTATTTAACGTACTTATTTGTTGCACTGGAGATTCTATTAAGATATCTCTATTTTATTTTGATACTTTTGAGGTTGGGCATTGTTATATTGCATCTACTGACAATTTTCCATCCAACTCCTTTATCTCAGGTTGCTGGAGAGATGCAGCATCATACTAGAAAAGAGACTTATTATACAAAGAGATCACCGACAAAGGCTATAAATATTTGAAATGCATTTGTCCAGATGTTTCTCCTCAAACTATTCAAAAGAACTGCACAAGATAGTTCTCATTCTATTTAATAACTATTATTTTATTGTCCATAGTAAGAGATTAGACTTATCTGGGGAAAAGGGCAGGATTTTGGGATTCTTATTTCATTTTTAATATTTTCTATAGACCAAATTAAAACTGTGACATCAGCCTACAACATAACTAACACTTTGTAAAAGCACTTTTCTCATCTGACCCTTTTTCTATTTTGTGGTGAGAGATGAATTTTGTGTAGCTTTCTTTCTTTAATATTTGATATAATATTTGGTTTTGGAGAATTTCATACACACATACACTCTATTTTGACCATATTCAGTACCCAAACCAACTCTCAACTGTTCTTAGATGTTCTCTCACTAATGTTCACACCAAATCCACATGGCCCCTTTTTATTTTTAATAGCACACTAAGTCCAAATGGTGTAGCCCATATACACATGGTGTGGGGCTACCTCCACAAACTGGTCATCGTGCTGGAGATGACAACCTGTTTTTCCTTTAACGGTTATCAACTGCCAATAGCTCTTCAGGAAAGGATAGGGGTCTGTGTCCCTTTATCCCATTCACTACCACTCATGCTGAAATGGTCACGAGCTTGAACTTGCGCAGGCCACCACAGATGAGCGATTTCATGAATGCCTGCTTCTGTCATGGCTGGGAGACATTGTTTTGCATGATTTCCTCCTGAGTACTATCTCTTAGAAGCTTTTCCCTCCTTTCCAAGATGTTCTCTGATACCTGAGGGAAAGTACCTGAACATCCCAAGTGCTAAGTATAATGCTGAAAAAAAGAAATATTAACTCATTTCCTGATGATACTATTTCTCTACTATAGAAAAACCACAACAATTGGGACACTGTAAATTGGGCTTTTGATGACACTCTTAAAGGCCAAACAACAACAATTTGGAAATATAGCTACAAGTTCCTCAATCTGCTCAAAAATTGTTTCTGTGAATAAAGGGCTTCCTTGGACAATGAGGACTACTGAGACCTCAAGAACAATGGCAATGGGTTTTTGATCCTACTGTACCTATTGGTTTCGTGGGAGCCTAGGCAGTTTCGTGGATGCTCACCTTACTAGACCTGGATGGAGGTGGGTGGTCCTTGGACTTCCCACAGGGCAGGGAACCCTGATTGCTCTTTGGGCTGACGAGGGAGGGGGACTTGATTGGGGGAGGGGGAGGGAAAGGGGAGGCGGCGGTGGGGAAGAGACAGAAATCTTTAATAAATAAATAAATTAAAAAAAAAAAATAAAGGGCTTCCTATAGTCAACATCTTCCGCGCTGGTTTAACTCAAAATTTGTGTCCTTCTTTGCTAGAGCTGACTATAGTCTCTAGTCTCATTCAGTTTGAATCTGCTTGGACTTTCACTAACACTGCTTCTGAACTATCTGAAGAGAACAAGGCAGTAGTGGATGGAGGTGCTCTGCCAGCACTCATTTTTCTCCTGACATCACCCCATGCCCACATTAGTGAGCAAGCTTTAACACTGCAGAAGATGATTCAGTTTGCCAAAGCTAAATTATCAAATATGGTGCTGGTAACACACTGTTGGAATGTCTGTAATCCCTGGCCTGCCGTCGTTGGCATGAACTAAGATGTTAAAAAATAATTGTGTTTTAGCACAGCTAAATATTATGTGCAGGACAGTAGATGCAGCTTTACATACCTTTCCATATTTCATGGTGCTAAGTCTACTTTTAAACTTCCCAATCTCATATAATGTTCTCAGCTGAAATGATTTCTAATTAAGATTCTTTTAATTTATTGACTTGGGGTTTTTAAATCTAGAAAATGAAAGCAAACTCTAATATCAGGTTACTTACTAATAACTGCTTGGAAATTTTAAAACGTGAATTTATTTGTAATCCTTTGTCCTTAAGTTCAAACAAAACTCAACAAAAGTAATTAAAGAGAAAAGTGCAAAGCCTATTTCTTCCCACTGCATACATAGAATTAAAATTATATGTCTTTCTTGAAACCCACTGAATTGTTTTACAGAGGCTATCTTGGAACTGTAGAACTAAGGATTCTCCTATATGTTTCTATTATGAAATGAGAAGTTTTTACTTATCATGTATATCCCAAGTAGGAATTGGATTTTACAGATTTATTCATTTTTTAATTATATAACAATAACCCAGGACCATCATGAGTAGAATATACAAACTTGATGTGTTAATATACAGGTACTTAATGATTTAATATGATATGTGGATATTTATGTGTATGAAAGATTTTAGACTGAGTTAACTTTATATCATTTAGATACATTTTCTTGCCTTCAAAATAAACAGAAACTGTTTCAGGTCTAATCTTAGAGCTCTCATTTTCAGTAATTTTAAGAAACTTTAAAAATAGTCATTTGCAACATGTGCAATTTCAGTGTATCTTTGTTCCAGATGAGGGGCATACAATACATCACTTGCTTTAAGATCTTAATTTTTTTAAAAAATGTATTTTAATATAATTCTGTTATTTTTAGAATATCTCATGCACTAACAATGTCTGTCAAACTATTTACATAGAAAAACAAAGAAAACATTACTGTGAAAAAAAACTTTTGGGATGAAGGAAATTTGACAGTGTTGAGAAGAAGTTAATGGAGTTATAGATTGAAATGGTTAAAGAAAATTTTAATAAAAGTTATTAATATACTAATTAACTTTTAAAAAGTTTTATCTTTTATAGTTTAGTAATTCTATATAAAATATCAAATTAAAGTAAGGAACAAAATGTAAATTTTGGAAAACATGTCCATTGGATGCATGAATAAGTGCAGGGAACGTGCTCCTACCTGCCATTCTATGGCATTGCTTATTTCATGGTCACAGTGAAAGTCTGCTGCTTCTCTGATCCACAGTGAAATATGAAACACACAAACAAGCCCATGTATGTCCAGATACACACAGAAACACAAAATAAAACTTTTCCTAACCAACCTCAATAATGATGTGTTTTATAATGTATCATAAGTCAAAGATGAAACTGTTGATTGGATTGAATTACTGTGAAAATTATCCTCATGCTTAATAGATTGCTGCCTCTTGATGTGTTCTGCCATGACTTTTCTCTTCCTGTCTTTGTCCTTGTGTAGACACCTGTTCATTCCTGGCTGCTCAGTCCCAAAATAAACATACAGAAACCATATTATTTACAATACTGTTAGGCCTATTAGCTTCAGTGTATTTTTTTACTTACTCTTATATCTTAAATTTACCCATTCCTATTATTTTATATTTTACCAAGAGGCTTATGGCCTACCAGCATAGTTCTGGCTGACAGCTCATGTCTTTCTCCTCTGGTGCCTCCATGGCTTCTTGTGACTCCTCATTCTTTCTCCCAGCATTCAGTTTCGTTTTCACCACTTCACTCTATCCTACCCGATCACAGGCCAAAGCAGCATCTTTATTCATTAAATAAAAGCAATACATATACAGAAGGACTTACCATACCATCCTTGTGTCTCTCTCCCTTTTTTTTCAAGTTGCTCTGAGAAAACTGCAATGACTATTATAGATTGACTCTGCAAATAATACCATATTTAAGGTTTGGTAGGTTAAGAATCATGATATGAACAGGGTATTTCATTCCAGTTCATACAAAGGAAAAAAAAAACACATATTAAACCCTGAGGTATCAGAAACACATTGTAGTAGACATAACTAATGAAAGGCATCATGCCTTCAAGATTTAAATTGTAATCCTAGAGTACTAAAATAGTATCCCTATTAGTATTCAACAACACATTAAACACAAAAAGGAATTAACACTATAATACTCTTATAAAACTTAAAACTGTCAAAAGCTAGCATATTTTGGAAAGATGAAACAAACAAAAAATTAGACTTTTTTTTTTTATTTCAAATGTATTATAAAGCCGGGCGGTGGTGGCGCATGCCTTTAATCCCAGCACTTGGGAGGCAGAGGCAGGCGGATCTCTGTGAGTTCAAGACCAGTCTGGTCTACAAGAGCTAGTTCCAGGACAGGCTCCAAAACCACAGAGAAACCCTGTCTCAAAAAAACAAAATAAATAAATAAATAAATAAATAAATAAATAAATAAATATAGGAACTTAAGATGTTGTCTTACTAAATTGACAGATATGGAGAAGAACTAAATAAATTAGAATGTTCATCGAAAAAATTTCATATATGGACCAAGCACTAAGATAATTTAGTCTAGTATCTTTAGTAAATGTAAAGTTGCAGTTAGATTATGACGCACAAATACATGAACACTTATGATATTCATCTTCCTGGGTCTGTAATACCTCAGAATGATTTTTCTACCATCACCAATTTACCTGCAGATTTCATCTTTTGACAACTGAGTGATATTCCTTTGTGTAGTATTCCACATTTTATATTCACTCTTCCATTGACAACATTCTGGGCTTCTTCCAATTTCTGACTATTTCTGAAATAAAGAAGCAATGGACATGGATGAACAAATGTCTGTGGTAAGATGAATTATCTTTTGGGCATTTGCATAAAAGCTGTATAGCTGTATCATGAAGTAAATCAATTCCTAGATTACTAACCAATCACCACAGTGATGTCCTTAGTGTCTCTACAAGTGTGCACTCTAACCAGTAATGGATGAGTATTTCCCATATTCTATATCCTTGCTGACATGAGCTGTCATTGATTTTATTGAGCATGACAATTCAGAAAGGTGTAAGATGATATCTTCTGATATTTTCTTCATTTCTTCCTTTAAATACTTGAAGTTTCTGTATTTTTTAAAGTCTTTTGTTTGGTTAGAGCTACCCAAGATATCTTATATTATTGAGGCTAAAACCTACAGAATTATATTTATATTGAGGTTATTGTGAAAGAAGTTGTTTCCTTGATTTCTTTCTCAGTCTGTCATTTGTATATTGGATGGCTATTGATTTTAATGTGTAAATTTTGTATCTTGCTGCAATAGCGAAATTGTTCATGAGTGGTCACAATTCTCTAGCAGAAATTTTAAGGTAACTTATACAACCATATCATCAGCAAATAAAGATAGCTTGAGTCCTTTCCTTCCTTTTTGCATTCTATTAATCTCATGTTGTCTTTTTGCTCTAGCTAAGACTTCAAATACCATGCTGAATATGCATGGAGAGAACAGAAAAACCTTGTCTTGTTCCTGAATTCAGTGGAAATATTTTGAATTTTTTCTCCATTTACATTGATGCTGGCAATAGACTTTCTGTACTCTGACTTTATTACATATGTATGTTGGGATAGAGCCATTTTATCTCTAAAAGCTTTAGGACTTCTATCATTTAGGGGTTTTGCATTTGTCAAAGACCTTTTCTGCATCTAATTAGTGAATTACAAGTTTTTTTTCATCTTTTAAACTATTTATATAATAGATTGCCAATTTTGGAGAAGTTTCATGAGCTGCAGGAAATAAAATATATTCATTTTTGTTTGAGTAAAATGTTCTGCAAATATCTGTTAGGTCCATGTGTTTTATGACACTAGTTTCAACTAAATGTCTATTGTATTAGATCTTTCTTTTTATGTTATTTGGTTTTTAATCCTTGCAGATTTTAATATTATTTCTTTGTTCCATATATTTAGTATTTTCAATCTTGTATGCCATGAGTAACTTCTTTTCTGGTCCAATATATTTAGTGTTCTGTATACTTTCTACACCATGATAGGCAATTCTTTCTTTGGGTTAGTGAAATTTTCTTCGATGATTTTTTAAAAAAAATATACCACTCCAAATTCCCACTCTCTACCCCTCTCCCATTCCCTCCACACACACTCTCCCACCCCACCCCCATCTAATCCTAAGTAAGTGTAAGGCACTTTGCTTTGTGGAAGGTCCAGAGCCCTCCCTACTACATCTAGACTGAGCAAGGTATATATCCAGAGAGATTACCAAAACATCAGTACATGCAGTAGAGGTAAATCCTGGTGCCACTGCCAGTGGCCCGTCAGTCTGCCCCAGCAATCCAACTGTCAATTACATTCAGAAAAACTAATTTGGTCCTATGCTTGTTCCTTCCCAGTCCATCTAGTGTTGGTGATCTCCCATTAGCTCAGGTAAACTGTTTCAGTGAATGAACCCTTTATGGTCTTGACCTCTTTGCTCATAGTCTCATTCCTTCCACTCTTCAAGTAGACCTTGGGAGCTCAGTCCAGTGCTACGATGTGGGTTTCTGCTTCTGTTTCCATCTGTTCTTGGACAAAGATTCAATGGTGATTTTCAAGTCAGTCTGACTACAGGGCGAGTCAAGATCGGGCCCCCTTTCCTCTATTGCTTAGGGTCTTAGCTGGGTCATTCTATGATTTTTGTTAAAAATGTATTCTGTTTGACTCAGGTTTCTCCTTCCTCTAGTAATATTATTCATATATTTTATCGTTTCTCAGTGTCTCAGATTTCCTGGTTGATCTAAGAATGTGAGATGTACTGAGAATGGGAGCAGAGAAGAAGGGGAGCCCAGAGCAGGTGGTCTTCAGTAAACTGCAATTACAACCTAGAATTATAATCTTAGAGCATGAGGAAAATTGATGATCACCTATTCTTACTCTTGAGAGCCATGGACCTGATCTCATCTAATGCAGTCTTTCAGATTGTTTACTTGTGTTTGAATTTCATATGACTATATTATCACATGACTTATAACTACTTTTGGCGAAGTTTAAGTTCTTTAGCCACAGAGATGCTTGATATTATCTTAAATAGAGACACGTTTATTGAATTTCTACCCAGCAGAATGGGGCTTTTTTTTTTTTTTTGGCTAGAAATGTTTCTGAGAATTGTTAGTATTTAGTATTTTAATTGCAGAATATCCTCGTTTCTCATCTTTTTTTTTTTTGTGGCTTGTTTCTTTAGGAAAGATGTACCTCACATTTAACCAGGGTGACCTGTCTAGTATCAAATGCTAAACTTCTCTAGATTCTGCCTATTTTTAGAATTAAGTCCTAGTGTGGGTCCTGAGCTCTGTGAGATGGTAGGAATTGAGACATTTTTCTTGAGCTGCAGAGGGGGTCCACTGGCTTTCATATTTAGTTTTGCTAGATTACTAATCAACATCAGCCTTTGAATATTTTCTCTAGAACATCAATTGCCCCAGGCAACGTCCCCAGAATTCTACTTGGCTGTAATTACAATTGCTTTCATATTTCTATTCCTTAGAATAAGAACAGTAACAAGTGTATTTTTTTCCATTAATATAGCAATCTATTTTGGTACCATGAGAATTTTAACAATTGCTCTTTTCTTTTGTGCCAGAGGCTACCTATGATTCATCTGCTACCAAAGATACAGTCCTTGCCCTAGCAAATAGCAGGTGATTTGGAGTGTAGGTAACAGTTTCTGTATTCATTTCTCAGACCGCTCAGGTCCTGGTTGAAACTAGAAGAGAAAAAAGTAAAAGTGAAGGTTGCTGATATCAAAATGAGGTGCATCCACAAGTTTCAAGGTAGAAGAAAGGGGTGCCAAGCCTGATAGGGAACCTGATAGTCTTGAATTGGGAGGGTTGATCAGGCTGCAGGTGCAGGCATGAAATAGACCTCTGGTAAAGAATACCTTTGCATGGTGATGAAGGATGTATGCCATGGATCTCTGCACAGGAAAGCTTCATTAGAGGTTTAACAACTGAAGAATGAAGCTAAGCACACTAAGACAATATGAACATCAGCCATTGGACCTCAGAAGAAGAACTGGTAGATTATCATGCCTCCACATATTAAAAAAAAAGGATTTATTTTCAACACTTCTAAAATAAAAATCTCGCCCGAGTATTTCCAAAAGCCCAAAGCCACAAAGGATAGCAAGATATTGTAAAATTCTGGGCAATACTGGACCAAAAGTGTGGATACTCAGAGTATGGACAGGAAAGAAATGCAGCGCTTCTTTCCACTTTATTACTCTTGACCATGAAGTCATATGCAGAATGTGTTAGAAATTAATTTTTGTACAAAATATATGCCTGTCTCCTTTCAGGTGCGTATTTCATTGCTGCCATTTATCCACAGCAATGCGTGTCCATGGATTCTTTGAAGTTTCTCTTCTCTTATGTCCGATAAGGATTCTTTAAAAAGAGTATGTTATTGATTCTTTTGGAGCTTTATATATTTACTAGATATTTATTTTGTGGTGTGTGACCACACACTATAGCATGTTCATCATGCCAAGAGACATACCTTAAGAAAATTAATTTTCCCTCCCTTAGCTTCTATCGATTACCATTAGGTCCTCAGTGAGTGGTAAAATGTTCACCCTCTGCTCCATTTTACCATCTAGTACAGTAATTC
Source organism: Alexandromys fortis (assembly GCF_014885135.2). Taxonomy (NCBI): domain Eukaryota; kingdom Metazoa; phylum Chordata; class Mammalia; order Rodentia; family Cricetidae; genus Alexandromys; species Alexandromys fortis. The sequence goes on along the minus strand of NW_026067913.1, from coordinate 1,244,104 downwards.
TCAATTTGTGGGATAAGACCCTTTTGGAAAACTTCTGTCTCCAAAAGTATTTACATTATAATTTATAACAGTAGCAAAATTACAGTTATATATTAGCAAGGAAGATAACTTTATGGTTGGATGTCAGCACAACATGAGAACTGTATTAAACAGTCATAACGTTAGAAAGATTAAGAAACACTGCTCTAGTTGTTATCTTCTCATAGTTCTGAAGAAGCCATTGTGCTGGTGAATTTTATGCCAGCGTATACAGCTTAGAGTCATCTGAGAGGAGGGAACCTCAGCTAAGAAAATGCCTTCATAGGGTTAGGCTGTAGGCAAACCTGTCGGGCATTTTCTTAATTAGTGATTGATGCGGGTGGATCCACATGATGTGGTGATCCTAGGTTCCTTAAGAAAGTCCAGTTTGTGTTGCAATTCCTTTTGGCCTCTCCCTGGTATCTTAGTTAGGGTTTCCATTGTTTTGACAAAAGACTTTGACCAAAACTCATGCTGAAGAGGAAAGGGTTTATGAGGCTTATACTTCAGCATTGTTGTTTATCACTAAAGGACGTCAGGACAGGAACTCAAATGAAGCAGGATCCCAGAGACAGAGTCTGATGCAGAGGCCATGGAGGAGAGCTGCTTACTGGCTTGCATAGCTCCCCTTCTTATAGAACACAGAAGCAGCAACCCAGAGATGACACCACCCACCGTGGGCTGGTCTGTCCCCTGCTTTGATCACTTAATGAGAAAATGCCTTACAGCTGGATGAGCTCAATGAGGTTCCTCTGCTAAGGTTCCTTCCTTTCTTATGACTCTAGCTTGTGTCATATTGACACACAAAATGACTAGAACACCCCACCAATATTACTTTTGTTAAGACTTCCTACTTTTTCTTATATGCACCAGTGTAACTTCGGTACTTTCTTTGCTAAAATCTAAAGAACCGTTTCTCAATAAACTATCTCAGCAAAATGGCTCTCAACACCAAGAGCTCTCTCTTTCTTTCTTCACAATGGCTTTTTGCTGCGATTCCTCAAGTCAATTTCAGATTTACAGATTGTCACTTTATTTATGGCAATGTCAATCATCTTGTGCTATAATATTGTTGTATCCAAACAACAAGGTTATGCTAGAATGTTCTTATCATTTTTCCTCCCTAGATCCATACCAACTTCTTCCAGGAAACTTTCAAAACTGTGTCACATGACACTGCTAATTTTTATTCAGAAAAACACGACACAGAAGGTTTTAAATAAAATGGCACCCATTCAGTGCAGTATTGAATACAGTTGGCCTTTGGGCTTAATGTAAGTTCCTCTGTATTCTTCATCTTGATTAGTAGCTCCATTTGGCACTCTTACTACATTTTCCATACATCATTATTCAGTTTGTGTTCTCTATCTTATTCTTTTCAGCCACAAAATCACTAAAAAAAAATAATTGCATAATGAAGTAGAACCATATTGTCCATATATTGGCTGTTTTGTAGTACCATTGTTTTGTTGGCAGTAAAATATAACAAGTATTTATATATCATTTTGTGACTATCAAATGTAAGTATTATAAATTATCTGGAAATAATGATGATGAGGAAAATGTCAAAGAATAAAGAGGATATCTATGGGAGAATGTATGTTTGGATATTTTTTTAAAAAAAGCCTCCCATTGCTTTTAGAGGACTTAAGCATATGTAGACTACACATCCACATCAGACCATATGGATGTCAAGGATAATGGTATTCAATTAGCAAAATCTTAATATATTAAATGAACGTAGGAATCCTTCAAAAAAATCAGGAACGAAATGCTGAGATTCAGTGGTTGCTAAAGGTTTAGCTTTAAAGAAAGCATTTGTGCAACCCTCTCTGAGGCTCAGGGGACATTCACAAGCAGGCACACAGTGCATGCAATATCCAGAGAATGGAGTGATGGGCGTTATTATCCTCTAAACTCTGCACATTCATTGTAATCATGAGATGACAAATGCGATTCCTTGCACTGGGTCTACACAAGAGAGGTCCTGTCAACTACAGTCCTGGAAGGGAAAGGTTAACAAGGCTATAGCACTTACTGCTGTGCTATTGGCCACTGACAGTTTGTGGCATCTGAGGGAAGTGTTGTCTGGAGGTGTTTAATCCACTGAGGATCCCACCAGGATCCAATGCATAATCTGCAAACTGCATGTCAAACAGGCTAACCAGGTTATACTCGGTGATTTGCTAACAAAACAAAACACAAAGAGAGTGTAAAGAGGTGTAGTGGAGAGGAAAATAAAGGGTAAGTATGGTCAGTATGCATTATGTAGAGTAAAACTGTCCAAAAGCAAATGTAATTAATAAAAATGAAGTACTGTATCAGTGAAAAGTTATTATTTTATCTTTAATTTTAAATCAAATGAAAAACATGAACGAGTATTTGAAGTAGATTGGTGTACTAACATTATACCAAACTTGGAAATGTATATAAGGTTTAGATAAAGAATAATCAAATTAAATTGTCATTAAAAATAACAGCTTCACTCTTGTAAGACATATTACCAGGCAAATTGGAACCAAGGCATTCAGTGTGCCCCTTTCCTTCTTGGTTTCCAAAAAAAAAAAAAAAAAAAATATTTGCCTATGGTTTTATTTTATCCCTGGTTTATCAATGTATATTTAAAATAGCAATTATTATTACATGAATCTTCCAGCTACCTAAAGACTTTTAAAAGCACTTTCTCCAATTTAAATGTCCCCATGTACACAACTTAAGAAGACAATTTCAAACATAGAGAAAAGAAAAACCTGCCTGGATCTGATAAAATCACATTTCACATGTAAGAGTGTTTCACTTACAATAATTTATTCCCCTTGTGCATGTGATTTCAAACACTGACAAAGTTAATGGAGCTGGAACACACCAAGGGAAACGTTCACATAAAAATCATCTCCGCACTCACTTCCTCTTTCTGAGTCTACCGGTTTCAAGAAAACATATAAGAAAGGTCATGTGTATTAGTGTTCCTGTGCCTAGATTATTACTCCTAATATAGGCATGGGAACAGGGGGAAAAGACATTCTGTATGAACAAGAAACTCTATTTTGGAGTTTACGTGTTCTTCCAACAAAGAAAGTCTCTGAAGTAACTGATACATTAGTCCTGAACTTATGACTTCATGGTATACACTTGACTGTGGGCATGATATCTGTATGCCATAAACACATCTAGTATATGTCAATTAAATATATAACCAATGGTCTACCTTTAAACAACATATATTTCAGGCAAACCATAAAATAGTTTAATATAAATAAATCATAAAATTAAGTATTACATGCAGAAGACTTCTTTATATAGATTTATTAACTAATCTAGGGCTTAGAATATCATAATTGTTATAAAACACTATGAATTTCCCAAACCCTAATATTTCAAGTATATAAAAATTATTTACAAAAACATTTAGAGCGATTTTGTGCATTATTAGTATACGTCTCATTCTTGGTAAGATGGCCCAACAGGTTCCCCTGCTTATTTGCCATGTGTCTGTTATTATAGCCATATGTAGGAGCCATAAAGGCACCAGTTATTTCTAGCCTAAAGAGGACATTTCTCATCTCACTGATAGGAAACAGAAAGGAAGAGTATTGGAGAAGATGACCAACATGCTTGTGTGCATAAACAAACCAGAGACCAATGTATGCCTGAGAAAGAAAGTCTCTGTGTCTCAGCAGCTGGAAGCTTTGGAGGTTGTGTGAGAAAACCTGTAGGAACTGTAAGGGCATACAAATGTTTGCACCAAAACACATTTTCTCTAATGTTCATTTTCATATAATATCAGTGATTCTTATTTCATGCAGCTTTACCATTCTAAAGTATATAGTATAAAGTGTTTGAGAAGCCAGCTTGGTGAAAGAGCCACACAGTTATGGACCCATACTGGGTATAAATGATGATGCTTTTTGAAACTGCTTTTGTGGCCTCTTTTACAGCATCACTAAACTAGAGTTCATACAATGGTCTTTCCTTTGCCTCTGTTAGGATAATTGCTCAGATAAGTTGGTTATAAAATAGGTTTCCTGCCCATATTTCCTGAATGTTTTGTGATGAGAATTTGTTGGCTTTGCTGTTTTCTTTGATCAGTGCGTTTATTTTCTCTATGGTGTCTTCAGAATCTGAGATTCTTTCTTCTATTTCTTGTATTCTATTGATTATGTTTGTTTCTGTAGGCTCTGCTCGTTGATCTAGAGTTTCCGTATCCATCTGGTCCCCCGTTTGTGTTTTCTTCTTTGCTTCCATTTCAGTTTTCAATTCTTGAACCTGTTTGTGGGTCTCATGTAGGTATTTACTCAATTCTTCAAACTTTTTGTTATACTTCTCATCCATTTCTATAAAGGTG
>NW_026067913.1:1217282-1236959 GCF_014885135.2 Alexandromys fortis | reverse complement strand
ATTTTTACTTAGGATGTTTAGCATAAATTAAAAAATTCAAAAAGCTTTACTTATATATTCTATAAAATTAAAACAGACAGTTCAATTGTTTTAATTGTTTTTTTAGAATAAATTCCCTAAAATACAGGTACTTGCTAGTTCATTTGGTAGAGACAGGTCCATATAACCCTGTCTCCCACATCTATTACATGATCTTCCCTGATTGATAGACTTATAAATATCCTGTTTAGGAATTAGCACTCAGCACCTAGACTAACCTTGAACCTTTAAACTTTTTTTGACATTCTCAAAATTAATTTTACATTCTGTGTAAGGAAATGATTAAACAATTATTTATGTTTCTACAATTTTAGATTGTAGAATGCTTATTTCAATACACAATTTAAAATGTTAGACTACATGTCATGCCTATTACTTCAAATATTTTTAATTTTAGTAATACAATAACATGCAATATTTAAACTATGTTCAGAAAATATAAGGTAAAGCTTAAATTTAAAACATGCACACAAACCTGTAGAGGTTAAAGAGGATGTACTGCTTTTGCAAAAGATCCAGGTTCTATTTCCAACATCCATATGGAGTAGCTAATAACAACCTTAAACACCAGCCCCAGCAAATCTAATGCCTCCCACTTCTGTCTACACCAGCACACACAGAGACACATGTACATGCAGGCACACACACATTCATGTGCATGCATACACACACACCTTAAAATTCATTCCAAAAAGAGACATGTACATATGAGTTCAATACTTTGAGAATATTCTTGAATTATTCTGTTTTCTCTATAGGACCTAGTTAATAATTTGTTACTTTATTAGCTCACTCCAGTCCATCAAGAATTTTGTATTACTATATTCCTCTGTAGTTTCTCCATATGAAGGGGTAAAACAGAAAAAAAAATTAGAGGGGCTCTAACTGGAGATAAGGAGCAAAGTTTTTGCATAAGGAGAGGGAGAGAAAACGGACAAAAACTATCCAAAGATGTTTGATAAACCCTCACATGTGATATTTGCCTAAAATTAAATTATGTGTGTATGAGAGCTGTGTGTGTATATTTATTGAAACTATGCCACTTGCAGTGACAATGCTCCCCAGAACAGTCAGAGATAACCTAACAAACAGTAACAAGACATCTAGTACTATGCATGAGAAACCTCCATTAGAGCTGATACAATAGTCCAAGCATTGCCCAAAATAATGTAGGCTATTGGTCTGTTGCTCTTGGTTGCTTAGAAATGTTGAAGATAAATCACTATTGCTGAGACACCATACAAGTAAGAAGCAGGACTCAGAAGATTGCAGCTTGATGTAACCTGAAAGCGTCTTTCATTTGGTCTCAAACTAGACATAGTATCACAAAGGACTATGCAAGCTGCCAAGGAAGGGAAGCATTCAATAGTCCTACCCAGTTGTAATACCTATGAACCAGAACGGCAATATATCTCCATAGATACAAGAATACACTAGTATCTAGATGGTAAATAACAACTGTCTAATTGAACATAACACTCTCATTCAAAAGGAGGGAAATCATGTCTGATACCAGAAAGCTAGACAATAATGGGCTAGTCAATTCGTGGACCTTATTAAAGAATGTACTACTAAAATTTCAATGTGTCTTCTGTGTGTCTGTGTGACAAACTTAAAGAAAGTTAGTTATAGTTCAGCTCTCCTTTCAGATGGTTGACAGGGGAAGAAGAGTAGTTTAAACAGAAAAAAATATGAAATGAAATTCAGGAATCAAGAGACGGGAGCATACAGATTCCCTTCAGGAACCATTAGCCCTACATGGGGAACATTTGTCTCTGATAATGATGATCACGGATGGGAGGCAGCTGCAAAGGTTTCAAATTACAGTTTCAACAAGGGATGAGTTTCCAAAATTTCACCTTATGTGAGAGGTAGTGTTTCATTTCATGGACACCAGAACCAATGCCTGGGAATGCACTCAAAAGTAGAGCACATGACTAATGTGGATAAGGTTGTGGATTTTATCCTCATCACGACAAAAAGGAAATTGTCACCAAGTTACTGTCTTATTCCACTTAATTAAAACTTATTTTTCTTTCTATGATGTCAATCAAGAATTGCATTATGATAATAGTGTGGAAACACTGAAGAAAATCTCTAATTCTTAATGTATAAAATGGGCTGTATTCTCTAGTCCTTACAGAAGTATTATACACATTGAATTCACACACAACAAAGGCACAAAGCCTGATGTATCTGATCTGACAGAGAGAGATGTGTCATTTTTAATTATTATGCTTTGGGAAAATCTAGTCTGATCATAGTATTTGTGTAGGTTCTCTTTTCTCAATACAGGGCAGCATATCAGAGGCACAATTTTATGTGCATTTGTGGCTGCTGTCACAGTAGAGATGAAAGATCACCAAGGGTAGCACCCATGGCAATATTTCACTCTCTCAATTGCAGAAAAATGACCTGCCACAAACTAAATATTTGCCAAGTGAATGGATGGAATTATGGTGCAGCTCTTCCACCCAATATTTCAGTGTCTGGGAGACATTTACAGTGATTCCCACTTGTGTGATACTCTTGAATTCCTCCAGCCCTCTCAGTGAACACAGAGGGGATGAATAGACCCAGTCCAGAAAGGCCTCAACACTTGAAGTTTCATTTTTTCTAAACTCACGCAACTAACCATTTATAGTACACAGTTATTGAATGTAAAAATACGGAAATAGAGGCCAGCCAAGTCTACAAAAGCTTGTTCCAGGAGAGACTCCAAAGCTATAGTGAAACCTTGTCTTAACCACGCCACCCAAAATATGGAAATAAACAAGTCATAAATTTTTAGTTTTGTGCCATTATAAGTAGCAGGATAAAATAATATTTCAGTCCACAGTGCCTTAGTTATGTACCCTGCCATATCTGTTACCAGTGACTAATTTACTTACCTCTTTGGGTTCTATTAAGATGCACAAGCTAGAGTCATTGGAGAGGAGGGAACCTGAGTTGAGAAATACCCCTATAGACAGGCTGTAGGCAAGCTTACGGGGTATTTTCTTGATTAGTGATTGACAAGGGAAGGTTCAGGCCAATGGGGGGGCCATTCCAAGGTTGGTGGTCTTGGTTTCTATTAGAAAACAGGCTGAGAAAGCCAGTAAGCAGCATTCTTTTATGCCCTCTCTATCAGTTCTTACCTCCAGGTTCCACCGCTATCTGTGTTCCTGTCTTGACTTCTTTGATATTAAATAGTAATATGAAACTATGAGCCAAGTAAGCCATTTCCTCTTCAACTTGCTTTTTGTCATGGTGTTTCATCACTAGAAACCTTAAGAATACATGTGTGTGTGTGTCTTGTGTGAGTGTGTTTTGTTTTCATATGCATGCATGTATATATGTTAAAAAACACATATTTAGTTTAGTTAATTAATCAGTTACTTACTTAGTTAGTTAGTCACATGCTATGCTGCTAGGGGTGATAATGCTTTCTCCAAGAGCCGTAATCTGCCTGGCAAAATTTCCAGTAGTTAACCTCGTTTCGCTTTGTTGGTCAGGGATTTCCAAGGGTTTTCCAAATCAATATATGCTATTGCTGTTGCCCTTAGGTTTTCTTCGAGAACTTGAAAGTAACTTGCTATTGCTGAAGGCGCACACACACTTCAGGTAAAGACTTGGGAAATTGCGTTCAAAGTGACACACAAGTTTCTGCTGTGAGGACTACTTCTCACTTTTCTTGCTTGTGCTAGAAATTCTGCTAAGGGAGAGAAACAATCAATAGTCTATCCAGCTGTGTCAACTACAAACCACAACAATAATTATTATGACAACATATTCTCAAAAGTTCAAAAGTAGAACTTATATATTGGTCATAACCAACAGCTGTCTAATTGGGCTTAAGGTCAACTCAATAAGGGGGAAATTCCAGCCTGACACTGTAAAACTCACCAACTCTATGAATGGTGAGGTCATATGTCTGAGAAGAGAATCTACCATTGCCAGTTTTCTAATCTAGTATAACTCTTAGCTGGATTCTATATAGTTTTTCTTATGCCAGAGATAATACATCTGTTTTCCCTCCTCAAAGGCACTTATTTTTGCAGAAGATGAAGATAATGAAAGCAATCTGTGACAGCTCAAAACGCATAGAACTGTGTTGCTCTCTTTGCTTAGCAAAGCATGGGTTTGGTAGTGGGATAACTGAGGCATCATTCTTGACCAGGTTTCTTTTCACTAATGGAAGACTGCCTGTTTAGATCTGGTTCAGAATACTTGGTGAGTATGTAAGTTTGTATGGTGCAGTAGATGGTAATTTTAACACGAATAATGAGATTTAGATAAAAACTAATTAATATATTATATGAGAAATAGTGGGCAGAATTTTGCTGACTGGTAGAGGTCGCAATCTCCCCATTTCCCTACAGCTTATCTCAATAGTTGGGCAACACGGGACTCCCTTACTCCAGCAGAACTTCCTGCCTATATTTGCCTTTATCTGGAGAATGGTCCTGGTCCTTGGAGACTTATCTGAATGTTGTCTTTAAACTAGATGCCTAATTTCTCTTTAGCTTGAACCCTGGTAGAGATTCCTGTTGGAAGCCTTTGCTGCACATACTTGGACCCTTATAATAAGAACATAACTTAATGCAAGTTAAGTGATGTCCTTTCCACTGTCCCCAACCTTAATATTCCCTTTTATTCCTGGAATAAAAGGTAGTCATAACCTTAATCATCTCCCAGAAGAACTGTCTCCATCAGCTTACAAGCCAAAGGACCCTGCTCACTGGTTTCGGCTCACTCCTCACTCCCAGAGTGGGTTGAGAGGAATAACTGCTCTAAAAAGAAATATAACAGAATTCTTTTTTTTTTGCTGAGATATTCATAACAACTTAAAATTGAGATTTTTAGTATTCCATAAATAAATAAATCTATTTTGGTATTATTGTACCAAAGAAAGCATACATATGAACTTGTCCATATTGGGATTCATGGTCTAAGTTGATGAGGATGACTGACATAAATTGATATAAAAATCCATATCAACAGGAGTAAAGAATGAGAGACGATGAAAGCCACCTTAGTGATACATAACAAAGTAAATAAGACAGGGCCTATATAAAAATTATACTCATAATGACAAAGCAAACCAGATAATCTCAATATGCTTGCCATTGCAGATAAGAATTTCAGAAGAAAATTAAGATACTACTTAATGAAAAAGTAGAGGAATAAGAAGGTTGAAAGGTCTGTATTACTTACATTATAGCATGAAGAAGTGACAGTTTTTAATTAAGTTTTTAGGTGTTGAAAATTTAATGAGATAATAAAGAATAATTAAATATGCAAATGCAAACAAGATAACTATTATATCTGATGGAATAAATACCAAAGCAAAATATCTTGAGAGCTCAGAAATTTAAAACAGAGGAAAAAATGAACTCCCCCAAAACAGAGGAAAACAGACCATATGTATAAGTTGAAAGCATCTTTCTTGTTTTTATTAAATCTTTGAAAATTTCATAATGAATTTTTATCATATTCATGTACCCAGGTCTTCCTAATCCATCCTCACTTATTTTGCAGTGAACTTTGCACCATAATTTGTATTTTATAATCAACAGATACACTCTGTGTCATTCATATACAACTTGACATGTGGTCTTTACTGAGGTGGTCCTCCCACCAGTGGCCACACGCATAAAGGAAACTGACTCTTCTCTCCCAGCACCTAATACCTACCAATAGGTCCAGACCTAAGAGTGGGACTTCTTGCTCCCTTCACTGTCTGTGAAAGAACTGTGACCTGCTTATGCCTGAGGCTCTCATAGACTATGTCTATGTCATAATCTATGTCATAGACTGTCTCTGATATTGTTATTAAGGGCGAGGATTTGGTGCCAGACAAGACCCAGGAATCCATGGAGAAACTTCTACTATATCTCTCCTCATGGACACAGTATTACACCAACTCCTATAACTTTATATACATAGAGTAGCACTTTGCTCAACTTTTGTCAGACAAACTTCTTTTCTACAGCCAGTGGCAATTAACACAGAAACTCAAAACTGGCCAAGTTGCAGACAATGAGAGATTATGAAATACTCAAACCTAAATGGGACTTATATATCACACTCCCTTCTGCCAAGGTGTGGGGATCATTGTGAAAGGTATGGTGGAGAGATTGTCAGAGCCATAGGTGCTGGCTGTGATGGTTTGAATGTAAATGGCCCCCATAGGACTCATAGAGAGCGCCACTATTTGAGAGGATTAGATGTAACTTTGTTGGTAAAATATGTCACTGTAGATGAACGTTGAGGATTCAGAAGCCCATGCTAGGAGCAGTGGCTCTCTCTTTCTGCCATCTGTGGATCCAGATGCTGCTGGACCATGGCCACTGATATGTTCCTTTGAAACAGCCTGGGCTCCATGACACCGTGGTCCCTGTGCCAGTGCAAACATCTCAGATCAGGATGGCCCCGGTGATAGCACAGACCTCAGATACCTATATAACTAAAGGTTGTGGCCCAGACCCCGGTATATGTGTGGCTCCTGGTGGAATATAGGCCATGCACATTGAGAACGTGCCTATGATAAGACCTTGGGCCCAAACATGGTTGTCAGTAACAGTTTGGGCTTGGATGTTACCGTGGCCACAAGGGGCTGAATGGGCCATCCAGATTAACATGCTTCTAGTGGCAGTGTGGTCCTGGTATAGATATATGATGATTATCACCAAGTGAAACAATACAGGATCCAATTAATTAATTCATGGAAATACTCTACGAAGGCTACCTATATAAATACTTCCCATCTAATAACCCATTGTCCTTTTGCCAATACTTTCCTTTCTTCTCCCCTCCCTTTCAGCACACTCCTAAGGTCCCCATGCTCTCAATTTACTCAGAAGATCTTGTTTTTTTTTCTACTTTCCATATATATTATATCTATGTATGTCTCTCTTAGGGTCCTCATTGTTACAATGGAATTCTTAAGAAGAAAAAAAAAAGAAAAGACAAGTTACAGCAACAGGATCATGAGTTAGATGTAAACATGAGTGGCATTCCAAATTCAAGTACAATCCGAGCTACAAAGTATGAGGCTATCTCAAAGACAGCAAAGCAGGAAAGCTTTTCATTACAAGACTGAGCCTGTGAGATTTATTTATCATTAAAACACATACAGTATGTTTGAATGTAGTGTTTACTTACTTCTAGTTAAATTACACCCACAGAATGTCAAATTCATAAGTCTGCTTTGCCTTGTCTAGTATTACAAAGAAAAACTTCAAATCTATTCTCACACTTTTAAAGGCATTTTTATCTGTCAATATTGACTTTATTTCATCAACTAAGTCTACCATACTGGAACAGGTATGGTGACTTCTTATGTATTCAATCAGAAAAAAATCACATACCTTTTTACACAAAAATATTCCTAGCATTATTTTTACTCCATTTCTGAGAATTTTTAACATCTCCATTTTACATAAATGAATAAAATATTGGGATATTCAAAATTAACACAAATGTTCACAAATGGAAGAAAGGGCATGCAGGAAAATAAGTTTTCCTGTAATTTTAATCCTTAAAGCAACACAAGAAAGATGACATATTTTAATTCAGAATCTCAGCTGCCTGGTATACTTTTATGTACGAATACCTTCAGACTAGACTAGAAATATATCACAAAATAAAAATATTGACATATTTATCAAAAACTTTATTTTTTTGTAGATGCCTTTTAAGCTACTTAATGACTTCTAGTAGACAAATAGTAGGTGATTTTCATTACTTTGGCATGTTATTTTCCTTGGAGAAAATTCTTTGTAACTTTACTTTTTCCAGAAGATACATTCCCATAATGAAACTTCTGGGTCAAAAGATACAGCTCCAAAAGACTTTGTCAGAATTCTCACTTGTGAAAATTATGAATTTGAATACATTTGCATCGTAAGTCAATGTGTGTAGGAATATGGGTTGTGCTGCATTCCCAAGGTCAGCTACGACTGCTTCTGCTGAATCACCATACCCATATACAAGCTGACCAACCAAACATGTCCCCTTATTTAGTTCTAGGATTTATCATATTCTCTATCTTCCATGCACTGTGACTGAACCATTTTTAAAATGATTAGATTATAGCACCTTAAAGTTTTATTTCTTATATTGCATTGAAACTGAATAAGTAAAATGTATATCTATTTAAAATTCTATAATAGTCTATAATCTATAATTCAAGGATAAGCTCTTAATGATAAAACTAGTATACAGATGCTAGCATTCAAACTCAGCACACTGAGTCATTATGCTATTTTATTACCTGAAAAGTTTTGAAAAGCAAAAGCTAGAATCATCCACTATTTAATTGGTTTATATTAAGATAAAGAAACATGTGTATTTATTCTCTCCTTAAAAATTTACTTGACTAGGTTTACATTTTCTGGCAAGAGTTCCCTCCAATTTAGCAGATCTTAAGTATAATTAGATAGTTGCTTGTTACTCATGAGATGTAAGTGCCATTATTGCTCCGCAGAACAATAATCTTGTCATGCTGTTGTTCTTTGTTGTGATTTATGTGCATCAAACTGGGTAGGAGTGTTAATTAGTTTCCTCTCTTGGCAGCTGGCATAACAACGTTCAATATTAACAGAGCTATTATTCATGGAGAAATTTGCTCCTCGGTTCCATCTTTATTCTAAGTTCTGTATGTTAAGTCTATGGTATCTTGAACAATTGAGTCCCAGCTTCCTGTTCTGGGAAGCAGTCAAGGGCAAGGTTAATGGTTGTGTTCTTCTGTTGTGGTCTCTGTCACACAGTGAAGCTTCCTTAATAAGTGGTGAAGACTGTTCTTGTATAGGAATGGAGGTTTTTAGATGGTTATTAGACATTATGCTGGTTTAGTAAATTCATGAGTGTGGATTCTCCTGAATAAACATGATTTTGCTAGCATGTAGTAATTAGCTATCTATCAATTGTTTTGTTGATCTTAGCTATTCTGACTAGTATAATTTCATATGTATTTTATTACTTTTATTTTTTGATACTGTCATATATTTAGAACATATTCCCCTTACTTTCCTCCTTCCAAATCACCTCATGTTCCTCTCCTTACTCTTTTTACTTTTTCAAATCCATGGCCTCTGTTTTCATTAAAGCTCAAAGTAGTACTCATTAGTACTCCATGAGTACTAATTTTAACTGGGTGAAAAGAGTGAAATGTCTTTAGGTATAGGTCTTACTGTTCTGCCTAATCTTTATAGAGAAATGAAATGCAGTTTTTTTCTATCAAGTCTCAACCAGGGAACCGTATCGATAACATCAGTCTGGTCACCTGCATGTTTGCTCAATATAAACAACCTCTCTTAATGTACCAGCATTTTTAGATCTTCATGAATTTTCATTTGTATTTTAAATCTCATTAAAATTTTATCTCTAATAAACTCATGAAACACCACAGAGTAAACTGTAGATTTATATCCAAACACGTTTTTAGCAAGTATAATGTCCTTGTTTAGTCAAAAAAAAAAAAAACAGGAAACAACAACCATAAATGAAGACAAGACAAAAATCAATGATCAAGTGAAAAACCAATATGAATATCTGGCATTCATAGGCAGTGACAGCTAGTTTGTTTCCTGGCAGCTTTAAATAATCATACAGAAGTTATATTAATTACAACACCACCTGGCCCATTAGTTCAGGCTTTGTATTAACTAACTCTTGAATCTTAAATCAACACATTTCTCTTAATCTGTGTATTACCATGAGACTGTGACCTACTGGTAAGTTTCTGGCAGCAGCATCTTTCTTCTTTGGCAGCTATATAGTGTCTCCCTGACTCTGCCTACTCTCTATATCTCTGGTCAGATTTCCTGCCTGGCTTTACTCTGCTAAGCTATTGGCTGAAACAGTTTCTTATTAACCAACAGTAATAAAACATATTCACAGCATACAGAGGGGGAATCCAACATCAGGCATTAGTGCAAAGAAGAAATACAAAAGGTCAATACATACATTTAAAAAAGAATCCAGCATCATTAACAGCCTGATTTTGGCATAAAAACAGACAGAAGGACCAATGCAACCAATTCGAAGACCCAGATATCAATCCACACTCCTATAAACACCTGATTTTTGACAAAGAAGCAAAAATATATTAAATGGAAAAAGAAAGAATATTCAACAAATGGTGCTGGCATAACTGGATTTTAACATGTAGAAGAATAAAAATCAATCCATGTGTTGCCATGCACATATCGAAGACCTCAACATAAAACCAACCAAACTGAACCTCATAGAAGAGAAATGGGAAGTACACTTGAATTCATTGGCATAGGATACATAACCACTTCCTAAATATAACCCCAGTAGTACATACCCTGAGAGAAACAATTAATAAATGGGACCTTCTAAAACTGAGAAGCTTCTGTAAAGCAAAGGACATGTTCAACAAGACAAAATGGGAGCCAACAGAATGAGTAAAGAAATTCACCAACTTCACATAAGACAGAGGTCTGACATCTAAAATATATAAAGAACACCAGAAATTAGTCATAAAAAGAATAAATAATCCAATAAAAAATGGGGTACAGACCTAAATAGAGTCTAAAATGACTGAAAGACATTTAAGGAAATGTTCAACATCCTTAGCTATCAGACAAATGCAAATCAAAACAACTCTGAGATTCCATTTTACAGCTATAGAATGGCCAAGATTAAAAACACTGATGACAACTTATGCTGGAGAGGATGTGGGGTAAAGGGGACACTTCTGCATTGCTGTGGGAGTGCAAACAGGTATAGCCACTTTGGACATCAGTATTTCAATTTCTAAGAAAATTAGGAAACAGTCTACCTCAATAACCAGCAATATCACTTTTGGGTATATACCCAAGGGATGCTCAATTGTACCACAAGGACATGTGCTCAACATGTTCATAACAGCATTGTTTGTCATATTCAAAACCTGGAAACAACCTCCATGACTGAAGAATGGATAAGGAAAATGTGGCACATTTACACAATAGAGTACAACACTATCGAAAAAAATAAGGAAATCTTGAAATTTGTGGGCAAATGCATGGATCTAGGAAACATCACATTGAGTGAGATAACTCAGTCCCAGAAAGACAAACATCATATGTATTCACTTATAAGTGGCTTTTAGACATAATGCAAAGAATAACCATTGTACAGTACATAATACCAGAGAACCTATACAACAAAGAGGACCCTAAAAGAGACATACATGAAACTAATCTACATGTCAAGTAGTAAAAGACAAGATCTCCTGTGTAAATTGGGACCATGGGGACCATGGGAGAGTGTAGAAATAGAGGGGAGTGGAGAAAAATATATAGCTCAATAAAAACAATAAAAAATTTAAGCAACACACCAAGGCCCTTGAATCTTATGCTAGCCTGGTATAGTATATTGTTTCAGAATGGAGCATACAAACCCAGTCCATTATGCAAGCTCTCTACAGTCAGTTTGGTATTTCTTAATTCTCATTAAGTATATTGCTGTGCTTATAGGAATAATAGACACTATTATCTCCTAATAATAATGAACATTTATAGTTTGCAATAATGGAATTAAATTACTAGAAGTATCTGTGTTGAAATAGACTATACATTCGGTGTTTCTACAGTTAATTACTAATAGAGTCATTAAATATCCATGCATTATTCAGAGATCATCGTATCTTCTTTAGTATCTCATTTTCTACATATTAATTTAATGGTGTGTGCCCTTTTCTTATTTGTATGAATTATGATGCACTGGTCTTTGTTCCAATAGATTGCATACCATGAAGATACTTTGTTCATATTATTGAAGATATGTGAAATAAATGTAGGGAGTCACTATTAAGGGGTCAGCAGTTCTATCCAATTTCCATTTTATTTTTAATTTTTTAGATAAGCTAAAATTTTCCATATTATGTAATTTTTGTGTCTTATTAAGTAACAGAAAGGAAGTTATGTGCATTGGTTCATTGTGATTATCCTCATCCGTTTCACTGAGGCAACCTCAATTGTAACCAAACATATTTCTCCACAAACAACTCATTTTCAACAGTATCCAAACATTTTGGCAAAAAAGTATAATTTTTTATTGAGAATTTTAGCTACATAAGCCTGCTAATAAGCTTCCTACTTTGGATTTTTCAGTTTTATTTTTTACCCTTTATTGGAGGAAGTAAAAGGGTATATATTTTCCTTTTTTTTCTTTTTACTGTATAATCCTACAAAATATACAAATTTGAAAACAGGATATTTTTCATGTTTCTCTCATCATTAAAGAGAAATTCTGGCGTATTTTCTTGTGAATATGTGAATAGTAATTTTCTTTAAGCCAGATGGTGGTGGTGCATGACTTTAATTCCAGCACTCAGGAGACAGAAACAGGCAGATCTCTGTGAGTTCGAGGCCACCCAGGTTTCAGGAGTAAGTTCCAGGGCAGGCGTAGAGAAACCCTTTTTCAAAAAAAAAAAATCAAACAAATAAAAAGTATTTTTAAATATGTATACCACATTTCCCCTTAAATGTATTATGAAGGTAGTGAGAATTTATGATATGGGAAAGCCTGAGACCAAGAAACACAGGTGTAGCTGCTTGCAGTGGGTCAACAGTCGTGTGACTCCTGATCATAAACTAATTTAAAAGAAAAAAAACTAAGCTAATGAGTAAGTCTAGACACCTGGTTATCAGATTTCTCAGCTTTCATCAATGAAACTTCTTTTTCTAACTGATGACCATTAGAAAAAAATACAACCAGTCAAAATCAGAGCTATGCTTTCCAGGCTACAAAACAATTCCTGCAGGGAATGATAAGGAATGTAGAAGAGAGGGCTGAAAGAACTCAAGAGCCAGTTTGGTGTGAGATTGTGTCTCCTTGTAATGATAGAAGCTACACCCATGAAGTCTCACAATCATGATTGCCTGAATATGAGGTGAACAAGAATGACAACAGATATAGCAAAGCAGATGGACAAAGAAAATGAGGCCACAACCCTACATGAAGAGCTACAAGAAACTAAGAAAAGATGAGTGGAGGAGAAATTGTCTTCTTCAGGGAAAAGCACACCAATTGGTTCTCCAATAGCATATGGTCAGTCCTGAAGACATATATGCAAGTAACCGTATGATCATGGTTAAGGCTGTATTTCTCTACTTAGGAATACTTTCCTATACATTGACATGCACATAAGAGAAATTAATTAACAAAGAAGTCATGACCCTGAAAGAGAGCAAGGAGTGATTTGTGGAAGTGTTTGGAGGGAGAATACAGTAGGAGAACTAATGCAATTAGATTATAATCTCCAAAATAAATGATCTTAAACATATCATCAAAGAAATTGAGCAAGAAAAGCTATTGAACTGCAGATTACAACAATATTGTTGGTCATCATGGCCCTATTCTTTTATGTTCCATCCCCCTTCCCGTAGTATAATGGTGACATGGGATGATAAAAGTACAAGAAATAGATTTTCTACCCCAGGGAAACTCTCAGTTTCTGTTAATCCATTGGCTTTTTGAAAGGTCCCTTATAACCCTAAAGATTTCTTGGTCATTCATAGAAATTTATACTACACAAATCATTTTTTCTTGGTAAATATGCCTTAAGAGAGACCTAATAGATTAATTTTCAATATTTAACTTACTTTTTAATTAAAACATTTGAGGTAAAGATAAAATACTCTCTATATCATAAATTGCATTTTTTCTGATAACAATCCACAGTTTTATAAGTGTTTCCTTCATTTGGATAGGGTTGAATGGGGTGTGACTGGGACTTGAACACACCAGGGTACAGATATGATGCTTTGGGGAATTAGCGCCCCCCTTCTTCACCAAATGAACTGTGTGGATAGAAATCAGTTCTTCCAGGTTCAAAGGATGCATCTTACCAGCTAAGCTGTATTATGGACTTTTTTTTAAGTCTAGTTTTTAGAACAAAGTCCTAACCTTAGAAAGTTAACAGAGGACAAGAATGAGAATTGTCAGGAGTTAATCCAGGTAAACAGAACATTCTAAGTTTGGCAAGGTTCAGAACTCTATTTCTATGGGAAAATTTCATGGAACTAGGTCTGTATTTTTCTTCTTTACATGTTTATGTTCAGAAAATTTTTACATACCATCAACGATAACAAAAAATGTAAACTCTTTACAAAATTAGTTGTTTGAATAGAGCTCTATTTTCATACTCACGTCATTTTGGACATTAAGTCTTCAGGCAGTTCTTATTATCATACTAATATAATAATTTAGAAGAAAAATAACTAACATATTGTTCATACACTTGTTCGTGTGAAAAACTTGAATAAAATTCATTACATGCATTTCAAGCTCATTCCAGTAAGTTTTTTGTCTAAGAAAACTGTACTCTCAAACTTATGCTTTATTATTAACCATGGAATTGAGCAAAATAACATATGCCTTAATTATCATAAGTGAAGGAGAGCTATTAATTTTCCTTACATATGAAATACACTAATTGAATTGATACATATAAAATGATTTGCACAGTTCCTGGAAGAGAAGTAGGGGCTTTATGAAACCGATAAAATAGTCTTTGTTTATATTTTTATATCTTTTTATTAAATTTAGTTTTATAAATCTTTCTGTGTTCAAATAGCTGATAAATAATAAAAACCTGTTTTCATTATTAATATCTCACTTAGAAACATGAAAGCTTACGAAACTCTTCAGACTTATTGTCTTTTGGAAATAAAGCAATGGATTATGAATATTATCATGATTTCAGCTATGATCATAAGATGCTGTCTCTCTTGTGTAAATTCAATTGACCTGACTAATATTACAAAATAGATAAAGAAACAATGATCAAGCTGATTTATGTTCTGGCAAAAATATGGCCTACTTAAAAACATCAGAGATTACTTAATTCATTATTTAATACAAGGATTTAATAGTCAACTGTTTTTGCATAAAGATATTATCATACACAAAATACTGATTGAGTCCTAGATTTACACAAATATATGGAAGGAAGTTTGATTGCCGTATAATACTTGCTCTTCTCAAAGAATAAAGATAAAATGCCTAAACAAATAAAATATAAAACCGGGTTTTAGGGTTGGCAAGAGACTTGGCTCTAGGGAGGATCCCAGGTGTCCAGGGGGATGTCCCTAGCTAGGTCCTTGGGCAGCAGAGGAGAGGGTGCCTAAACTGGCCTTGCCCCACTATAACACTGATGATTTTCTCGAATATCACTATAGAATCTTCGTCCCACGACAGATAGAGATAGAGACAAGGACCCTCATCAGAGCAAGGGACTGAGCTCCCAAGGTCCAGTTGAAGAGCAGAAGGAGGGAGAAGATGAGCGAGGAAGTCTGGACTGCTAGGGGTTAGTCCACCCACTGAGACAGTGTTCCTCTTCTAATGGGAGCGCACCAATTCCAGCTAGACCTGGACTGAAGGAGCATGTGATCAAACCTGACTCTCTGAATGTGGCTGACAATGGGGGCTGACAGAGAAGCCATTGGTAAAGGCACTGGGACTTGTCTCTACTGCAGGTACTAGCTTTTTTGGGACCCTAGTCTATTTGGATGCAAAGCTTCCTAGGCCTGGAGGTAGGTGGGGAGGGCCTTGGACTTCCCCCAGGGCAGGGTTCCCTGTCCTCTCTTAAGGAGGGAGAGGGAGAGAGGAGGGTGGGGGGTGCAGGACGGGAATGTAAGAGGGGAGGAAGTGTAAATTTTTGAATGGAAAAAAAAGAAAAGCAAAGCAAAGAAAAAAAAAAAAACTGACCACTGAAACAATCATATAGCATACTAAATGACACAGAAATATAAGCAACTATTGTAAAAGCATTGAGTGACTTCAGAAATGCTTACAAGAAGAAATCTCTTTGATAAATTATCACATCAAAAACTGAATAGTCAAAATTTCTTTATGCTAATCAATATTCTAACAATTATGTTCCTTTCCAAAAACAAAAAAATGATTTTTATTTTTCCTCTCATGTTCTGATTATTTATGACTGATAACATTGATTAGTATATTTCCCACCGAATCTTTTTTAAGGTTTGTTTTTAACATTATGTATATGGACACTTAGACACAAAAACTGCATGAGTATTTATGGTGCACATGTGAGTCCAGCTTATATATAGCAACCTTATATTTTAGGTAGGGATGACATAATATCAAAGTATTAGCATTCTAAATAAACGATAGATTTTATGATGATCTATTATATTCATATAATATCTAGTAAGAAGCTCAAAATTATGCTCTATTTTATTTCTCCAACATTATGCTCTATTTCGTTTGTCTTCTACAACCATGCCTTTTAATCAAATACTAATATTGAAATGAGCTTGCTTTGTCCCTGTGTCTTCCCACTAGTCTGTTCTACTGGTTTTAGGTTCTATTTGCCCCTACAGTTTGAACGCCTCCTTGAGTTTCTATGTCTTGTTGATCATTAATTAATGTCTAGGTGGCTTCAATAATGTACCTTTTATATCCCACCACTACTGGAATTTTTAGTTACATTTTTAAAAAGTAAAATAAAATCTCAATTATCCCATTCCCCCAAGCTCTCCCCAACCCTCCCCTTCTCCCTTCTCTCTCTCCATCTCCCCTTCCCCCAACCCACCCCCCACCCTGCTCCTAACTTTTGCCCCACGATCTTGTCTAATTCTAATATTCAGGAGAATAACTATATAGTTTTCTTTGGGTGCACCTTCTTATTTAACTTCTCTAGGATCAAAAACTATAGGCTCAATGTCCTTTGTTTATGGCTAGAATCCACTAATGAGTGAGTACATTCTATATTCCTCTTTTTGGGTGTGGATTATCTCACTCAGTAAAGTGTTTTCTATTTCCATCCATTTATGGAGGAAGGGTGGATGTGGGAGCAGGGAAGAAGATATCTTAACTAAGGGAGCTATTTTAGGGTCGGCAAGAGTCTTGGCTCTAGAGGGGTTCCCAGGTGTCTAAGGGGATTTCCCCAGCTAGGTCTGTGGGCAGCAGAGGAGAGGGTGCCTGAACTGGCCTTATCCCATAGCCACACTGATGAATATCTTGCATATAACCATAGAACCTTCATCTGGCGAGCCACTTGTGCTGTAATTTGTAACTTAATTCTCATAAATCAATTATCAAGCTAATTTTAAAACAGATGGTAATAATAGGCAATTAGCTAAACTATGCTCGCCTCTTTCCTTGCTCTCTTTAGCTGTTACATTGGTTCCATGAACAATTCTGTTCCATACATAAAGACTCTGTACTCCTTACATCTGTCTTCCAAATTGACAAATTTCCAAGATTATTTTTACTTCTTTGAGACAAGACCAAGAGTGTGTGTTCTTTGCCCAAGAGCTTTTTAACCCAGAGTTGATGCACAATCTAGCCATGAACAGAATAAGTTAAGTTAGTATTGTACACTTTGTCTTTGCTGTAATACAGAAAAAACAAACTATTTTAAAGGGAAAAATTGATTCTATATAATTTACTTTCTTAAAGATTTGTATATCTTTAGTAACTATTCAGGCAAAGAAATTTATACAATATTTAGTAGCTGGTACTGGTTAAAGAAACAAATTTTTATAAGCACACATTATTTTCTTAAAACCAAATAAAAAACAAATATGTCTAAATTATACACGTACACACCAGAATCCAGGAAAAATCTATAAACCTTAAGTATATTTATATGTATTAATTAATTTACTCATTTAATACAAAAAGTACACATTTGCAGTATAGTCCAGAAACTGTTTTAGTCATAAGAAAAACAACAAGACAGTAAAATTTTAAAAGCCAGAATATAAAACTACTATTTCACCATTGTAAACATGTTCAAATCTTAAATATATTTAATTTATTGCTAATATAATGAACTTCATGATGTAAAATGTATGTCAATAATAGTCCTTTATATATTAAATAATTTTATATTATTGGATATAAAAATATTTGTTTACATATAATATAATTAAGAAATTTGGATTCAAACTCTTTTTATTTATGTACACTCATTTGAATTTTAATGATTACTGTGTTACAGTAGTGTTAAAAAAGCATACTGCAATAAATGTTTTAAAACCAGAATTTTTGATAAATTGAAACTCCTAAAAGAGTAGTGCTTTCATAATTGGGGGAGGGTAATTTGATGGACAAAATACACTCATTTAATAATAAAAGAACTGACAACCAACATCAAATTAAAACAATATGGCCTCAGAAAAGAAAGCACCTTCATAAAACAGTGCTGGGAAAACTGGATGTGGGCATGCAGAAGAATCATATAGATCTGCATCTATCACCATTCACAGAAACTAAATCTAGAAGGACCAAAGACATAAATGTGAAATACGAAAAACTAAAGCTGCTCGAAGACAGTATCAGCAGCAACCTTCTGATACAGTGTCAGACTTTCCAAATTAGACTTCATTTGGCCCAAAAGTCTTGCTGCCAATGACACTGAACTTTATATTTAAAAAAAAAAAAAATAAAACCTGGTTTTACCAGACACCCAAGCAGCGAGGAGATCCGGTCCAGGCACCAGGAGAGACATCACTGGGGTGAGTGAGTTTCTGACCATGGCAGCAGCCCTGGACAGGGAACTCAGACACACCTCCTACACTTCCTGGTCATCCTCAGGGGCTACTCTGCCCGATACCACCTCTCTCTTCCTATCCCACCCAGCTTGCATCCACATCCCTCCCCCCCCCTCCATCTGACTCCCTTCCCTCGTTGACCACATAACATCTCCCAGCCCAGCCTGTCCTGGCTCTAGGACCGAATCCAAATCGGCAGGGCAAACGGGAGGGTGCTAGCTCCTTTGTTCCCACTAGCCTGCCTGCAGCGAGCTAGGTAGGTCCTTTGTTTACGAGACATCCAAGCAGCAAGGAGATCTGAACCCAGCACCAGGAGAGACATCAGGCTTGCATCCACAACCCACCCAGTGTGGTCCTGAGGAGTTCCATCTGGATGCAAAAACTGGACCAAGACACCAGGCCTTTCCTGGCTCCATTTGAAGGAGGAGATGGGAAGGCGCCAATGCAAGACTTCCTCCAACAACCTGAAAGGCAACATGACTTCACCAGAATCAAGGGATCCCGAAATAAGAAGAATTGTACACCCTACTCCAGAAGAATTAGAAGAAATCGACTCAAAAGTGAATTATATGAAAATAATAGAAGACCTTAAGCAGGAGGTGAAAAACTGCCATAAACAATTAGAGATTACAAACAAAAAGGTAGAGGAAATGAATAAATCGCTTAAAGATACCCAAGAAAATCAAGAGAAACATGAAAAAGCAATCAGACAGGTACGGGAAGCAGTTCAAGACTTGAAGAATGAAATGGAAGTAATGAAGAAAACACAAACCGAGGGAAGATTGGAGATGGAAAATCTGGGTAAACGAACAGGAACTACAGAGACAAGTACTACCAACAGAATACAAGAGATAGAAGAAAGAATATCAGATACTGAAGATACCATAGAGAAAATAAACACACTGATCAAAGAAAACAGCAAAACCAACAAATTCTCATCACAAAACATTCAGGAAATATGGGACACAATAAAAAGACCAAACCTAAGAATAATTGGAGTAGAAGAAGGAGAAGAGGTGCAACTCAACGGCCCAGAAAATATATTTAATAAAATTATAGAAGAAAACTTTCCCAACCTAAAGAAAGATGTACCTATGAAGGTTCAAGAAGCATA
>NW_026067913.1:1202573-1212522 GCF_014885135.2 Alexandromys fortis | reverse complement strand
AATAAATAAAAATAAATAAAAAAATAAAACCTTTTACACAGCTAAAGACACAACCAGTTAAAGAGGAAGCCAATAAAAAATATCTTGAATATATGAAGAACTCAAAAGACTGGCTGAAATCCCAGCACTCGGGAGGCAGAGGCAGGCAGATCTCTATGAGTTCAAGGCCAGTCTGGTCTACAAGAGCTATTTTCAGGACAGGAACCAAAAACTACGGAGAAACCCTGTCTCGAAAAAAAAAAAAAAAAAAAAAAGACTGGCTGAACACAAGCAAATAACAACAAAAAGCCCAACCCCACTTTCAAAAAACACGTTTCTGGACAATAAAGAGAAAGTTCTCAAACAATGAAAGAAATGGACTAGGAAATTTATCAGAATATGTTTATCATCTGTAGCTAATTTCTAGAAAATTGCAAAAACCGAAAGAAAACAACAGAAGTTTGAGATTTCACCTTATCATCATCAGATGGCCAAAATTAACAAAACAGTAAAGACAAATGATGGATGAAATGTGGAGAAAATGAAAACTTTCCTCATCATGGCCTGGATTTCAGACAGTCCAGTCATCTTTGAAATTAGTTTGGATGATTTTCAAATATCAAACAATAAATCTGTCATATGATCATGCTACATTAATCTGTGGAGTAGGAAAAGACATCCTGCTTCACAGTTATTTTTCATCTATGGTCATTGGGGCTCTATTTGCAATAACTAAGAAATTGAAACATCCTAAATGTACTTCAACAGATTAATGGAAAAGTACGGTATATTTGCACTATAGTATAGTATTCTGCTGTAAAGAAAAGTGAAATTATCAATGTTACATATAAATGGATTGATCTAGAAAAGATGATACTGAATAAATTAGCCCCAATCCAGTAAATCAAATATGGCATGTTCTATCTCTAGCTGCTAATGTGAGTGTGTATCCTGAAGTAACTACAGAAACCAGGAAAGTAAAAAGGGACCATTACAGATTTCGAATACAGGAGACAATATAGATAAGAATAGCAGGGATACATAATCTGAACTAAGAAATGAAAGAGGGGGCAGCTTTGTAACAGTGGAAGGAGATAGATGAATATAAAAGAGGAGTGTAAAATAACAGTAAAAATGTCTGGGAACATCAAAATTATACTAACATTACTCTACCTTAAAAGTTATAATAAGTGTAATTTTTTTATATATACTTTGAAATCAGAGTTTAAATGAAAGTTTCACATATGGACTGACAATGTTTCTTCCAACCAAAGAACTTCTAGCAAAACCCCCAACAGCAGGAAAGCAGGAATGAGAAGCCTGTTTTAAATTGTTGGTCTGAGTTGTCCAAAAGTCTCCCAAACATCACAAGTTACTGTTATTGTCATGTGTTGCTACTCAGAGATGGAAATTGACACCCTAATGTGTAAGACTGCATATACATCAGTGAGTCCTGCGGTCCTTGACCTGGGATTGACCGTACATCACTTCCCTACCTTTTCTGTAACCATAAACATTCCAGAAATGAGTAGATATGTGTATTAACTCTCCATGAAAAGTCTTGTCCCATAACAGAAGTCAAGCTCTTGAAGGAGAGCCAACAATTTTCAATGTACTCAACCAGCATAATCCCCCAACTACATTCTAAATAGTTATTAATATAGCCACAGATAAATGTAGTCCTCATCCCTCATCAAGAGACTTCTCCACAACAGAAAACCAAAAGCAATCCAAATCCAGAAAGGTGGATCCAAGTCACCATGGATAAGTATACAAAATCACTCCCACATCTAAGGCTCAAAACATTAAAGAAGAGGGATCACAGAAGTGTTTAAGACCCAAAAGTTTAAGTAGTTTTCTGTGAGACTCTGACTTCTAGTAATGACATAAGTTATGTCCATAAAGTCTCACCAACAGGACTGCCCAAATGTGAGCTGTGCAAGACGACCAAAGAACTACAGAAAAATTAGGAGTGCTGAGTTGGAGGTATAGTCTTTTCCCAGGAATGAGCAATGAATTAGTTACCTTTTACTAAATAGTTGTCTCTGGTAGCATACAAAGAATTAACAAGATACAGACTGAGCAGGGTGTTCTTAGTAATTCAGGAATATGTATGTATTACATATGTGTATACCACAAAAGATGAAAAATGAGCTCATTATTTTTATAGATAGTAGTAGGGTTATATGGGAGAGTTTGGAGAGAGGAAATAGAGAAAAGAAAAGATACAATTACATTTTAATCTGAAAAAATAAAAGAGATAATTTTCAGATTTGGAGTCAATGCTTTGAACATTCAACAAAAGAAAGTGATAAAAAATTAAATTTAGTTAGAATAAAATTGAATAGAGAAAAGATTCTAATATTTATTTTGGAATAGTAATTTATAAATATGCATTTACTTTAATATGTGTAACAGTGAAATCATATTCAAAATTACATCTAAATAGTCTGCTGCTGTCTGAATTTGTAGAATATGTTTATATCAAAAAACAAGACATTCATAAAATTACCATTACTTGGTAAATGCAGAAAATTTCAACACAGTAATAACACAGTTATTGATTTTTGAAATTTGAGTCTCCCTTGTTTGGTAATATAAACCAAAGGTATCACAGTATTGACTGCACACACTGGAAACACTAAAATTTGAGTTATAAAATAATTTTATCTGGAATGAAATAATATATCATAGGTTATGCAAAAGATTACTGGAAACATAAGATAAGGAAAGACTTAAATAAGTATTTGAAAGTGTGCAGAAGTGTGACAGAAACGGTGGCCTTTTCCATAGTGCAGCCTTCAAAAAATTTTCCTTGATGTTTGTAAGAGTCAATAGTGTCCACACTGCTTTCTAATAAATCTTTAATTTTCTATTACAGAAAATATTATTTTAGTCACATTTAAACATATGAAAATACATAGAGAAAGCACACTGTTTATAATTTATGCTTTATATATCTTAAAAATATATTAATTTAAGGTCAGACTGTGATAAGATTACTCAGATTATACTTCATTTTAACGTAAAGCTATGATAAAAAATGAAGGAATGTGGGGATATTTGAATAACCCATGAGACATAAATGGAAATATATATAATTCAAACTGAAAATGACCACTTAGAAATCAAATTAATATGAAACCTGATTCTATGAAAAATAAGTTTTTTTTAAGATCTAAATGTACTAAGTCAACAGTAAAAAATATGAAAGTACATTGAAAATAAAATAATAAGAACAAAATCAAATATAAAATATACTCCTTAGATCATAAATATACTAGGTAGATGATTTAATGGAATTATTAAATACTAACTTCAAGTCAAAATGTGTTGCTAGAGATATTGTTTGAAATTAACAAAATGACTATTTTGGGTGTAAGGTTTTATATAAAATTGTATACGTGTGACTAGTAGTTAGTCTCCAAAGTAAATGAGTAACACTGGGAGACAAAGAAATCTGTACTTCATAGTTACATGTGTAATTTGGAACAGAAAATAGTAGAAGATCCAGTCAGAATGTATAGTGTACTTTAGAAATTCTGTATTATATAACCCACCACTTGTTTGTATATAACAGCTTCTACCAAATGACTGCACAGCATATCGTTTAAATGCATAATATGAAACTTTCCAAATGAGTCTAAACTAAATAATATTCATTGAAGTCATACTGAGTATGTTGTTTGGCTACATTATATTAATTTAGCAATCAATGATTTAAAAAAACACTTTTATGAATCTAGACTTTTCACATCTAAAACACATCTATAAATAATTCTTTACCCAAATAAAACTTGAAGATAATTTTTAAAATTTCTTCAAGCTGGGAGATAATGATGATTCAACACATAATAAAATTGTGTTAAAGTAGCAATTAGATACATATAAACAGCTATAAGCATACATATTAGCTACAGCAGAAACTAATAAAACATTATTTTGGTAAATATTCACTTTAATATGATAGAAAACTTAACCGACAAATTAAGTCAAAACAAGTATGAATAAAAAATTAGGATTGGAAATCAATAGCACTTGAAGTAGAAAAACTATACAGTACACAGTAAATATAGCCTTTTCACTGAAAAGTTCAATAACATTTATAAAGTACATCAAGTCTAATAAAATGAAAATTGTAAATAAACAAACCACTTATCAAGTAAGTTATCAAGAAGAAACATCATTATAAATCTTTAGACATTATTTGAACAATAAGGAAACACAATGACACTCCATTTAAGTGGAAGATGAAACAGATACATTCCATGAATGAAACAAATCACCCAAGTAGATTCTAGAAAAATAAATGAAACTTTAAGAACCTTACTTCGCTTACAAATAATGAAACTGAAATTAGAAGCTCACTTCCAAAGACAAGTTTAGATGCACATTGTTCCACTATTCAATTCCAACAATTATTTAAGAAATATCAAGAGTACAGTGGAATTGATTTTCAGGAAATACTGTAGAAGGGGCCACTTGTCAATTCCTGAGCTCAGTGCTATACTGATATGAATCTAGTATAGGGTATCCTAGGAAAGAAAAGGCAAAGATGGTAACCTTTTTGTGAAACATCAAATTTCCTACATTCGGTATGCTGGAAAGAATTCTGTTGTCGATTGATTACAGATATTGCATAATAATAAATATCTGAAAACTTCAGGCTAACCATATACTTACTTCAGCCTTATTCCAGAAGAAATACATCATAAATTCATAAGTTGTGTGGAAAATTCATGTGCTAAAATCTCTAAAAGGGCATTATTTTTACCTTATTTATTCATGTTACAATAACTGGAATATTACAGATGAAATTTTGATGGTTAGACGTGTGCCATCTAAAGCTGCACATACTTGCACTTATGCTCTTAACATTTTAAAGCATATAACTTACTGATATGTGATAATAAGGGACGTTTTGATAAAATAGTAATTAGGAAGCTATTATGTTCCACCAAAGACACTGAAGGTTGGTTACACTGCCTTGCTCTGCTTCTATTATAATCTTCAGTTTATAAGTATTTTATTGAGCATTTTTGTATTAATAAAAAGTTGATCTGTAGTTCTCTTTCTTTGTTGAATCCTTGCATGGTTTGCGTATGAGAGTGACTGTGACCACAGAAATGAATTTAATAATTTTTCTTCTGCTTCTATTTCATGGAATAGTTTGAGAACTATTGGTGAGAACTCTTCATTGGATCTCTGGTAGAATTCTGTACTAAAACACTTTAGTCCTGGGATTTTCTTGGTTCAGAGAGCAAATACTGAAGAAGATATCAGAATATGGCATTATCTCCCATCCTCATGGATCTCTGGGTCTACACAGTAAAACTGGTCATCCTTCCAAAACCAATCTAGAGATTTAATGCAACCCCCATCTGATATCCAACACAATTTTTTACAGACCTACTTGAGGTCTCACCATCCCCAATTTCAAGTTTTAGTACAGAGCCATAGGAATAAAAAGCACGAAGAATTAGCATAAATACAGACAGGTTCATCCAGGGTTTGGAAAAGACCCAGACATAAATCAACACACTAATGAATACCTGATTTTGGCAAGTGAAAAAGACACACTGGAGAAAAGAAAGTATCATCAGCGAAAAGTGGTGGTCCAACTGGATGTCTACATTCAGAAGAATACAAATAGATTCATGTCTGTCACCATTCACACGACACAAGTAAGTGCATCAAAAACTTCAACATAAAACATGACATTGAACATGAAAGAACAGAAATTGGGGAACAGACTTTAAAGTATTGTAGCACACTGGTAGCACATACCCTTAGCATCAACAGTTCATAAATGAGACCTAGTGAAACTGCAAAGCTTCTGTAAAGCAAAGGATGCTTTCAATCAGACAAAGCACTAGACTACAAAAAATGGAAACTTGTTTTTTTCTCTGTTCAAATCCTTCCATATACCACTTCCCATTCTCCTTCCTATCTATCTATCTATCTATCTATCTATCTATCTATCTATCTATCTATCTATCTACCTATATTCATTTATACTTATTTGTAAATATAACCTAATAAGTCTATATAATTTACTTATTGTATATTGTCAAATTTAACTGTACAAAATTATGGGATGCTGTGTGTGTGATATGTGTGGGTTCTTAAGAGGTCAAAATTACCTGGATCTTGAACTTCCTCATACCTACATACTTATACACACACACACACACACACACACACACACACAATGAAAATAAAAATCTCTTATCATATCATTGTTTATAAAGTTGTGTCTTGGAAAAATCCTGACAAATTTTCAAGGGTGGTTGTTGTTACAGCCAATTGAATTACACTACATGAATTTAAATATTACTCGACCACTCACAAACCATGTAACCTTATTAAAGTTAATTAACTTTCATAATTCAGTTTTCAATAAAAAAATGTAGAGACAATGGTGTCTGAGCATAGTATTGCTATAAAGATTAATTTAATCCACATAAAATGATTAACACAGAAATAATTATAATATAAACATTAATATTCATTATTAACCATGTATACTCGCCATTGAATTTAATTAAAATATAGGTTATCATATTCTCCCAAGGTAGTGTTAGTCTATTTTCAGTTATACAGTTTAAAATCTTATTCTTGGATCAGTGCTTGAGAACTTAACTAATCACTTAAATATTTTAGTAAAAATACAATTATTATGAGAATGCCACATGTCTTTTCATATAGGTGCAAACTTAGAAATCTTTGAATAATTCAATGTGCTTACCATCCAAGGAGGATAAAAAAGAGAACACACTCACTCTTTATATCAGCACCCCCCTAAAATAAGGAAGTAGTTTTTCCACAATCTATTTTGTATCTAAAATGTACATAAAGGAAATAAAAATGTAATGCAATATTAATATTTTCAGATAGATCAAATATGGCAATTATTTCACATTACATACACATTTGATCATTTTGTAAACTGTTTTTATATATTGCCTACCATCTACCTAAAAATTTTCTCTATAAATTTTCAAACAATTGTCCCAATTTTTAAAGCAATTTAGAAAAATGATAAAAAGCAGAGATTGTTGATACCACCAAAATTTAGGATTTAGGTCTTTAATTTCTACTAGTTAAATTGAAAGACCTAAGTTAATACTTTGAAATATCATTATATATATATATATATATATATATATATATATATATTAAACTAGTGATATAATTTGAGAACGTTTTTGGTATTAATGTACATGAAGAAAGATTTTTGTACGTTTGTTTTTGTTTATTTTTTGTTTTCAGAGACAGGGTTTCTCTGTGTAGTCCTGATTGTCCTGGAACTCATGCTGTAGACCAGGCTGCTCTAGAAAGCACAGAAATCCACCTGCCTTGCCTTTCAAGTGTAGGAATTAAAGGTATTTGCCACCATCCTGCCTGAAGAAAGAATATTTTAATATAGTTTTTAAAAGAATAACTCAGAGTTCTCAAAAATTGCAGCGCAGTGATTTTTATTGTTACTGTGGCTGACTTGCAATAAGCTTACATAAATCAGTAATAACTGAGGATTTTTCACTGTTTGAAGAAATTGAGCTGAATTAAACTGAATGTGATGAACAATAATCTAATTTGGTTCCATATATTCTCCCCACAATCTTCCTGGAATTTTGCCATGTAATGACACTGCTGCATATGGGAAACATTTAGCCTGTAGGAGGGCAAACAATATTATATAGTAAAAACATTGTATATAGAAAAATAAAAGGGACACACACACACCACACACTTTTTATCTTGTTCAAGTTCAGAATCTAGGATACCCTATAAGTGATCTAATGTTTATTCTTTATACACATATGTGTGGGCATGTCCTTTTGGTTTCTGGTTTGAGACAATCCTCAACAAGTGGTAACTTTATAAAAAAAAAAAACAGAATCTGTTTCAATATCCTTAGGATGGAGTTTCATAGAGAAAAAAAATCTACCAAATATTTACAATGGTATGTGTTTCTTATGTAATATGCAAAACAATAGAACCTTAGAACTAGATGACCATGTGGTCCAAAATAATACAGAGTACATAAAAACTGAAAATAAATCAAAGCTGGATCTAACAATATACATCTGCAAAAGAGTCAACAACTCATTTAAGGACATCTGGAGAAAAATGAAAGCAAGATAATTTTTCTAGGGCAAAAGATATTTCAACCTATTGTACCTTGGTTTCCAATGTCTACAAATAAATTCAACTACCACTTATGTAGGAAAATAGTTGCTTCTTCTTTCAAATTTCTCAGCTCCAACTAATATCAAATAACTAAAGTTTATTTCACAATATATTAAAGAAAACATCAGCTTAAAATTTCTTCTTTTTTTTATTGAAAAGAAAAAAATTAAAAAAAAATTCCGCCTCCTCCCAGCCTCCCATTTCCCTCCCCCTCCTTCTGCCCCTTCCCCCTCCCCCCACTTTAGTGGGGAGGGGTTTTCAAGAAAGGGATTTTCTGTGTAACAGCCCTAACTGTCCTGAACTTAACTCTGTAGACCAGGCTTTCCATGAACTCAAAGAGATCCATGTGCCTCTAACTCCCAAGTGCTGGGATTAAAAGTTTGCACAGCCACTCAGCCTTATTCTATTTTCTTAATATTTAATATATATCATCCCCTGCTTCTTAGATTAATTTTTGCTGAATTTGATAAAGGTGAGTTAATGTCCTGAACCATCCATTTTAAGATTGGGCATTGGGGAATGTTTCTACTCTGACAGAAGTATACCTTAATATATACTAATGAATTACAACCCAATAGATGAGAGTAAATGATCTGAGATTCCTCTCTGTATGTTGTGAATATCATTGGTTAATAAAGGAACTGCTTTGGGCCTCTAGCAGAGCTATAGGGGAAAACTAAACCGAATGCTGGAAGAAAGGAGGCAGAGTCAGAGGGAAACCATGGAGCCACTGGAGGCAAACACATCAGCAGAGGTGCCAAAGCTTTGCTAGTAGGCCATGTCCTCTTGGTAATGCAGAGATTAATGGAGATAGGCTAAATTAATATGTAATAGTTAGCCAATAAGAAGCTAGAGCTAATGGGTCAAGCAGTGATTTAAATAATATAGATTCTGTGTGATTCTTTCAGGGCTAATTGGCTGGGATTAACAAGAGCCCCCCTCCCACTACAAGTAAGAACAGTGAGGATATGTTTTAAAATAAAAAATTCTGCTTGGAATTTCACCCTATAATCTTTCTTTCTATTTGTTCATTTCAAGACACAGAAAACAAACTTGATTTTTATTACATTTTTTAAATGAAAGAAATAAACTCGGATAGAGAAGTTATGAAAGTGAGATAAATTCATGAATTTTGAGGTCAAAGGACAACTTTTAGTTGTGCCTCTTCCTACCATGTGAGTCCCAGGAATCATTCTGAAGTAAGAAAGACCTGCAAGTGCCTGATGCCATTTTTCCAAACTGCAGTCTCAAAATTTTCAAGCCATAAAGAATATCACCAATGTATAAAAAGGAGTTTTTTTTTTTAAAAAAGTACGACTCCTTAAAATTAACCTTCTGTTTTTTAGTCAGTTATTGGTAAAGTGCATCACTAGCAAGAAATTTTTAAATGTAAAATCAAATTATATATTTGTATTTGGAAAGTTCTAGACCTTACAAAGAATTTTATATTCTTTTAATAAAAGACACAGTCATTTTCTACTAGTCTTTTAAATAAAGAATTTGATAGTGCAGGACTTCATGAAAGAAATATGAAAGACATTTTTACTTTCTCAGTGATATTCTCTGTTCCTCTTACAAAAACAAAATTATATTAAGGTTCATATTATTTTTTCTCTTATAAAACCAGAACTAGAAGAAATTTAATAGAATTTGCAGCCTTATAAAAGAGGCAATATTTTTAACTGTTTTTTTCACTGGAATATCTTACTCATATGATATAATAGTTCTTTTGTTTCCTAGCTCAGTAGCTAAATGTGATACTGTTTATGGGCAGTTG
>NW_026067913.1:1106562-1201593 GCF_014885135.2 Alexandromys fortis | reverse complement strand
CTCTCTCTCTCTCTCTCTCTCTCTCTCTCTCTCTCTCTCTCCTTCTCCCTCTCCCCCTCCCCCTCCCCCTCCCTCTCCTCCTTCTCCCTTTCTTTCTCATACATCACACATGAAATAATAGCAAAATCAACAATAATGAAGTTTTTATGAAGAAAATATACAAAATGTCAGAAGTTCCATAAGAGGTGTTCTATGATCATAGATAGAGTTTCTGGAAAACAAAATTAGATGTTACCACACATCTTTTATAATGGCTATTTTAAAAAGCAAAATAAGAAATATTAAGGAAAATGTCAAAATGTCAGGTAATCACATTTTGTACATTATTGGCTACAATACAAACTGTTGCAGTTACAAAAATCAGTAATGAACCTTTCAAAAACTTTAATGGTAAACCCTGATATAACCCAGCAAGAATGTTTGAAGAAAATGGGATCTATATATGCAACAATTATTCCTCCACTTAGATAAAAGAGAAAGCCTGAGGGTTAAAACAGCATAGTTAAAGTTGACTGCACTGTTCTAAATGAAATGAATTGTGCATGGAGATCAAAACACTGTGTGGTGGCACCATCCTGTGTGTTAATAGTTTCATGACCTCTAACCCAAACCAAAACCATAGGAAAAGAAACTGGATAGTTTCTAGCAGCCACAATAGGATTGGAGTCACTGATTGCAGTGGGATATAAGCAGTTTTATATCACAGTTGTGCCAATTGATGCACAAATATGCTGACAAAACAGGATATTGTGCCAAACTCTATGAGTCATAGCTATACAAATTATATCCCTGGAAGTTTTTTTTAACTTTGTTTTTTGTTGTTGTTCTTGTTTTGTTTTCATGCTATCATAATCATTCTAGTGTCGGACAGCTTCCTGGGAGTTCTTTTACCCTATAGATGACATCAAAAAAAAAAAAGTGAAGTTTGGGGGTAAAAGTGAAATCAGGATGGATAAGAGATAATGAGAGATCAGCAGTACAATGGGTAATTCTCTGCTTCAGAAGCATTTTATCATTCACATGCTACCTCAGCCATTTACTGAACAAAGATGCAACATCTCAAATACATCATTTCACTTTATGTATTCAGCATGTGAACATGACAAATGTTTATTTCTTTCTCATGTTTTTTTTTTTACTAAGCATTATTTTCAATCTATACTTCACATATACGTAGGAATTAGTGAGATAAAGTAACATTATAAGTTTAGATGGTGGTATTGAAATTACATCTATAAATACAATGTTAAAATGATGCCTCAAATACATTTTTAGAAACTATTGAAACTTGAAATAAAACCAGAGGGGTTGAATGACAATGTGGAAGAAAGATATAGTCAAGATTTTGGAAATAAAATCCTAAACTTTTTTGATGTGATCAACATTTGATTTTTAATGATTTCCCACAGTATTTCCAAGCATTCATTAAATGCAAAGCACTGTGCAAAGATTTTGCACTTAACCAGTTAGATTAGGGTAATAATTATATGTCAAGTCGATAAGCTCTTGAGTAATGGAGGTGATGAAGAGGATAGATCAAATCAAATGTGAAGACTTACAGAACCACATGCATTCAAATGAGGCTCAGATTCACTCTGTGATGAGTGAGTCAAGATTTCAGATTTCCAAAATTGAAAAGTACCATGCTATTGTCTATTTTAAATTGGCATGTTATCTTTACAAATTATGTATAAACATATGCTAAAACTCCAATTAAAAATCATAAAGATCATTTAAGGGAAGTTAACTTGTACTGATAGTTGTTACTATTAAATAAAGTTTACAAAGCTTTAATGAAAATCTCCCGTAACCACAATGTCTTTAGGCAATTGTGTATATATAGTCTTAAAATACTATCTTAACAACCATTTATCAGTATACCTATAAAGAAGAAGAATGCTTATATTTTCATTTAGAGGTTTGATAATATTTATCTTTCTTTAATAAATTTTTATTGAATTTATCTTACTTGTTTCCCAGCCTATCATACTTAACTATGAAAAACAATTTCCTAGTAAATAAATGTTGGGTTTTAGTGAGCTAAACCAAGACAATATTGTCCTCAGATTATTTTCTCATATCATACACTCAATATACTTTTACAAGTAGGCAGGTCATTTAGTTCTTAAAGCAATGTCCACAATAATCACAAACAAATCCTAGGTGTTTGGGCAACTGCTAGTGTTTATATTTCTGTAAAGATAGGATATCAGGGTATAGTTAAAGAAATTTCCAAACAAGAATCAATCACTGAACTGATATGGAAGGAAAATTGTACTTTTCATCTGCATTTCTTTTAAGTTGTAATGGCTTGCAGAACCTTGTCTGAGTACAGGCATGAATTTTCATAAACTGTTTAGGAAGACCAAATAATTCTGATTATATTGGAATTATTTATATTCTGCATTTTGCTATTGATCTGTGGGTTATTTAAAGCATTTAGATATTAACTGCTACTTCCAATGTTTGATTTATACTCGTTTTGTGTCATTACCTTTCTGGAAGATACAATATCAATCATCCAATTTTCATTTCTTTGCCTGAACTTTCAGTGGGATAACAAACAAATAATTGCAAAGTCAATATCAAAGTATTTTGCAAATGTAATACTATTATTGATTTTGGAGAATCTCATATATTTTTCTAATGTATTTTGGTTTTATTCCCTTTCTACTCCTGCTTCTTAACTCCCCCAGAACCTTTTCATTTCTCCTTACAGCTTAATATCCTTCCTTTGTCTTATTTTTATTAGTTCTTTGAAAATTCCATGTGATATATTTGAATCATAATCATCTCCTTCCTTAGATGTTCTGACACTTCACTTCCTCATTATCCAAATTTGTGTCCTTATTTATATTTTTGAAAAAAAATTTAAAATGCATTATGTATCTTTGTCTTACCAACTTCTTGCTCTTATCCTGCCAATCTCTGAGCCCTATCCTAGTCCAGCTCCGTTTCAACTTGATGTCCTCTATCCCCACGTCCTTATACCATAGCAAAGGAGCCATTAGCAGTTGATGGTCGCTGAGGGAGGCAGAGCTATCAGCAACACTCAGCAGTAGTTGCTAATGCCGTAGTGGATAACCCCATGTTCCACTGCATATGGACAGCACTATCAGAACTCGTAGTACTATTATTTTAAAATATCCCTTCTTCACAATGTTTGAGTCTAAGAAATTTGGAGTTTGAAGTCTATCCTTAGTTATTTATTCAACAAAATGATTGGATTCTGTGTATGACATAACATAAAAGTTTAGTCTCATGCTTGTTTGTATATATACTTCATTTTCCGATGATCTTCATTCAGATTATTACTTGGCCATATATATTTGGCTGAAGATTCAGAGAAACAGTGCCGCCAGCCACAAGAGAGACCTTTTACCTCTACCAATGTTCAGACTGAAGGGATGATCCTCTCATCAGACTGCTTCTTCTGACAGTAACCTCAGACAGACTGTTTCAGACTGTACTGAGCTCCTGTCTCCTCCAGGCTTATATTTTTCTCTCTGAGCATTCATATTTTTCCTGTCCCTACCTTC
The DNA here is from genome assembly GCF_014885135.2 of Alexandromys fortis. Taxonomy (NCBI): domain Eukaryota; kingdom Metazoa; phylum Chordata; class Mammalia; order Rodentia; family Cricetidae; genus Alexandromys; species Alexandromys fortis. The sequence goes on along the minus strand of NW_026067913.1, from coordinate 1,198,054 downwards.
ATAGTGCTGGGATTAAAGACATGTGATTCCAGATCCTGAGATTACCTCCATGTGAGCTGTTTCTCTTTTTGACTGGATCATTTTCATGTAGTCCAGGGTGGCCTTGAACTGACAGAGATCTGTTTGCCTCTGTCTCCCAAGTCCTGGGATTAAAGGTGTGCAACACCACTGCCTGACCGCTATGGTTAGTGTGACTAGCTCTGCACTCTGATATTCACACAAGCTTTATTTGTCAGATCATAAACAAAATATCCCATATTTCTAAGTTCTTATTCTACTCCATTGCTCTATATGTCTGGTTCTGTACCGACACTTTGTGTGTGTGTGTGCATGTATGTGTGTACATGCATGCATGCATGTATGTTTCCATGTGTGTGTGTGGTGTAGGAGATTATCCTATTTGTGTGTTGATTTCATGGGTTGAATAAAGAAGATGCCTTGGCCTTTTGATAGGGCAGCCCTTACGTGGGTGAAGTAGACAGAACAGAACGCTGGGAAGAAGAGAAGAGTCAGGTAGATGCCATAAAGCTCTGGCCTGAGATGGACGTAGGTTAGAATCTTTCCCGGTAAGCCACAACCTCGTGCAATCATTGTCCATTTCTCCCATCACTTTCCCTAGTAAACTCAATGTTGCTTGTCTCTCACAGAAAAAGTTATACAATTCCATCCTGAAGTGTTTAAAACTGTCACCAAAGTTATAAAACTATTATTAACATAATATTGACCACAAAAATTACTGTTAGGATTTTCTTAGGCTTAAGGATTAAATATAAAATGCACCCTTGATCAGTAGCAAAGTTATAAAACTATTATTAACATAATATTGACCACAAAAATTACTGTTAGGATTTTCTTAGGCTGAAGGATTAAATATAAAATGCACCCTTGATCAGTATACTGAATCTCCCCCTAGTCCAACAGGTTCTGGTTTGGGGGATTCTGGAAAATTTAGAAAGGAGATCTTATTTAGAGGAGGTTGGTTATTAGGTACTGTTGTGTGTTCAACATGCTCTCCACTGTCCTTGTTTCTGCTTTCCAACATCCATGAAGTGAAGAAGATTCCCAATCCCAGGTTCCTGCTGCCATGCTGTTCTTTCAAATTGCAGGACAGCCAATAATTCTGGACTAAAATATTTAAAACTATTAGCCAAAATATCCCTTCTAATTCTTCCAGGTATTTTGTTCATAGTTACACAGAGGTTCGTAATGCAAGTGTCTCTGAAATATTTTTTTAATGAAAAGTGGCAGTCGTATTCTGTACAGACCCAAGAAAGTTTCTTTATTCCTTTATCCATGTTCAAAATTGGTATTTCCAGATCATGTACTACATTCCTTAAAAATTACCTTATTTCTCTAGACTATCATTTCTTCTAAACATAAAACCATGAAAGAAAATGGACTTTTCTGTGAGTTTATATTAAAGGTTTTCAAAGATGAGCAAGATATATGTTTCAAGCTACTCTGCATCTAATGAGCTGTTGAATATTAATTTAGATCATATCCAAGATGATCATAGGCATTTTCAGCTTTTGTAACTTACAGAAAATATTTGAAAAAGAAGCAGCTATTTTCCTCTTTTATAACAAACTGAGAAAAGAACCAGAGAAATGAATGGTTTTCCATAATAGGAATTTTATGCTAGTGTGACTCCAATGAAGGAATCACACTGCAGGGGGAAAATAAAAAGAAATGTACACCTAATAAATAACACTTTCCTTTATAGGTTTGCATAATTAGATCGACTACCACAGGGAGAAAAATAACTTTGCAAAGTATTCAATTCTTGCTAATAGGACAGCAAGATATCCACTAAATTGCCCCAGATACCTGTGCCCCAGTGCTATGTCTTACTGATTCCTAATTAGTTCTCGGTAATTCTCTTTCCCTCAAGTGGAAATCAAAGGGAAACCAACATCACAAGTACTAGACGTGTTGCACTCCATCAGTGCTCTCTTTATCACATGAGCCCTCCTCACTCTAGAATGCTTTTGCAATTTGTTATACATATGAAAGAACCAGGAATGTGGGGATGCAGCTGAGAGGCAGCGAGCATGCTTAGCACATGCAGAGACCTGCTTCCATCCCCAGAATATGTACAAAATTGCAAGAGTGGTGAAGGTAATGGAATATGTCTTCATTTTTCAGGTAGTTCCCCCTTCTAAACGTATAGAAGTGATTCAATAAAAATAGAATTAAGGTGTTAAATAAATGATTAATACCCAGATAAGACAAAAACTCCTTGACAATGCATCAGAGCAGAATGCTCTGCAATGCTAAGTGTTGGGATAGCACCAAATATTTTCCCATCCAGAAGCAGCTAAAATACACATGGATTTAGTAAGAAAGAAGAGCAATCCCTAGGCTCAATTCTTGAAAGCAAGAGGCAGAGGGTGAATAAATGAGGCATATAAGTTCACACCTATGAAATAGGCTGACAGAAAATGCACAAGGTTTTTCCATTGTATGCTTTAGGTAAGGCAGGAGGACAGTGTCCCTCTAAGCTTCCTGAGATCCTACAGCAGAAGGAAATTTATGCATATGTATACACACACACACACACACACACACACACACTGAAGAAAATGCTTTCCTATATTTGTTTCAGGGAGAAAACGTGAACAAAGTCTAGAGTAAGAAAAAAAATAATAGGAAAACTGAAGTAATTGAATCCATTCTAGAAATTATGAATCCTTATAAATCTAGTAGATTAATATATTGCTTGTTTTGTTTGTGAGACATTTTACTCTATAGTGCAGCCTTTAATTGTATCTGATCCCCTGGTTCATCTTTAAGAGGGCTGAGATTATGGGCTTGTGTTACCATGTCTGACATTATCATTTATTGTATATGTGAATTGTGTCATATTACCATGACTAAGTGAAGACACAATACTCCTAACCCGCAGCGATCAAGAAAGATAATTAATTAACAAAAAGGAAAACAGGCAAGCCACAAGGCAATACTAGAAAATAGGACTGGGAACCAATGTTGTCAATGTCCCAGTGGAAACAGTACCCCTTAGAAAAAGCTTTGCAGAGTAATCTGAAATTCCATGGGTCATATGGTAGGTATATTAATATAAGAATGTAAGGCATTTGATTCTGAAGTTTGTCCTTCTGAATGTTTGTTCCGGGCCCTTACTTGCTACCCATTAATGAAACTGTACCTTGGAGAACTTAATTCCATACTTCTAATATATTTGCTTTCCACCCATCCCATAGCTTTTTCTCTGAATGAACTTTTTTATACAAGTTAATTCAGAATTCTTTAGTTATTGCTGATATCCTTCTTGTTAGTACTATTTTAGTATAGCACCGTTCTGCAAAGTCTATTGAGTGTATAATCAAAGCCTCACCTGATAGTGTCTTAAAGATCTAACCTAAATGCTTCCGCATCTCTGGGACTACGTTAATCAAATTTTGTTATTTGTTTAACAAATAGTAGAAATAAGAAAATCAGGAAAGAGATGATAAAATTAGAATGCAGTGTATTTCAATAAAAAATGCAGTCCACTGTTTGTATGTCATAAGATCACTGTACATAATGCAATAAATCAAGCACAAGTGAATTATTAAACAATCCAAAGCATCATTTATATTATAACTTGTATCTATAACTGTGATATTGGATCATACTATGACACTTTTTCTTCTAATACACAATGCTAATGCCAAGTTTCTAAAAACAACAATAATTAATCTGAGTGAAATTCATTTTATAGGTGATACATGTGACTAGTGCATATATATTTATGAAATATATGTATATGGTTATATATACATAAATATATAATTCATATATATATAAACTATATATATATTAAAGATAAGCTTTAAAACTCTCCTCTATGTTTTGTTTTTATTTTCTTGACAGTTGTCAAAATAAAACCACACAAAACAGAAACTAAATCTTCAGGTCCTCTAGCTAAATATTAAAGTCATGGCATAGATTATATTACCGACTTGATAAATAAAACTGATGTCTTTAGAGTGTATTTTTCAAATGCTCTGGTGAATTGTAAGTTTTCATAGTGCCTTCAATAAGTATCATTGCTAAAGAGAGAAACATTGATTTTCCAATATTTGTCAAGCTATTTACAGAGTCAAGAACCATTTCAAAAAAGCAGTAAGAGGAAAATCTGAAAAGATGTGGGAGAGAGAAGGACAGCTTATTTCACCTGGGAACTATTTTGAACATGATAAGTCATACGAATCACACCTTTGATAAAGTTTTAAATAGAAACAGAAGAAAACGGATAAAGACAAACTATGTTTTGCAAAATAAGATTAAGAATTATTTGCCAATCACTTTTATCATTATTGATCATAAATGTTAAAAAAGCACTGTATGACAAATAATAAATTTGTAATTTAGTTATCAGTAAATGAAGACAACATTTTGATGCGTGCAAGTTAGCAACTACTTTAACATTCCTCCATTTTGTTTTCTAATCTATTTTTTTCTCAATAAATAAACTTTGCTTTTGTCTATACAGTTAGGTTGCTAATGTCACTGGCTTGAGTTAGTCAAAACTCAACTTTGGTAGCTTTCTTGTTCTATGTAGATATAATTTTAATTTTCATTTAAAAACATTGATATTCATACTCTATTTGTTAAAGATCTAGCAACTATCAGCATGTTAAATATTCAGTATATATCCAGAATGATTAAAATGTAGATTTTTACTCATTGTTATATTATAAAATAAAATTAAAGTGTAAGTATCTAATGTACATAATTGTTTGCATAATTCACTACATATTAAAAACATTAATGATATTGTCACTTATTGAGCTATGTGCTCGGTAATATCCATTGAATCAATTCATTATCTCGAATGTCAAAGAAATTGTTAGCTTGTGTTTACCAACAGACAACCTAAGACAGGAAGGACTTATGTAGTCTACAGTACTTCAAAGAAGTTATATGTGGGATATTGTGAATGTGTATCGCACCCCATGGCTTCCCGCATCCACATTCTTAAGTAGTGCACTCTCTAGCTTTCAGTTGGGCAATTTGATCTTTGAATGCATGAGATTTATATCTGAAGAAATCATTAGTGTTGATACAAGCAAATATATGCTATCAAAAGCAAAATTTTTGTTACAATATTGCTACAAAACAACACATTTTTCTCAAAACATGAAAGAATAAATCTAACTCAAAGTAGAAGCTGGCAAGATGAAGGTGCCTGCCACAAGTCAGAGGATCTGCGTTTATACCCAACAACACACATGGTAAAAGAAGAGGACCTACGCCTGCAAGTTTTCCCATGTGTATGTCATTTCACACAAGGGTAAACACACAAACACAATTAAAATGTAATATCAATTTTAAAAGTAAAAAGAAGTTAAATATCTCTACATTTTAAATTATTGAAGACCAGTTAAATAGAAAATGATATAAACTTGATAGATGGTAAGCATTTGACACACATACACACATACCATCTAGAGCAGAAAGAACATAGTGGAACTGAGAAATATTTTCCAGTTTGATATCAAAATAAAAGTAGCCATATCAACTAACAGAGAAGAAAAAAAAAACAGGAAATATACAGTGCCTCCATAGACAACTGATTGTCAACATACTGCACAGAACAAGAAGCAGACGCTTAACAAAATGTCTTTTGGAAATGATATTTAATTGCTAAATATTGGAATTAGGCATGAATCCATTACAAGATTTTTACTTTTGATCAGACTAAAGGCTTTTTAAAATAAATTTTAAATAAAATAAAACTAAATTTCTTTTTCTTCCCCTTTCTTCTATATACAAATAAAGATCAATAAAATTACTAATTATAATTAAGAATATATAAATAGAAATGTAAAACATCACCAATTATCATTTAATAATGCTAGCAAAACAATTTTCACAATAACTCAACATCTGTGTTCTCTGAGTGACTGACATGTTGTTTTCCTCTGTCCTCCAACCATGAATCTATCTTGTTCATTCTCATTCAAACAGAATGACAATAGAAGAGAAAAAATTGAATGTCCTTTTGAGAAAATAAAACAGACATGACATGTGCCATATGGTTTTTCTCCTCATAACTGTTTTGAATATATTTTAAAGTGTGGAACCATTTCATAAGTGCCCTTGCATTTCAAGCAAATGTATAATAAAGTAAAATTATTATTCAGTGAGAGCTATTAAAACTCAAGAAATTAATAAATGAGCAATACAGAAGAGCAGTATGTAAAAAGGTTCACGTTAAATTAAGGAAAACATATTCAAAAGTACAGAGGAGAGAAAAATAAGTCATTGCTAACCATGTAAATCTTGAAAATAATCTTTTCTTATGGATCATCATTGCCTAGCATCCCTTCTTTGAATGTAAGTCATTCTGTAACAAGTACAAGTACTCAAATTTGTATTGAAGGATTCCAGTGAATTTCTATTAATTGTAGGCATCAGAAATACAAAATTCAAACATCACCATTTTACGTAAAACCTTCCTGATGCTGTTGAATGAGTAATTCAACAGGAGGGGATACATATCTTTCACTTTTAATAGTTGATATCATTTCTTTACTTAAAAGAGGAAATCACACTTAGAAACATAACATATTATCATTTCATGAATGTAGAAACTAAAGCAAAAGAAAAATACGCAGTCGCAAATGTGTGTGTGTGTGTGTAGCAATGACAAAGGTGTGTGTATGGGTGTGTGTAGCTTTGCATACGATTACAAATGGATGCTTGTTGTTCTTATACCACACAAGTCTAAGTCTGAAGGTTGACATAGTTCACATTTAGTTATATTAAACATAAAATGCAATGTGATATTTGGAAATATTTAGAGGAATGTACATATATTACTTGGTGTCATTAAATAACCACTCTCAAGAAAATACCTAAGAGTAAAAAACTGGGGGCTGAGTAGAACATCCACAATTTGAAAAAAGAGGTATTTGAATAAAGAAGACAACTAACATTTTTTTTTAACTAACATCATTTTTAATGGCAAAAATCTCAATTTTTTTTTTCTCTGATGAATCATATGGAGAAGAAAATAAATGATTTCATATGTAATCTCACCCTGCTTACTTATTATAAGTAATAGCTTTAATAATAAATAAACTAAGAGTTAAAAGCATACAGTTGACAAAGTACTAATCAAGCAGAAGGACAAAATTTGGAAGCACAGCATTTATGTAAAAGCAGGGTTCCTTTGTTTTATCCTGTAATTTCAGTCATTAGGGAATGCAACCAGATAAATTCCTGAGCCTCATTGGCCTGACATTCTAAACAAATGGATGAACTCCATGTTCAGTGAGAGACACTTTCTCAATACATAGTAATAATGTAGAGATTGATAGAGGGAGATACTCAACATCAACCTGGGGGTCTGCACAGATGCCCATACATATACCCTGAATATCACACACACACACACACACACACACACACACACGCATAAAAATGTATAGTTAAAAACAACAGATTGTAAAGAAAATAGCAATTATTTCTATTATTTTATCACATGTATTGTCTATGGAGAATTGCTAAACCTAATCTACAACCATCCCCTATCATCAGCTGAGAATGATTACAAACTGTAGTGTAATTATACTCCTAAAATTATTTATTAACAATAAACATCTTGACACTAACAATAAACTATCATATAAACAAGACCAGTCCTTACATATATCACATGTATGACTTTTGAGGAATATTTTGAAGAAATAAAAACTCTTATTAATTCAGATATTTTACATGAATTTATTAAATATATTATTAGAGAATATATTTTATCAGACATGCTCTACAAAAAGTGTCAAATGTCAGGAAAAATATGTAATATGTTCCAGTGAATACTAAAAGTGTATTCCAAATTTTCTGGGAATAATAGAAAGTTGTAGTCCTCAACCCAATACTAAAGAATGAAACAGGAAAGTAAATATGCGGACGTTCAATACTTACTGAATCGATCACACATCCACATGACTTACACACTCCTATTACACCCAACCAGCAAACTGGAAACAGGACTGTGTGAATAAAGTCAACTTGCTATTTTGGAAAGAGCAAAGAAAATTCAATGAATAATGTGTAATCATTGCAACAGATGAGACTCTAACAACCAGACGTCCACATAAAATGAATCAATATAAATTGAGTATATCAACAGGGATATATGCTTTGTATCTTTCAGAAATACTCAAAATTAATTTTGAATCTAAAGGCACTATTGTGCAATATCTATGAAAGCAAAATGCACAATGTGTAATAAAAGAAGTTAACTTGATTTTGAGGGACTTAATGAACTTTTAGATAAAACACCAAAATTGAAAGTCTATGAGTACTGACAATACTAAATACCTTTTTATTCATTCTTAAGAAATATAATATATTCACATAGACACCTGAACAAATATTCCTAGTAGCTTTGCATTTATAGTAGAATATTTAATCAGAAACAATAATAAACACCCTCAGAAACTGAATGGTCAATCAATTTTTAACATTGATATGAGTGGTACTGAGGACCCATTGATAGGCAAAGAAGTTTTTCAGAGACATGCTGAGTGAAGAAAAAGGTAACCTCTACTTCACACACTGATACTGCAATCTATAGCATTCTTGAATCCACACAATTACAGACATGGAAAACAGACCAGTGGCTCACCAGGGTGTCGGTAAGAAGAGGGAGAAAGGTAACTGTGGTAACAAAAGACACCTATAAGGATCTTGTTAGTAATGCAAATGCCACTATTTTGACAAGATCCTTAACTTTATGGACTACTGCCTTACAAGCTTGTAAGTTATCCACAATGCATATATAAGCCAGGTTTTCTAAAAAGGCAGAAATGCTACAATTTACATATATCTAATACATATTTATTCATATAGATAGTATATGCAATTATAACATATATTCTAGCAGAATATATCTCTATATATGTTTATCTATATATCATCTATCAATCTATATGTATTCTACATCTGTATATAAATACATAGATATATATTCATTCTATGAGATTTATTAGGGTGGCGTGCAAGCTGTGGTCCAAGTAGGCCAACAATATTTGTGTCTTAATTAGAAAAGCCAATGATCCATTAATTAAGTCAAGTGGAACTTTTCAGAAAGTTTGAATCTATTACTGGAGTTCCATGAAATTCCTGGAGCTTGTGGTTTAAAGTCTACAATTGGAATCTGGAAGAAGTTCTAATACCAGTGCAAGAATACCTCGGCAACAGGATTGGTGAAGTTGCCAGAAAAAAAAAAAAATGAGGGCAAGCAGGCCAAAAAAAAAAAAAAAAGCTTTGTTTTTTCACGTCCTTGATGTAAGCTACTACCAAAAATTGTGGGCTAAATTTAGGATATAATTTCTGACCTCAAATGGTCCAGATTCAGAATATATCTTTCCATCTCAAATGATGTAATCCCCAAAACTCTTCACTGATGTGCCCAGATGCTTCAGATATTCTAGATATAGTTTGGAGACACAGAACTGGCTTAGAGCGCAGGCTCCTCCTGTGACAGATGAGACGAACCTGGGAACCAGTTGCTTGGCAAACCAAGCGTAGATGAAAGCAAACTTTCTCTGCCCATTTTTCAAACGTTCTGTCAGAATCTGTACCCTGGATAGGGAACTGGCCTTTGAGCTCAGTTCTCACGCTCTACCAGTTACAAAGGAGTGCTTTGCTTCTGTATACATGTTGCCTTGTTTCTATGTACTTCTTTTCATTTTTATTAGTTATTAATTGAGGCATTGTTTCTTGCAAGGAGCGGCAAGAGTTTCTTATGATAATGCACATGAGTAAAGGGGGGTTTCAGAGTTGAGGTAATGCTTTTTAGTCTGTATAAAAGCCATACAAAATAAAGCTTGTTATGCAGTTGTTCACACTCTGCATCTCCTGTGTCCTGATTTGCATGAGACCCTTACCCAGGGACCCCAATGCACTAGACGTTGACAATGTAGTATAGTTAAAGACCAATATCACCCGTCACACAGAATAACCTTGATAAAGATCACTGAATCTATGTCATTCTTGCAAATGCATATGACTTTATACTTACCACAAAGTAAAAAGTTAACTTCAAACAGTAACAAAGAATTCAAATGCATTCCACTTTCTTCTGATCAAGTTTTAAAGTAAAGCTATGAAATTAGGATTTAAGTGCAATTGGTTGTTATAACTAAAACTTCCTCACTCGTGGTAACTAATTTTATAATACTTGGTATTGTGACCTATAATGATTTTGTTTTTGTTTTTGTTTTTTTTTTTTTTTGAAACAGAGTTTTTCTGTGGAGCCTATCTCTGCCTTCCAAAAGAATACATGACCTCTGCTCATTTATGACCTATAATTTTTTAAGGATGTTTTGTTTCTCAAACTCATGTGGTTTATCAGTTATAGTTAGGTACTAAGTAACATTCAAATCTAATATGCTTGCAAACTTGTTTTCCTGCACCTGTCAAAGTTCTAAAATGCCGATGGTCATATTACTCTGAGTATTATGCATTCATTGGTGATGGTCAATGCCATTCTTATTTAATTGATGATGAAAATAATATATGAATATATTTGTTAAGAATATAAGAGATATTTTGGTGTAAGAGATCCTTCTGTATTTGTGTTGCTTTCAATGGTCATTAAAGAAACTGCCTTGGCTTAGTTGATAGGGCAGAACTCAGGTGGGCAGGGAAGACAGAGCAGGATTCTGGGAAGAAGGGTAGACAGGCAGAATCCATGAAGCTCCTGCCTGAGACTGACGCTGGTTAGAATCTTTCCCAGTAAGCCACAACCTGGTGATACACAGATTGGTGGAAATGGGTTAGATCAGGATGTGAGAGTTAGCCAAGAAGAGGTTAAATGGGCCAGGCAGTAATTTAATTAATACAATTTCTGTATGGTTATTTCGGGGGTTAAGCTAGTCAGGAGGCCGGGAGCTGGGCAGTGGGAAGCAGCCCACTTGTCCTGTAACAATATTTTGCATACAAATAAAGTAAAATCCTTATAACACAAATTAACTATATTGTTTAATTCTTTTCCATTTCTGATCACAATTTTGAAACTATTAATTTCTATTTTACATGCAGAATAGGAAATGAGTTCTTTGTTTTATTATTCCTTTCTAAAAACATAGTGTTGTTGTTTGGGTTATTCACATTAAAACATTAATCTACTTTAGCAATTATTATAGTTGTTCAGTGTTCAAAAACATCAAGATATTTCTAAAATTGATTTATCAAGTCAACAAAGGACTCTGATAACACCCTTAGGTTTTATAATTACAGTGTGTTCCTAGCTAATCATGGATCCTTTCATCTATAACCTTAAAATCAGATGAATTACACAAAAGACTTTACTACTTCTATGGGAAATCATAAAAATATTAGAACTCCAGGTGATTGCATTCTATGTTGCTATTGGGGTTTGTGGTAATAGAAAAAAATACAAAGAACTAAACTTTATTTACATCCTGATGCTATTATCACACTTTTAATTCAAATTTAAACTGTTTGAAGTTTTTATAACTTATTTCGGGGATTATAATATAATTGCATTGCTGTGTACACTATAAATATTTGACATAGCTGACTGGTTGTGGCGCACGCCTTTAATCCCAGCACTTTGTGTGCAGAGGGAGGCGGAGCTCTATCAGTTCAAGGCCAGTCTGGTCTACAAATGCTAGTTCCAGGACAGGCTCCAAAGCCACAGAGAAACCATGTGTGGAAAACCCAAAACTAACTAACTAAATAAATAAATAATAAAAAATTAAAGATTTGTCATATTGGTGTAATAAAACACTGATTGACCAGTAGTCAGGCAGGAAGTATACGTGGGACCACCAGACTAAGAAAATGCTCGAAAAGGAAAGGTAGAGAGTCAATCACCAGTCATAAGCAGAGGAAGCAAGATGAGAATGCCTCACTTAGTAAAGGTACCAAGACATGTGGCTAAACATAAACAGAAATTATGGGTTAATTTAAGCTGTAAAGGCTAGTTAATAATAAACCTGAGCTAATAAGCCAATTATTCTATAATTAATATAAGCCTCTGTGTATCTCTTTAGAACGGAAAGGTTATAGACTGGGCAGAACAGAATCTTCCATCTACAATGGTGTACAAATTTTTGGCAAGAATTTCCACATAAAGCCTAAGAAAATTTTACAACAAAATTCTAGACAGACAAGAACAGAGTCAAGCACAACATCTTGGTTGCCATCTTTATTTGTTTGACCAGTAGCCAGAAAGGAAGTATTGGAAAGGCAAACAGACAAGGAGAATTCTGGGAAGAGGAGAAGCTGAGAATCAGTTACCAGCCTTCTGCTAGAAGCTTTTGTTCTTTGCGTGTTTGCACCTACCTGGACAACAAGACTATTTCGTCACTAGAATTAAAGCCTGATTTTTTTTGTGATCCCAGTATAGATTAAACGCCAACTGAGATATCCAGCCTCAAGGACTGAGAAACTACTAGATCTTTGGAGATTCCATTCAGAGACAGCCATTGTTGGATTACATATACTGCTAATGTACATACAGTGAGCCTGTAAGTTATTTTGTTACTCTGCAGAACAGTGACTGACAACACCATGCGAAAGCTTTGCTGTTCCCTGTGAACTCTAAACTGAAATTCAGGTCTGGGGAGCTCTTGGAGCCTGTTACAGTCTGAAAACACGAAAGAGCTCTCTTTAACTTGTGATCATGATTAGAAAGAAATTGACAGAGTAGTGTTAATTATTCCCATTTTGTTAGGATTTTGCTGCACATATAACCACAGCATGGTCTTTCTAACATTAACAGAAAACATAAATGAAAGCATGTTTCCAATGCGGATTTGTTGACATTTTTTGCTTAATGTTAAGAATTAAATATTTTTTCACATTTCTCGGCTATTGCATGTTTGTAGATGCTTAGCATAAAATTTCTCAAAGAATATTGAATGCCAGAAAGGGATTACTATTTCCATTTTAAATCCTTATAATTTGTGTTTTCTTTTGATTCAGTCATGCAAGCATTTGTCACACACCATACATTTATTGCACATTTTACATTCTCATTATAAGGATGGTTGATTTTTCATATATTGAATTAGAAGTCACTCATCTAAAGAGAGATCATCTGTGTATTAGTCAACATAACTTTATTTTACTGCCATGAATACACATAAGAGTAGTGGTTATGGCCAGTGTTATTAAACAGATGTCAGGGAATTTCCCCTTTACTCTCTGTAACTCAAGAGGAGTGTTCTTTACTATTCTGCTTCAAAATTATGTTTCACCTAAAGAAAAATTGAGTCAATTTCATGCTTTTCCAATTTCAATTAGGATGTAAAACCTTGGTCATGACTAACATTCCATATCCAATTGTCAGGACCACTAGAGTAGCTCTACATATGAATATACTCGTGGACACAAAGCTGGTAAAGATATTTATTTGTTAGATCTTAACTATTGCATCTTTCTGCTACCTACGCAATCTTAGAAACTTAAAATGTGGGGGACTAGCAAGCAAGGGAATGAATATATACAGTGTAGAGGGATCGTTCTAAATTTTCACCACAAAAGGCAGCCAAATGGATAATTTAGAAGTCCAAGGATTCATAATTATTTAGAGAATGAGGAGACACCTATCAATGAAATATTACCAACGTGCTTTTCTAGTGTACATGGAAAAATAAGCATTGCAAGGATTCCATATGTGATAACTGGAGATATTCCCCATGAATAATGTACATAATCTCAGCTAAATACTAAGTAATAAGAATTTCTGATCTTTTAGTCATTTTTGGAATATACATGAACAATGAGCTAAAATTTGTATGAAACAAATTAAAAGGAATGTTACTCAAAAGGAACAGAAAACACAACTTAGTATTTAACCAAAATTTTTTAATATTTTACAGAAGAAAGTAACATTGTTAAACAGAAAATATCAACCTGAAATAAAAAGAACCTTGCATACTAGAAGCCAAATATTTCACAGTTTTAGAAATACACTTATATGTGACAGGCTATCTGTTTGAAGATTTTGTTAATGACTAAGAGAACAGTTAACGACTAAAATAACACAATACACTTCCTTGGAAAGGTATAATATAAAAACTTAAAATATATTCTATATTAAAATCCCAACTACTATTCATACTGTGTTAATATATTCAATGTCCTTTATTGTGGTTGAGGGCTGTGTTGATGTCTTTGATCTGACAGGCTGCTAGAGCCCATGTGTCTTTGACCAATGCTTGCTGTGGGAGCACATTCTGCCCCGTCAGCCAATAGCCTTTAAGATACCAGTTCACTTGGGTATGGTATCTGATACTGTAAAAAGCAGCTTTAAAATGTGTACTCTCTCTCTTCCTTCCAGCTCCTGTTTTTTGGCTGCTAGACTCTGTGCCTGTTCATGCACAAGACTGTCGTCTAGGACAGTGATCTGTAAGTTTTCCTTTCAACAAATAACCCATTCATTGTTCATAATTCTGAACTGGTGTGGGGTTATTTTGTGACTTCCATCATCAGATGCTGTCTCCAGAAAACATGTGGAAGCCATAGTCTCTGCTACCTACAAAGGGCAATGAAGCTTCTTTTGCAGTGGTATTGATGACTGCATCCTCACAGCTGAGAGTAATATAAGTCTTCTGTGCCTTTCCATTTCCCCCAAAAAAGAAAGAGTCTAGGCTAAAAGCCATTGAAAAGAACTCTTTAAAAGAAAGTGAGTATTATTCTATAGTGTATCTCTTCACAGTTGATACCATCTGAAGATGTTTGCGTGGGAGGATTTGGTTTTCTTTAAGGGACTGGCCCCTGGGAGTTTTACCAGGCTCCAGTGAGCAAAAGAGCAACACAAATTGTACTCATTATATTTTTTTTCTTTTCTTCTTTTCTTTGGGAAAGGTCACAAGGGAGGGTGGGGTGAAACTAAGAATACTGGGAAGTGAATATGATTGGGGCACATTTTGTAAAATGATCAAACATTCAAAAATATATTACCTTGGAAAATTATGTATAAAACCAAACACCCTCTTACCACATGATCCACTGTCGAAGTCACTAAAAGCATAGCTGCAGGCAGGAAAACTGATTTGAGTGAGTTAGGCAGGAAATCCATTTCAGCCAACTTACCCAGTTCTGGCTCAAACCTCTGGAGTCTGACCGAGGTCAGTTTATTTCAGGCATACTTAAATCTAGTGTAATAATAAAAAAATCCTAGTAACATATTCACATCTCAAGTGCACAATAGAAGTCAATATGTAACCATATCAAAATTGGCTAAGTACATGTGTCCTCAACCATGAAGTTCGATTCCATAGCTTAAGGTTCTAGGATCTGATGTGGTCTTTGACCAAGATAAATTAGAGGTTAGAAGATTCTAAAATACATGTGATATTTATCTCTTTTAAGGGTGTGTGGTGTTGTCTGAGAAACAAAGGTAGAGCTAAAAGTCTAGGGAGGGAGAGTCTAGGGTAAATATTCTGGGCACTTTGGGTATGACCTGTCCTTACACATAGTAAAGGTCACCAGGTTATTAACAACATCCACTTCCAGACTCTGCATAGAAAACAATTGAAGATATAACCCTGTTTAAATAACATTCCTAGCTTTTCCAATGCTTATCTATGAGTACTTGTGCCATCTATAATATACCAATCATTTATCTTGAATTTTTGTAAGACAGGTATAATTATGTTCATATGTGAGAAAAGAATCAAATGCAATTGAGAGCAGATGCTTAGGGAAAAGAAAAGCAGCGAGAACAATGAAGAAGAGTGATTGCCAGCATTAGGAAGTAGACAAGAAGAAAAAAATCAGATCTACAGCCTCTCTTGTTTTCTTTTATTGAAAATAGATTTTTTTTTCATAAAACATTATGGTTTCCCTTCTCTCCGTTCCTCTGAGATTCTCACCACTTGTTCTCCAACCTAAGTCCTTTAGCCCTCTCCTTAAAAAGCAAACTAGCATCTAAATAATGAATATAATAAAATGAGATTAAAAATATAAAATAAGTCAAAAATAAATAACTCAACAGAAAAAGTGCCTAAGAAAGAGCACGAGAAACACATAAAAACACAGAGTCACTTATGTTTGCACATATAGGAATTCCATAAAGTACAAAGTCACAAGGCCTAAAATATATGCAAAGAACATATATGGTTAACAATGAATTCCCTGACAGAATATTATGCAACAAAGAACCTCCAAAGTTTTCATTGAGTTTGTTCTATGTTGTCAATCTAAAACTGGGCATGGGGCCATAAATAGAATCAGATATTAGCTGGTTATTTCCTCAAGCTTCCTGCCACTATTTCACTAGGGCATCTTGTAGGCAAGAAATCATTGTAGATAAAAGAATATTTTAGCTGTTTTGGTGTCTATGTTTCTCCCTTGTTATCCTGCATAGTAAATTCCAGAACCTGAATATAATTTCGTAGGGGTGAAGGCTTTAATTAGGCACCAGCTTGACTTCTCCCTGTTCAATGAGTTGTGGAGGTACCTTCAGTTTATAGAGAGCAACAAGTAACCTTGACAATAGCCTGAGTTGTGTGGGGTTTCTCATTGAACAACGTTGGTGAATAGCTGGAAACCAATCCCAGTAGTGAAACTTGGTCTTTGTCTCCCGGTTATTTGGCAATTTCATTTATATCGCCTTTGTACATGTATATATTTTAGGAAGTTTCTATTCTACTACGTTTATATTTGTCACCTCAAATAAACTTTAATTTTAGCTGTCCATCCCTTATTTCTCCTTTGGATCCTTCTTCCCTTCTGCTCCCTGCTTGATCCTCCCATTCCTTACCTTATCCATCCATAACTCTCTCTTTTTTCAGTTTCCTAAGGAGAACCAACTCTCCCCATGGTCTCTTACTCTATACCTACATTCTGTGGTTATGTGGATTGTAGCTTATCAAAGACTTAACAGCTAACAACAACATGTAAGAAAATACATAGCACATTTGTTGTTCTGATTCTGGAATACTTTACTCAGGATAATTTTTTCTAGCCCCATTCATTCACCTGCCAATTTCATTTTATTTTTCAGTGGCTGAGTAGTATCCCATTGTTTAAACGTGCCACATTTCCTTTGTCTAAACATCCACTGATGAACCTCGAGGTGGTTTCCAATTTCTGCGTATTTGATTAGAGCAGCTGTGATTATTGTTGAGCAAGTATCTCTGTAGTAGGATGGAGCAGGGTATGGCATTAAAATTGTTTGACTTGACACCATAGTGTCAGGTACATTTGTGTACATTTATAATATATATTATACATCACACACACACACACACACACACACACATCAGAATCAAACCTTTAGAAGTTTTCCCCTCTCTTCCCCAGTAATCCTTAAGCTATAGGTGCAGGAGATGTATTGCTGATTTCTCTATGTGAGTGAGGCTCCTTAACTCTGTTTTGATTAGTTGGGGCTTTATGTAATGATCTCCATCTGTTACAAAGAAAACTTTCCTTGATCCTGAGATTATAAGGAATAGTCTTCCCCAGGCAAAAGCACACCAGTTGGTTATCAAATAACAAATGAACAGCCCTGAAGCCATTCATACAATTAAACTTGTATAGATTGAGTAGGTTGTATTAATATAAATGAAAACAGGAGCCTCACAATTGAAAGGACCTAAGAGGGGTTTTGGAAAAGGGAAAGGGAAAACAGAAAGTGATATAATTATATTATATTCCCCTCAAATAAAAAAAAGTTTAAAATACCCCAAAGCAAAGTCTAATGCAAGCCATAGACTCTGATGATTCTATATACATTGATTATTTTAGATAATATACCAATCCAGAGGAAGATGCAGGTAGAGAAGACTGATAAATTTAAGAAAACTATCTTTTTCTATAAATTTTATACTAAAAGTAAGTATGGTTAAAAATCATGTAATAAATTTAAAATAACAAATCAAAATATTGCTTATGTGCAAATTGAAACTCAAAACTATTTAAATCTAGTATATAATCCTGCCTATAACAAGATGGAGAAAATATACAGCATGTGAAATGACTCTCACAGAAATAAAACATCTGGTTTTAAACATAAAGCAAAGAAAAAGCATCCCACAAATCACAATCCCAGATAATTTAGACAACAATGAGGACCCTAAGAGAAACATACATAGATCTAATCTACATGTGAAGTAGAAAAAGACAAGATCTTCTGAGTAAATTGGGAGCATGGAGACTTTGGGAGAGGGTTTAAAGGGAAGGAAGAGGCAGGGAGAGGAGCAGAGAAAAATGTAGAGCTCAATAAAATTCAATAAAAACAGAAACAAAACATCTTACAGAAATAGCTGCCCATGAGTTCAGAAAAGATTTCTATTTCAGTACCTCCAAGTGAAAGGTTTTTATTTATTTTTTTTAATGGAAACTTTGGTATGTGATCTCCTTTTCCTGAAGCAATTGGTTACTTAAAGTCTGTACCGTCTAAAGTCGAATCTTGTCTGCATCCATTACTTATGCAACGTGCCTTCGTGAGGAGTATCATCATCTCATCAGAAAGACCAATTGTGTATGTGATGGAACCCTGTGACCTCCCTGTAAATCCACACTGCTGTTGAAATCCTTATCTCTTAAACAGCCAAGGTCAGATCACATGACATCTGACAGACAAGATAATATCCAACTTCTTTTACCTTCTGCTTACTGTGGTAAATGATAACATCATCTTTGAATTTTGTTCAGATTATTCAGTGGTACCTTCACCATTGGTAGTTAGTTGTACTGAATGTTTTATTCTCTTTGTTTATGTATCAGTAGTGTTGAGGTTATCTCTAATGATTATAACTGAAAACAAAAGACAAATTGGATCTATCACTTACTTCCATAACCCAGAGCTCTACTAGGCAGCCTTAGTCTTGATAAGTAGGCGTCACCGTTAATATTACACAGCATCTTAATATAAGAAGATCTCAGTTACCAGCAACTTTTATAATCTGGAGAAATGTGTATTCAGAGTATTTTATTTACATTTTAACCTAAAGACTTAGATCATTTTAATATGTTTGGATTTTTATTTAGTTTATTTTAGGATTATGAGTATTTTATCATCATGCATGTTTGTTTATCAGATGAGTGCCCTTTGAGGTCTGAAGTGGGTCCTTTTGAACTGGGGTTACAGACCTTAGTAAGTAAAGGAGCATGTGAGTGCTAATGATGGAACAGGTCTTTTGAAAAAGCAATCCATACCCTTAACCACAAAGCCATCTCATTAGCCTGATTTATCTCATGTTAGATTTGCTAAAATTGAAAAAAAAAAAAAAACCAAAGTCAGCAATCCATTAAGTCATTGATTGATAAATAAATCATTTTTAAATATTTGGATACCCAGATTATCATTGTTTTCATGTGAGAAATGGATAAATATGAATAGGAACTCATTAAAATAGCAATTAGCACAAAACAACTTAGTTTTGATTTATTAAATGTCTATTAATTTATTTTGTGTACATATATACATAAACACCTGGCTCAGTCCATGCTGGAGATAAGATGACAACTTGCAAGAGTCTGTTTTCTCTTACCATGCAGGACGATACAATTAGACTGCGGATGTCAGACTTTGTGACATGCACCTTTACCCACTGGTAAATCTCTGGTATGATTTTAAATATAAAAATTCTGCATGGTAGCTAAGAAAAAATTTGGCTAAATACTATGCTAGTAAAGATATCTAAATAAGCATAGAGTAAGTCAAAAAATGTTTACATACTTTTAAAATTAATGCAATCGAAAAGAAAATAATGTAATTGTGTCTAAAAATACAAACAAAAATGTTAATTGCAATTAAGAAGGCATATATTATATCTTTATAGTAGTCTAAAACAAAGATCAAATATGTTTCTTATTTCAAATAAAATGAAGTTCTAATAAGTCTAGTCATGTCTTCACCTTTATAACAGTTTATATAGTTGACTTTTTTGTAGGCATAAAGGTTATGTTTATTAAAATATATTGTCTAATTTCTGTATACTGCAAATTTTAGCAAAATTAGAACAATATGATAATTATTTATAATTCAGTAAATGCATATCCTTAAGACAGAATATGTGTTGTAGAAGAAATGTTGTTTTTCCTACCAGAATTTCAGCATTGATCAGGTTAATCTATTGATCAGACTTGGGAAAGAAAGAATAATATCTGTAGGCAGATTAATGGTCACTTAAAAAATTCATTATATTATCTTGGGAATGTGTAAATACATTATATAACAAGTTAACAAAAATTAAAACCAGAAATAAAAAAAATAAGACTCATTTCACTTACAGAAATACACATTTTTATTTTCTATTTGTTTATTATTTATTGATACATTTTCCTTCATAGAGTTTCTTCTGAAGTGCAGATTATCCTCAAACTCTCTATTTAACTAGGGTTGACACGGGGAGTTTTTTCTAAAATCTTCAGAAAATAAAGTAAATTTTCAAGCATGTTATTTGACGCACAAAGAGTCCTTTATATGCAAAACCTGTAGAAGTGCAGCGGTATTTTTGTGTGTTTGCTTTTAAAGCCACTGAATTTGTGGAAGTCAGTTTAAGAAACAAGAGAAAATTAATAAGATATATTACTTTCACATATATATGAAGCAATTGCAAAATATTTACTTATCTATTCAGAAAATATAATGAATATAGATACTATAACTGGATAAACTTAACGAATATTGGAAATTTTAGGAAAAAATGAAAACAAAGGACTAGAGATAATTCATATTAAACAATATTTTCCTTGTTTAGAAAAATAAATTAAATCAGACATAAAAGAAAACAAATAATAAACTTTATAGAAAGGGATTTCAAGACTAAAGATACAAAACCTTTAAACATGTTCTTCACGAAATTTTAAAGAAAGAAAAATGCAAATAATTGCTACTAAGTCACAAAAATGTTTAATCTATTATACCAATAGGTGTTTTAGTTTAAAAAATAAAGTTATTTTTACTTGACTTTATTTTATTTATATGTATGTTTATTGTGGTGTTTTGAATAGCACCCACAAGATCATATACTTGAATGCTTAGTCACTAGTGAGGGTAACTCTTTGATATAATTAGAAGGATGAGGAAACATAACCTTTTTAGAGGAAGTAAGTCATTGGAGGTAGGTTTTAAGGTTCAAAAGACCATGCTATGCTCAATTTCCTTCTCTCTGCCTGAGAATGGGGATGAGGATGTAGCTCTCAGCTGTGGTGCCAGCACTATTCAGGCTGGTATGCTCCTCACCCCTCTCCAATACGGTAATAATGGTCTAGACCTCTAAAACTGTAATCAGCCCATAAATGATAAAGAAATGTTTTCTTTGTAAGAGTTGCTTTGGTCTTGGTGCCTCTTCATAGCAATCAAAAAGTAACTAAGACATGAATGTACGTGTCTGGGTGTGGTATGCAAACTCCCATTTGGGAGATTGTGGAGGTCAAAGTCATTGTATTCTCCCGGATCTAAAGTTTCAGCTGATTAGATGCTGACTGATGTGGGTGCTCGAATAAAAATGGCAACTTCTGGAAGAGCAACTTGTGTTTTTAAATGTTGCGCAGTCTCTCTAGTTTATAGAGCTATTGTTAGGGGCAATTAAAATATACACTTCGTAATTTGTGTTTGTTTATTTTGATGGTATCTTGTTATGTAGCTCTGAAACTTTGTATGTAGATCTGGCAGCCCTCAAATTCCAAATTATAACATTCCATTGCCTCCTTAGTACCGCGCACCACGCCGCCCTGTCTGCGCTCTGTGCTCTGGCACCCAGTTCACGAGCTTCGGGCAAGGGGGCTGGAGGTTAAAATACACAGACACTCACAGACAGAGAGACAGCGACAAGGGTCATCCTTGAATTCTCCAAGAATGCCCCCTTTATTGTGTTCAGGGGCAGATTATATAGAGGCAGCCACGCCCCAGCCAAACCCACCAGAAACCATTCTCCAGCCATCAGGAACTCCTGAAGGTCTCATGCTCAGAGCAGCTATAGGCACTCAGATCAGAGGATTACAAGAAATTCGGGATCTGGGGTCTCACTGCTCCCAACACTTTGTGCTGGGATTAAAACCTTGTGCCACAATGCCAGGCCATGCAACACTTGAATTTAGTTAATGATTTTTGCTAGATCTTTATAAAGGTGAAACTCACCAGTATTTATATAACAGAGCAAAAACCCTAATATTTAAAGTGGAGAAAAAGTCAGAAATAAATGAAGATGGATGAGGTAATCTATAAATATTTATGAATATAAAGAATATGAAATGATTGCACAGGACAATTATTTCAAGTTTACTTTCGTACTTTTACCAGACGTTTTCCAATAATCATATCAGAGAATGAATCTTGTTCAAATACTGTTTCATGTGAGATGATACACTTTGATTTACCAACTTACTACTTTTGTAATTAAGTAATCAGAAATATCTTACTTTTCTGTTGATCTGAAAATATGTCTTATCAAAGAGAATTTTTATTTTTCTTCAAAGATCCCACATATGATTCATCTCCATGTTGAAGTCATAGAAGCAGAAACAAATGAAATAAAAAAGAAAACAACAGCAAAACAGTAATATAATATTACAACTAATTTTTTTCAAAAATTCTATAATACCAAAATTTAAATGTTAGCTGAAAAAGTCATCTAAAAGACCATTAATCTAGAAATTCATCCCGTGTTGATTTGAAATATGCAGCTTTCTGTTTGTTTAGTTTCTTCCTTCTTTCTTCTTCCTTCTTTGACATCATTTCCTTAGGTAGAACTGGGCTAGAACTTAAAATCCTCCTGCCTTAGACTCCCATGTATTAGGATGGCAGATATAGGACATCATTCCTGTATCTTGATTTCTTGATGAGCAATTCATTGATTGGCAATTTCTTGATGAGCATAGGTTTTAATGATATCTAAGTAAAATACCTAAGCCCATTTTAATTGTTTCAATGGCATAATTTGATGAGAGAAAGTACCATCTAACATTGTGTCATGCCATGCTGGCAAATGTGTTTAATCCCAGTACTCATGAGGTAGAGGGAGGTGATTCTCTGAGTTTGAGGCCAGTCTGCTAAAGAGAATGAATTTCAGGACATCCAGGACTAACAGAAAATGTAGTTAAAAAGTAAAACATTTCTGGCTTTTAATGCTTTTTTATGTTGTGATTTATATCATTTAAAAACAATGAAAACTAGCAAAGAGACAGCATTGAGGACTTTAATCGGCTCCAGAATCTTTGTTCTATGGCTCCTTCAGCAACTTTTTAAGAGGCAACACTTTAAAAATATTCCAACATTTGCACAAGTACTTTAAACATAGTTTCTTTTCCTTAGCTCCTTATAAACACGTGGCACCTGCAGCAATGACACTGTGCAAATGAGCTGATGCTCTTCTATAAAGGCGAATAAATTACAGAGGGGACACACTTGGTAGAAGCATAATAGTTATTAGTAAATTATTCAGGAAAACGTGTTCTTCCCATAAGGACTGCAGGAGCGCTGCTGAAACGCTTCCATCCAGAAAACATAATGATCCTAATGAGTCAAATCCAAAACTCCTAAAGTCTCCTCTGATGGGCAAGTTAATTTTCTATGTAATTAGCTAATTGCTTTAGAGTCTAAATCTGCCTCTCTGCCTACCAAAGACTTCACTGTGTATCATCTTTTAGGTACACGTATTTTTACTGAAAAATCAAGTGTAAAATATGTTCTTCTTGTCAAGAGATTTTAAATAATTACAGAACTAGTCAATTCTAAATGTATGATGTAACTATTTTAGAAATAAAAGCCTGGACTCTTCTGACATTAGTTTTTTATTCTATGCATCTGATGTTACATAGAATCTTACATAATATGTAAAGATGGTACCACATTCTTTCCAAAATGATAGGAAACGGCATCAAGCTGATTTATCCTTCAATGTCTTTAAAGGAACTTGACAAACAACAAACCCCAAAAAAAAAAAGCCCCAAAACAATAACAACAAACTTATAAATAGCAAAACATTACACCATTAACATGTAAAAACTCAATCTATAAAATGACTATATGGTTATAACTATAAAATTACTGTGAAAAGTCAAAATAAAAGTGTTTATGGGTTTTAAATATTCTTCTTAGAAAATAGAAAACATTGATTTGGCTGTTGTGCTTTTGAGTGTAATTTCTCTGATCATACTGCTTTGTATGGCCTTCCTATCTCAATTAGTCATGTGACCTGGAAATGTATATTTGTCTATAGCAGAAAATAACTTACAGGAATATCAAAATATCATTTCTTGGAATGTGAAGTTATTATAATATCAATAAAACAATGTGCATGCATTAATGTACAATAAAAATATTTATATTTGTTATGTGTAGTGTAATAGCTGCATACAGTGTTTGCATACACAAAAAATAGACTGCAGAAATTTGCCTCATTCTTGAACTCATATGTGTAAGGCTGTAAAATTGAATGAGAAATTCAAAATTGTAGCAAAACACACATGCAAACAAGGGACAACAGTGTGTTAGCAGCACTTGACAGAGGCAGAATCAAGGACGGATATTTGACTTAGAGATCAATGATATCCATCAGTTTCCCACACTTTTCTGTGCAGAATTGCTGAATTTAAACGTTAAAATTGAATTTCAAATAAACAAAGCTTAAATATTAATGTTCCACATTTACACTAAAAGCAATTATATGAAATTCAAGTTTAACTCAGTCCATATAGTTAATCTAGCATTCTTCTCTCTGTGACCCATGGCATTTGTTACGCAAAAGACTCACTGTGCTTTAGTAAAATCCATTTGACCAGTTACAGCAAAGATCTCTGGAAAGAGAAGATATGCTTGTAGATGAAACCTCTTTATGAAAGTCTTTTCTCATTTTTCTATTTTCAAAATCCATATGGACCTCAATTGAAACATTCAAAGAGAAAAATCAAATATGTCTGCATGAATTGTTATTTAACCAATCTCTAAATGAGAAATATAAAATTACTATTCTATTTAGTTATTTCTCACTTTGATACACTCTTTGAGAATTTTGGAAAGTCTGTTTTGATCATATGATCCCATGCCTATCCCCTCCAAGATCTTGCCACCATTTACTAGACAAATAAGTTTGCATCTTTTAATTTTTTATAATTAAAAATTAATGCCCAGGTTGTTCATATGCTCATATGCCTTTGGAACTTCAGGGATCTGATCCAAAACAAACTAACTCTCTTTATTCCAGAAGCTATCAATTGACAATAGCTCCTCAGCCAGGGGTGGTACTTCATGCCAACCTTCTTTTCCATGCTAGATTTCATATTGTTTGAAATTAAATGTCTTGTGCACAGTGTCTTAACTTCTCTGAGTTTGTATTTACAACTGCCCAACTGTTTCTAGAAAACCGTTTTCTTGTTGTCATTTGCCACTTGGTTCTTAGAATGTTTACCATTCTTCTGCAATAATCCCTGAACTTGGAAGGATGGGCTACGATATTGATATTCTACTGAGGACTAACTATTTTTCAGTATCTTATTCTTTGCCTTTTTTTGGGGGGGGGTCCTCTGTATTAACTAAAAAGGAAGTTTCTCTGATGAGGGTTGAGAATTTCTCTAATGTATGAGAATGAACACAAGTCATTAGGAGTTGTTTTAATACTCTTTATATTTAGCTGAGTAATAGTAGTTGATTCTTCCCTAAGAACTTGGCCTATCTAATAATTGGATCTTGGTCCCAATAAGATGCTATGATTTTTTTTTCATTTTTTTACTCGTTAGGAGCCTGCCACCCAGCTCCCAAATTAATACGTGAAGATTTAGTCTTACTTATGAATGCCTGGTCTTTCCTTGGCTTGTTTCTAGCCAGCTTTTCTAACTTAAATTATCCCATTTCTTGTTAACTATGATTTGTCACTGAGCTTTTTACCTTTCTTTATTCTATATAGCTTTATTTCCTTCTTAGTTTATGGCTGGCAGTGTGGCTTGCCCCTGACATCCTTCTCTCCTACATTTTTTGTGTCTCCCTCCTTCTCTTCTTTTTTCTCCTATTTATTCTCTCTGCCTGGCAGCCCTGCCTTTTTCTCTCTCTTGGCTAACTATTGGCCATTTAGCTTTTTATTAGACCAATCAGGTGTTTTAGGCAGGCAAAGTAATACAGCTTTACAGAGTTAAACAAATGCAACATAAAATATTACAACACAACTTTACATCATTAAACAACTATTCTACAGCATAAACAAATGTAATAAATCTTAAACTAATATTCCTATATAATCTTTAGAAATATCTTTAGTTATCTCCTGTGGAAGAACAGTCTTGTACCCTGTAAAGATTGGTCACTTGTCTTACTTTAATAAAGTGCTGATTGGCCAGTAGCCAGGCAAAAAATATAGGCTGGGCAAGCAGAACAGGAAAATTCTAGGAAGCAGAAAGGGTCAGTCTGCAGTCCTCACCCAAACACAGAGGAAGCAAGAAGAGAATGCCTCACTGATAAAGGTATCAAGCCTTGAGGCTAACACAGACAAGTTAATATAAATTATAAGCATGGATAAGAAGCCTAGGCTAATAGGCCAACCAGTTTATAATTAATGTAGACCTCTGTGTGTCTCTTTGGGACTGGATGCTGTGGAATCAGGCAGGACAGAGATCTCTGCCAACAACTATTCCTTCCCTTATCCCCTCCCCTACCTTCATCTCCCATTCATGCTTAAAAGAGTAACAGTTTGTAAGGAAGAACAAACTGTTTTAAACGACATAAAATACATTACCAATATTACATCTAAACTTGATGCCCTTAATTTTTTCTAATGCTTTGGGTCCTTATAGCATCTAAGTATTAAATTTCAGATGGCTACATCTTTAATCCACATTACTTCCTAACCGTACCTTTGTGTTATTGAAGGGAGTTTCACTGGCCAGAAGTATAATTTCCAAAGCAAAAAATAAGAAAATCAACCACAACATGGAAGAAAACACACATTTAGGGAAATTTGATTCTTGTAAAATTTGCTAGTACAAACTTTTAAGCCTGGGATGAAACAATGATTTGCTACCTCATTGACTGCTGTGGGAAAATTGGATGCAGAATTGTGAATCATATATATTTTTTAAAATAATAATACCAGAAGAGGAATTGAAGAAATTAAGTCACTGCTAGAATTAAGTTCTGAAATTTCAATTTTTCCAAACAAAAATTAGTTTTTTTTAATAAATGAATTGGATTTATTGCTTATACTTCTTAATTTAGTGTGTGTCGGTGCATCATCCTGATATGGAAACAGCATAGTTTTCTAGAAATGAGATGGGTAGGATTTTAATCAAAATTGAGATAAGAACAGTTTTGAAAAGACAGGAAAGTTCTGATAGATAGAACAACTTAGAACTAAGAAAAGGTAACAAATAGATGAGCATATACTGAGGATATCGTTGGGCAGAGGAATCACAGGAAACCCTAATGATAATGTACTTTTTAAAGGCCTCTTGTTGAGATTTATGTTTTATTGGATGCCTTGTTGCAGATTTAGGACCTAGAATTCAAAATTGTATTAATTCATTTATTTTATGGTTTGTTTATTTTCTCAAGACAGGGGTTTTCTGTACAGTGCTGGCTGTGGAAGAATTTGCTCTTTATCCAGGGTGGCCTGGAATTCTGAGTTTAGGCCTGCCTCTGCCTCCCGGTTAAATGTGGGGATTAAAGGTATGGGTTTCCATCATCTTACTAGCCACAAATATTAAATATTAGAAAGTTCCAAAGGGAAGCAACTCCACGTCAGAAATTTCATGGAACTAGAGATAATCAGTTCACAAAATTAAGATAACACTGAAGAAAAAAATAACCAAGAAGTACAACAGTATGGTAAATATAGCATAATTTCCTTGTTTTAAGAACAAAGACAAGGTCATGAATCACAATTTACCATTTTGCCCATACAACAAAAACTATTTGCAAAGGCAAGATAGCTTTGTTGGATGTGACATTTGCATGCGATTATGTCAAAATCAGATGAATTAACTGGCGGTGAAGTAGTTAATTGGTGTATGCTTAGGCAAAATTGAAACAAGTCACAAAATCCAAAACCAATTTACTCTGCATATTAATGCATTTGACACTCATTAGAGACAAATATAAATATCTAATAAACAAATATAAATATTTCTAGGTTTATACTAACTGCCAGAAATTATAATTCACTCAAAAAAAATCGTCAAAGTAAAGTTTGTATTAGAGAGACACATCTGTCAGTCATTCGTTTCTTAGTTACCAGACTGGATTCTGGTAACATTCTGGGAAACAATTTTAATACTGCTAAATATCACATTTACAAGACTGTTCTGCTATGAAAATGTATTTTTATTCATTATTACCAAATATCTCCACAAAGTGGATACATTCTCAAATGATTCAATTGAGGATTTGTATGTTTCAGTATGCTATTTTATCCTGATTCAATAAATCAATCAAAAATAGACATAACAGAAATATTTAGTCTTTACAATGCACTTTTGAAATCTGCTCTTGCTTTCTGTTTAACTTCTTCTAAAAAAGGACAATAGCATTAGCCAGATTATTGGATTCTAAAATTAAACGTTCAGATGAAGTCTCAAGAGAATATAATTTTTTTTTTATAAAATAAGGAAAAAGTTGGATTTGTTGTATAAAAATTCAGTCAAGTGTTAATTAGCTGTGAACAAAAGAGATGACTCAGCTCTTGCTACTTTTGCAGAGGAACCAGATTTGTTTCTCAGAAACCACATGGCTTCATAAAACTATCTATAACTCTACTTCCAGGTACTCAAATACCATCTTTGGTCTCCATGGGCAAAAGGTACCACGTCGTGCACATACATAATTATAGACAAAATACTCAAACACATAAAATAGAAATAATACATTTTTAAAATGTTGACTACAGATATTATGATTTAAAAAAAACTATATCTACAGAATGCCTTCATGTAATAGTATACAATCATAATTTCCAAAACACCTATGTTTTTCAATATATATCACATCAACCCTAATAATTTTTGAGATAGAATTCTCTACCATAGTCCAGGCTGGTTTCAAACTCATTGGAAATTTTCTTTCTCTTTCTCCTGAATGATGAGATGACAGGAATAAGGAAAAACTATGAACCCAGAATTGATACTTTGTTTCCAGAATGAAAAGAGATTTCAGGAATAATGGAATATTTATGCACTCATTTAATTCACTGAAAAATAAAAGAATGTTAGTTTTTACTACTTAAAATCTAAAGCAAGACATGTTGCTTTATTCATATCCTTTGTTTAAGATCTAATATATTATGGAATGCAGTTAGAAACTATACTGGTTTGGGCAAGTGGCAGGAATAGTCCTTTAAAATTCAGCTTGGCTAAGCTTATACTACCTGGCAGAAATTACATCCTATTCAGTGGCCTGAAGTCCAATTAGACAGCTTCGGTTCCCCTAACATAAGAGTTATTACTGCATGCTTTGGGATATATTTCCATATTTCTCATAGTTCTTAGCTTTCCAGGACTATCCATTGTATTTCTTTCATCTCAATATGCATTATACATTAATTGATTAGCCCTAATCAGTTCAAGCTACTTCTTCTGAGTCCTATGTCAGAAGTGTGTGCTGTCTTCAATCCTGGGAAGCAACCAAGGTAAGCAGGAATATCTTCACACAATTTAGGGAGTTTTACACACTCTCATGACCAAAAAGTAACCCCCAGCATTGGAAACTTTGTTAACTAGTCTAAGATTGTTGTGAATATTTTCATATATAACTTTAAACTGCATATACCAATATGTAACTATATATATAACGTGTGTGTTGTCTACTCTGATGGCTACATGACACAAGATTAGAGTCATTAAGAAAGAAAGAACAAGTCAGTCAGGCATTTTTTTTATTAATGATTCATGAGGGTAGTCAAGCCCAATGGGCACAGTCCAATGGGGACACCTCTGGAATCTCTCTCCGCTATTTCTAGTTAAATAATTCCCTGTATCCCCAGTTTTTTTACTTGATATCACCAGTGTCCTACTTCACCGTTCTCTAGTACCTACCCCAACCATTTGCCTTTTATTTTCTTGGTTTTTGTGTCTTGCTAAATTCTAAAACTCAAAGAAACATGAGGGGTTTTTAGATAAGTGCAGTTCTCACTCCTCATCAAATGGGCTTTTTTTTGCAGTAGAGATCATTATAGAAAGCTATTACTAGTCAAAATCTGGAGAATAAGTTATGATATGGGTGCCCAACTCCAGGTGACACACAACGTCTACACCTAAAGCTAGAGAAGAACGAAAGGAAAGGGACAGAAAGATCGGAAGAGGCAGAGAACAAAGGTATCTGCTGTGGGACACTGACTACTTATGTGACAAGGAAGCTGCACTCAGGAAATTTCAACCAACAATATTGTTACTTAAAGAAGATGAGCACAATGAAAACAATCACTGACATGCCTACATGGATAAGGACAAATCTGACAATGATGCACCCATATAAGACGTACTACAAATTGTCAATGGCTTCTGAGAGAGGAATCTCAGAATTAAGTCCTTGAACTCTCCAGAAATCAGAACCCTAATAAATTATCTACACAGAAGTAGTCAGCCCTAAATGCACATGACATGCACACACACACACACACACACACACACACACACACTACTGAATAGACTCTGCAGGCTTTATGTGCATGTATGTGTGTGTGTGTGAGAGAGAGAGAGAGAGAGAGAGAGAGAGAGAGAGAGAGCGGGACAGACAGAGACCAAAGAAGAGATGATGAATAATTAAAGAACAGATATCATGAATTTGAGAGGTAATAGGTATTTTAGTGGTTTGGAGAAGGGATAAACATAAAATAATTTCAGTACCCATGTATAAAATTCTTTTAAACATTTTAAAAGATCTATTATTTTATATTTATCAGAAAATTAATCTTTATTTACCATTATAGCACAATAACTGTGAGAAGACACTGCACAAAAATTTGCATATTCTTTTAGGAAATATGTACTACTTTAACCAAAAAGAAATCTGCAGACTACATGCAGTGACTAAAATAATTCTGGACTACAAATGAACACTTTTCATTTCATTTTCATTTTTTAAAGACAAAGCAATACATGTCTCCATTATCTCCTGAACTGGGGGACTAATGGTCTGTGGAAAGATTTGAAATGTCGAACATTAAACAAACCTCAGATTTCAGAATTTGAGCAGACAACAGTTTCATAGAGGAGCTTTTGGTGGTTTAACCAAATATTCATGCAAATCTCTTTGTATCACATTTTGGATCAGTGGTCTAGAAAATCTTCTAAAAATTGCAGACATTGTAATCAAGGCTTCAGATGAAATCCTTGCAAGGACGTTGAAGGAGAAAAAAACAGACTCATCTATGTGCTGAGATAATACTGCCCCAAATCAAGAGGTTGTACATTAGCTTCTGAAATTTTTCACTTAACTGTTAATGTTATTTTTGGTATTACTAAGTAATGATTATTAACACAATGTTATGAAGTTCTTTTTATAATACTAGATATTTTTGATGAAGCTGTCTCATAATTGTGGATGCCAATTTTCTTAAGTTAGAGGACTTTACTGCTGAAAAGTATCTTCATTCAGTCTTCACATACTGATCTAGCTTTATATACCATTGTCATGAAAGTACTGCTTAAAATTCAAATAAAATAAAAATATTTTCAAGAGGTAACTTTTTATGACTGTTGTACACCAAAATTTGTAGTTTGGTATTTGAAAGATCCATTACCCGGGAACTTTTCCCCTTAAATTAGATTACCTATATTATATCTAGCACAAAGGAGGATCAGAGATATCCTAATTAAATATGATCAAGTGAGGTTATATTATAAAGAAAATATGGTTCTGGGATTTATTTTATTTAAACACTTCTTTCTAAATGAAAACTTCCCAAACTTGTTCATTAGCACCTGGTAGTCTTTATTTGCAAGTAAATTTTTTTGTTTGTTGGTTAAAACAATGTCGCATTTTGTACATCAGGATAGCTTTGCACTTATTAGGTTGTCTAGGTTTGCCATGTGGTCCTCTTGCTTCAATATCCTAGTTTGTGGTTACAGTCATCAGTCATGATGCTCAGCTCCACAAATATCCTCAAATGATTTCATTAACTTTAAGAAGATATATTTTAAGTAAGGATAATCACGCATTCTAGTTTTGTCTTGAGCATCACTGAATTGACAAATAAATTGATCTGAAATTCTGAAATGTGTAATAGTTCATGTAAGGTGCAACATTTAGCAAGATATTATTCCTATAGCTTACTTAAAATCTATCCTGTTACCACAGTTCCCTTTCCCTATCCATCCTGTAACTCTCTTAGCTCTCTAGTTTTCTACTTTTCCACATGGAGAATGGTGAGAATCTATCTCATTATCTCGGTAGTTTAGATCATTCTTAAATCTACAGATTTTCCATCCCTTGTGACACTTTGTTCATGAAACAAAGAGATTTGACATGTACCATCATTCCTTGGTTTAGCTGAATAACTTTTAAGATAGCAAATAAGCATATTATTTCAGCTAAAGTGGCCAGCTTTCTTCAGAAGCTTAGTCAAAATGTTGTTGCTATCTAAACAGTATGACAAGATACATTGTCCAGATTTTATTGGTACTGAAACAAAGATAGTGACTAAAACAGCATGATTTCGTTGCCTTAAAATTTTAGCTTTCAAAGTCAGAACCAAACATGGATCTTATGTTAAATTAAGTTTGTCCCTAGGGCTGGAGTGCACTAAGCAGGGCTTCTTAGTCCCTGTTCTATTGCTGTGAAGAGACACCATCACCAAGGCAACTCTTATAAAAGCCAGCAAGTAACTGGATTTGCTTACAGGTTTCGAGATTCAGTCCATATTCATCATGGTGGGAAGCATGGCAGGAGGCATGGAAAGCATGATGCTGGAGAAGTAGTTGTGATACTTCTACTTCCTGATCCAAGAAGAGAAAGAGAGAGAGGGACAGAGAGACAGAGGGAGAGAGAAACAGAGGGAGAGACAGAGAGACAAAAAAACTGGGGCTCACATGGACTCTTTAACCCTGAAAGCTCATCTCCTCCAGTGACTCACTCCTCCAACAAGGCCACACCTCCAAATCCTTCAAATCCTGTCCAAGAGTTTCACTACCTGGTGACTAAATATTTAATTACATGAGTCTATGGGCACCATTATTATTCAAACCACCGTCCAGGGAAAGATGGCTTCATGCTCCCCCCCCCAACCCCGCCTTCTTCGGGAGTTTTTATTCATTTCTCACCTATTCTCCAGGTTACATTTTCCACCTTGTTGCATTTAGTAATCTCCCCTGACTACAATCAGGAGAGGTTTCTCTGCCTTTCAGTATTCAAGGGTTTCAAGACTCTGTATGGATTACCCAGGCTAACTTCCTGGGTCAAGAGCTTATATTAGCATATTTGTAAATCCTCTTACAGTATGAGGGAGCTGCTCAATATGCGGCTGTCACACAGAAGTATTATTGTAGCTGTCCTTGTTGGAACAAAAGGTCCAATTCTGTGTCTCTTTTTGACATGTTAGCAGCTTATGATTCTCATAGTAGAGATGCATTAATTCAATGATAGGTGGTTACAGTTCACCTTTTCTACCTATTTATAGTTTATTAAATGGGATGCAAAAGTATTTCATAAAGTCTTAGGCAGAAATCTAACAGTATAATGCCATGACATTATTGTTGCAGACTCAGAGTTCAAATAGGAGACAGAATTTAGTGATTAATTATTTGTCCCTACCAACTTTAAAGGGACCCTTTCACTCCCCATGCTTTACAGGATCACATGTATGTACCCAATTAAACTCAAGAATTTAAATCAAGTTGAATATTTTATTCCATGGTTACTCTGCCTGTTACAGTTCTATATATCCTATCTCTGTCCAGGTGGATTTAATCTAATAAGCTTATTAATGACTTTTGAGTTTTTTAAGCAAAGCAATGCTCTATTTTATGAGCCTGTGTTTCTGTCATGGTTTTATTCTGTATTATGGGAGAGAAGAGAAGATCCAGGTATCTGAGACTGACTATTACAAGAAAATTCACACTCCTCCAAAAAGCTACTTTTGAACACATAGATAAATGTTAGTAAACCTATTTTGAACACCCATAACTTCATAAACTCAGGGTCTGTGGATAGTATTGTGATTATTCTTTCCTTTCCTTATTGTTTTGCAGGATGGAGCTTCTCTGGTAACACTGAAGTTCCGGAAACACTCTTGTTCATCAGAGGGAGCCTGAACTCAGAGTTCTGCTAATTATGCCTGGAGAGAGAGAGTGCTGGGATTAAAGGTGTGTCCTACCACTGCCCCCTTGTGAGTATCCTCTGCTTAACAGCTAATATCATCTTATGAATGAGTATATATCTTGTTTGTCTTCCTGGGTCTGGGTAGCCTCGGTCAGGATGATTTTTTTTTCTAGTGCTATGCATTTACTTGCATTTTTTATGATTTTTTTCTTCTTAAAGCTCCTTGTGTTAAGTATGACATTTTCTTTATCTAATATTCAGCTGTTTGACATCTAGGTTGTTTCCTGTTTCTGGCTATTATGAATAAAGCCACTATGAACATAGATGAGCAAGTGTCACTTTGGTAGAATGGAGTGTCTTTTGGGTATATGCTGGGTCTTGAGGTAGTCTGATTATCAATTTTCTGGGTAACAGCCATATTAATTTTCTTAGTAGCTGTAAAGTTTGCACTCCCACCCAAAATGCGGGAGTGCTCTCCTTGTTCCACATCCTAGAAAGCATGAAATGTCACTTTTGTTATTGACTTTGCCATCTGACAGGTGTAAGATGGAATCTTAAAGTAATTTTCATTTGCATTTCCTTGATGGCAAAAGATTCCTTTAAATGTTTCTCAGTCATTTGATATTCCCTTATTGATAATTCCTTGTTTATATCTCTACTTCATTTGTTAAATCAATTATTTTGTTTGTTGTCTATTTTCCTGAGTTTTTATATATCTCTATTTTATATTAACTATATATTAATTAGTATATATTAATATATAAAGATATGTGTTAAATATATTTGATATATAATATCATATATTAAATAATACATATTTAATATAGAAATATATATTGGCTATTGGCCCTCTATAAGATGGGGTTTAAAGTTAGGCAATATGAACTAATATACTATTTCAAGTTATATCTAATAAAATGTTACTGAAAAATGCATCTGCATGTGCAGATGTATGTGTATGAAACATGTGTCAGGAACCATGTGACAAGAATGTGGATTAAGTGCATTAGAATTGCCAAGTGGTTTTTCTATAGAGATTATAAAACTTAACAATTCAACCAGGAAACTGTTTAACATTCACCATTATTTTATATTGTATTGTTTATAAATTTAGTATGATTGCATATCATTGAAGATTTGTGTAATGATTAATGTAGCTTTTTATATAACTATTGGTACTTTTGAAGACACTTTCTCCAAAATTGTTTATTCAGTTTTTTTAGCACTGTATACTATGCTTTTTGTTTGGGGAGTTGACTATACATTCTGAATAAACAGTTCCTGATTTACTGGTAATGTGTTCACTCTTGTAAGAGCATCATTGGAAAAATGAACTTGTGCATTTTGGGTGGACTAGCTTATATCAGTTTTCTTTAAATATTTCATTCTGCATGTGTGCTGCTTAGAAAAATATCCCTGCAAATGATTGCAAATAGTTTTCCATATTTTTAAAATGTTCATATCTACAGTTTTAAAAATTAGATATTTAATTTGATACAAAATAAATAATGCCAAATACATATATATGTTACCTTCGGAAATGTTAAAAAAACAAAAATTATTTTCCCCTTACTTATCTGAAATCAGAATTAGCATCCTATTAAACCAAACAAAACCTTTTTCAAGGATTTACTTTCACCTTTTAAACAATATTGACAATTTGAATAAGCATTCACATCTATGTAGGGATAGTGATGCTCTTACACTACATATTATGCCCTATTTAATTTTATGACATAATGATGAAGATTTATATTATGTCTTTGCATAAATAGGCAATCTTCTCATTTTTACATCTTTCTGTTCTGTTTGAGATAACCATGTGTGTGTGTTTCCATTAATTTTAAAATAGTCTTGCTCCAGTTTAATAAAATCAACCTATTATCATTTTAACTGGATTTATGAGAAACTTTTTATTTAGTGGTTTTTATTTTTCTTTGTTTATTCTATTTATTAAAGCATAGATTTTTATTTGTTCCCTTTTTATTACCATCAAATTAACTACTGGATATTTCTTTGAATTAATTTCCTTTTCATAGGAATCTAGTAGAGACTGGGTTGGATCACACAGTATTTTAAGGTTGCACTTCTTAAGAAAGCTCCTCCCATAATGGTTGCATTAGTTCCCATTCCTTGTAACACTGAGTAAACACATTCCTTTTCTGCACACCCTCAACGGGACTTGTTTTATTCAGTATTTTGGATATACTCCCTTTTACTAGAGTAAAGTGACATTTCAGTGTGCTTTTAATTTGCACACCCCAATTACAGATCTTGGCAAAGAAATTATTTACATTTTTATGGACAATTAGGAAATCAGAAAGTTTCATTCACAGCAAAAATTAACTGATTTGGGTTGCTTTTCATGTAGTGCTACAAATGTCTAGATTTAAAACTATGTAGTTCTGTTATGATTATTAAGTGACGGACTAAACAACTTCAATCTTCATGCCAATTTGTTATGCAATGTAGTAAAGGAATAAATCACTTTTTATGACAATCTGATGAAAGTTTATCTTTCCAAACTGGCAAACATCCTAAGGCAGACATCTCATGAGCACTGTAAAGTAAATATCTTTTCAGCATTACTTTAAATTATCATCTTACATAGCATTTTCAGAATCAAAGTTACTTTATCATCTAGTTCAAGAAAATATTTCATGGGTTGATGACTAAAGTGCTTTCAATTTTTACCTATGAATGCATGAATTATATACTCATAATATGTTTCTCCTAAGACATTCCCACTCATCTCAGTAAAATCACAGTATTGATTTAGGGCATATAGGAATTTAATTACCCTCTGTTAGTAAGTGGGAATGAAGAAGTCTTTAAAATGAATCAAAAGAAATAAAGATGAGTCACAGGGATAATGACAAATATTTTGTCATAATCTACACCCTACTCAAATGCTACTTCTCTGAGTAAAGATTCCTAGTATCAGATTTTAGTTAATAAATATCATAACATCCCTTTCCTTAGTGTGAGAACTGTCAGAAAAGACAAATAAAAGAAAACTAACAGAATAAACAATTTCCCAGTAGAAATTATCTAATGATGAAATGTCTGTTTTTCAAGAACTAGTAGAATGTGTCTCTCTTGAGAAAACACTTCCAGACACCCACCACGTGTATATAATTCCCTAATTTCAAGTCACCCACGGCATTGTTGTACTGTGTTATTCCTCAAAGTTTTCTACTCTGACACACTATAATCCAAGTACAGTGAAAGCAAAAGACTCCTTTTCACCCTGCTTGGTTAACTAAGTGGATTAATAATATGAAAAGCTTTATCAAAATATTTTTTCACTGGAAAATAATATATTAAAAAATAGGTCTACTCAAAGTACACATTTACTTGGAAACTCCTGTGCAGGACATTTCATACAAGCATATTTGCCTTATTCCTCCACAGTCGATCAGCTTCCCTGCTAATTGTTAAATCATTCCTAAAAGATCTCATCCTGTTGAGAATGGGCTCATTAGTATCATTTTAAGTCAAGCTCTGAGCACTCACAATTTTCTGGCTAATGGTTAGAGGCTTGGTCAGAGCATTTGGAACACTGGTGTTGGAAGCATCTGCTGCAACAGTTTCAGCATCTGCTGAGGCTGTCCACATGTAGCAATTGCCTTTGTCAACTGTGCTGTACTCTTCTCCTATTTGCCTTGAGCAAATAGCCTTTCAACAAGCTGTATCTCTTTGAGGAGGAATTTCTGAACAGCTGCAGCATCTTTACAGTCAGGTAACTTGGGAAGCCTAGCTTTCTCCTTTGTGAGCTTCTGTTTCATTCTTCATTCTTGAAGCCAGTTCTTCTTCCTCCTCCTTCTCCTCCTCCTCCTCCTCCTCCTCCTCCTCCTCCTCCTCCTCCTCCTCCTCCTCCTCCTCCTCCTCCTCCTCTTCCTCCCATTCCCTCCCCTGCCTTGAACTGTCACAAATGTTGAGGGCCTAGGTTGACCCTGTGCAGGCTCCCTAGCTATAGGTCCAGAGTCAATGATCTCCATGAACTTTTATCTTCTGTTTCTGTGGGTTCCTCCATCATAACCTTGACCCCACCTTCGGGCTCATACAATAGTCCTCACCACACGCTTCACTGGCTTGGTATGTGCCAGGCTACAGTGGAGGCTCAACAATCCACCAACCTCCAGTCTAGGCAGAAAAGACCAATAGACCCTTTATAAAATGTACTCTTCTATTCTTGCAGGTTATCTACAGTCATGTGGTGATAGACAGATTTAATAGAAATGGGTTATTAAGATGTGAGAATTAGCCAATAAGAGGCTAGAGCTAATGGGCCTGGCAGTAATTTAATTAACACAATTTCTGTGTGATTATTTTGGGTGTAAGCTAGCCGGGTGGGATGGAACAAAGGACCCATGCTCCTCTTGGGCAGCTGGGATGACAAGCAGCCCATCGCTCTTCCTTACTACAGGGCTCAGTGAACCTTCTGGAATCCACATTGGAATGTCCACTGGTATTATGTTTCTCATCCCTTTTTAGAAAGTCTTATTGTTGAGAGTTCATATGGGTAAATTTCTTGTCATATATAAGACACCATTTATTATGTGCTTTAGAAGACAAACAATTGTGGAATAAAGATGATCCTAATAGATTCTATTAATATTTTACTATGAAAAGAAAATGAAAGGCAATTATATGTCTATAGTTATCTACTACTTCAGAGTTGATTCTCTTTTGATAATGTTTTTAAAAATTTTTATTTTTTAAATAAAAAATTTATTTAAAAAACATTTTTAAAATGTGTATTTAAAAAACATCTCCCACCTACTATTTGACAATGGCATTGTTTCCTGAAAAAAAAAATATTTGCATGTGTAAAAAATAAAATCCAGTAAAAAGGAAATTATTTCTCCTTTTGCTATTGTTTTTTTTTTTTCATAGCACAGGGCACTCTTCAGCCAACTCTGAGGTACAGCAGAGATGGGTATCTAAGGAAATATTGCCAATGAGACATTACACTCATGCCAAAAGTCTAACAAAATAGACTTTAAACTAAAATCAATCAAAAGAGACAATGAAGGACATTTCATATTAGTCATAGGAAAAATCCATAAAGAGGAAATCTCAATACTGAACATCTACAACCCCCAAACAGGGGTACCCTCATTTGTAAAAGACACAGTTCTAAATCTTAAATCACACATTAAACCCCACACACTAACAGTGGGAGACTTCAACATCCCACTCTCACCACTGGACAGGTCTGTCAGACAAAAAATTAACAGAGAAATAATGTAAGTAACAGATGTTATCACTCAAATGGACTTAACAGACATCTATAGAATACTACATCCAAATATAAAAGAATATACCTTCTTTTCACCACCTAATGGAACCTTCCAAAAAACTGACCACATACTAGGTAACAAAGGAAACCTCAAAAGATACAAAATTTGGAATAACCCCATGTATCTTATCGGATCATCATGGCTTAAATTGAGAATTCAACAGCAACACTTATTCCAAAAAGCCCACAAACACATGGAAATTAAATAATGCCCTTCTGAATCACAATGGATCAAGGAAGAAATAAAGGAAGAAACTGAAAAGTTCCTAAAATTCAATGAAAATGACCACATAACATACCCAAATTTATTAGACATAATGAAAGCAGTGTTAAGAGGAAAGTTCATAGCACTAAATACCTACATAAAGAATCTGGAAAAATTCCGCACTAGTGAATTAACAGAACACTTGAAAACTCTAGAACAACAACAACAACAACAAAAAAAAAAAAACTCATCCAAAAGGATTATACAGCAGGAAATAATCAAATTTAGAGCTTAAATCAGCAAAATGGAGACAAAGAAAACAATAAAGAATCAATGAGACAATGAGTTGGTTCTTTGAGAAAATCAACCAAGTAAACAAACCTTTATCCAAACGAACCAAAAGGCAGAGAGAGAATATCTAAATTAACAAAATCAGAAACAAAAAGGGGAACATAACAACAGAACTGGAGGAACTCCAGAGAATCATTACGTCATATTTTGAAAACCTGTACTCTACAAAATTGGAACACATAAAAGAAGTGGGCACTTTTATT
This sequence comes from Alexandromys fortis, assembly GCF_014885135.2. Lineage (NCBI taxonomy): Eukaryota > Metazoa > Chordata > Mammalia > Rodentia > Cricetidae > Alexandromys > Alexandromys fortis. The sequence continues at coordinate 1,157,807 of NW_026067913.1, read as the reverse complement.
TTGGATAAATATCACTTACGAAAACTAAATAAAGACGAGTTTAAGCAAGTTAAATTGACCTATAACTGCTAAAGAAATAGACAAAATTAAGAAAAATTCTTACATTTGTCTCGATTTGTTTGTCTTGAATTTTACTCTATCAGTTTCTCACCCATCTCATGAAGAAAATATCTCTTGAAGCTGAAATCTTATGAGGTAATTTCTAGCATCGTACCACGGTGACCTTTTCAGTAGTTTATGTGTTAATTGACTAGACATTCATTTCACTTCCTGTAAAGATGAGAAGGTTATTAGTAAGCATGCAGTGCCTCATAGATCACCATTCAATATGATGTTTATTACTTTTAAAATATGTAAATTGAAATGATATCTGTCTTGCTTTTGTATAAGAAAGAGAGTTTTTTTATTTTTTTAATTTATTTATTTATTAAAGATTTCTGTCTCTTCCCCACCGCCGCCTCCCCTTTCCTTCCCCCTCCCCCAATCAAGTCCCCCTCCCTCATCAGCCCAAAGAGCAATCAGGGTTCCCTGCCCTGTGGGAAGTCCAAGGACCACCCACCTCCATCCACGTCTAGTAAGGTGAGCATCCACGAAACTGCCTAGGCTCCCACGAAACCAATAGGTACAGTAGGATCAAAAACCCATTGCCATTGTTCTTGAGGTCTCAGTAGTCCTCATTGTCCACTATGTTCAGCGAGACCGGTTTTAACCCAGCTGGCCTTGGTGAGTTCCCAATAGAACATCCTCATTGTCTCAGTGTGTGGGTACCCCCCTCGCGGTCCTGAGTTCCTTGCTTGTGCTCTCTGTCCTTCTGCTCCTGATTTGGACCTTGAGATTTCAGTCCGGTGCTCCATTGTGGGTCTCTGTCTCTGTCTCCTTTCATCGCCTGATAAAGGTTAATATTCAGGAGGATGCCTATATGATTTTCTTTGGGTTCTCCTTCTTATTTAGCTTCTCTAAGAACCCGAATTATAGGCTCAATGTCCTTTATTTATGGCTAGAAACCAAATATGAGTGAGTACATCCCATGTTCCTCTTTTTGGGTCTGGCTTACCTCACTCAGGATGGTGTTTTCTATTTCCATCCATTTGCCTGCAAACTTCAAGAAGTCCTTGTTTTTTACTGCTGAGTAGTACTCTAATATGTATATATTCCATACTTTCTTCATCCATTCTTCAATTGAAGGGCATCTAGGTTGTTTCTAGGTTCTGGCTATTACAAACAATGCTGCTATAAACATAGTAGAGCATATACTTTTGTTGTGTGATAAGGCCTCTCTTGGGTATATTCCCAAGAGTGGTATTGCTGGGTTCATGGGTAGGTTGATCCCGAACTTCCTGAGAAAGAGAGTTTTAAATATGTATATATAAAAAGTTGCTGTACATCCAGGATTAGGTGTTTCTGTTATGTGAATGAAATTTATAAAATACACAATTGACTAGAAATATATATTTATTTTATATTATATTTATTATATTTGTATTATAATATATTCAAGCTTCTATTAATACTAAAAATATAAAAAACAAATTTTTAACCTTTAAACAATAATTTAATATATTATGTATATTAAATATAATACTAATTCAATGATCATTAGTCCTTTGCCACATATTTGTCATTTGCTAAAGACATTTTATTCTTCGGAAAAATTGAAATTTATAATAATTAATAGAAAGCAGTCTATGAAAAGATTTGAGGACAAAAATCATGTATTTTAGCATGTATATAAATCATGTACTTTTAGTATTATTATACTAATAATACTAGTAATCCATTATTAGCTTGATGAAAAAGTTCTTAGTATTTAAGCATTTAAATATATCTGAAAATTTCTTTGAAAGTATATTTTAGATAAAGAGAAACACAGACAAAAAAGAGCAGGGCTGTGAGGGAGGCCATATCTATGTTTACTATGACCTGACAGACTTTGTTAACTCCGCAGAGAGTAAATGAATGTTGATAGTATATGATCCTAGAAAAGAAAATACTTGTCCAACTACAAACTGCATTCATAGACTTTTCATTCATAACAATCTAGATTCTCCATACTTTAGTGCTGATTCAGGTGCAAGCTAATTTTTTGGCAGTTTGATATCCAAGATATTTCACTTTTGAGTCTTGCACTGAATCTAGGTTACCCCTAAAAATAAAAATAAAAAAAAAATCACAAAGGGAGCTGTGTTTCATAGCACAGCGGCATAGTTTTCTAGGAAACAGATGAATCATACCTATAGTAATGTCTTTGTTTTCCTCTTGCTACATATACAATTTTTTATTTGGGTAGCTAAATTATTCCCATATTTCATGTGTTTGCAATGGTTCCTTTGAATATTTATATGTTCATTATATATCTATTGTTTTTCTTCAGGAGTTTTAGAGTCGAATAAAACTGTCACAGAATTTTTTATCTGAAATGTATAAAAAATGTGATGGTTGGGGTTCTTTTTCATTGTATAAATAACTTAAAACATGATATTTAGAAATATATTACACACAAAATATTAAAATTAACTGTGATCTGAATATGACAAAATTCTTTACTATGTCAATTTTGTCAAAATTAAACTTAATGTTGTACAAAATATTTATAAATAATTTAAGTTAAAACTAAAAAATTGAGGGAAGAATAATTAGTTTAAGACTTAGCAGCTGCACAAAGCTGTGGGTTTTGACCTCACCCAGTACTCCAAATAGTAGATATAAAATAGACAGCAATTACAGCATTTAAAAGACAGAAAATCAAAAGTTCATTGGCATTCAAGCTTTATAGACAGTTAGAAGCCAGCCTGAGGTATACCATGTGAGAGTCTTTAACAAAGAAAGAAAAAAAAAATGGGGAAGGCCTGTAGTTGTTCTTTTTTTTTTTAATTTTGTTTTATGTTTTTGTTTGCCTATTTTTTCCCTCTCTTTGTGGGTCCACCACTTAGCTTCCAAATAAAAACACAGTAACTTATTCTTACTTATGAATACCATGTCTTAGCTTGTCTTGTTTCTAGTCAATTTTCCTAATTTAATCATTAAAATTAATTAAAAAATAAATAAACAGAGCAGCATTGAACATCCATGAAGAAGTATGCAAGACAGGCATTTCAGCTATCTTTGTACACATTCATTGCCTTCTAAACTCTTTAACTCTTTAAACCATTTTGCTTTAACTATTTTTGACACTGGGCTTTTTACTTTTTTTTATTCTATATATCTTTCTTTTCTTCTTACCCCACAGCTGGCTGGGTGTCTGGGGCCTGGAGTTTTTCTCTTTGTTTTGTTTTCTCACCCCTAACAACTCCCTTACTTAGATTTCTACTCCTATTTCTTCTCTCTGCATGCCAACCCCACCTGTCCTTTCTCTTTCTTGCTTACTTATTGTCTGTTAAGCTCTTCATTGGACCAATCAGGTGTTTTAGGCAAGCAAAGTAATACAGCTTTATAGAGTTAGATAAATGCAACATAAAATAATTCAACACTCATTTGCATCATTAAGCAAATATTCTGTAGCGTAAATGAATGTAACCCATCATAAATTAGTATCTGCAGGAATAGACAGAGGGAGGGCAGGAGTAAAGACTTTTCCACAAAGTGCCGGTATCAGGCTAATGCTTTGAAACTCAAAAGGTATTTTGATGTGAAATGAACCTTTAGTTGAAATAGAATACATATGATAAGTTATGTAGATCTCATAATTATGTGTATACCATAAGTTGTAGACTCCAACTGAGTTGGTGAATAGAGATTAAAAGTATTCTGAGCATTAAATTAACTCCAAGCACTCTTATACTTGAAAAACAATACAATTGTAAAATTAAATTATGATGCCCTTTGATTTTACCTTGACTTAACAAGTTGAATATACATATATAACAGCCCTAGACATGACTTTCGGGGTTCGTGAGAAAAATCTCTGAAAACTGCTCCTTGACAAAACTATGGACATTGAGAAATTTGTCAAAATTAACTGACTCAAAACTCTAGCATATTTTCAACATGCTGTGACAATAAGACAAACTCATTGAAAACTTCTAATTACCTGCTAAAACAGCACGTTTTTCTATTTCCTGTCTTCTAGACGCAGAAACCAGCAGTACAACAAATACTTGAGGGAAGTGGCTTTTCAGCTTCCGCCAACTTTGTGTCCATTCAATCATCACTCTTATTTGCCAGTAAATAAAACTCATCGAAATTATATTAATCTGACAAGACTCAAAGGTGTTTGGAAGTGAAAGCCTTCCCCTTAGATCATTTGTCAAAAGCAATTAGAAGGGAGTGGTTAACTTACAGCTGCCTGAGGCAATAATGCTAATCAAGGTGAACAGGAGGGTGATAAAGAAAATGAACAGGGAAATTTGAGGGATGAAATGTCCATGGGGTCTACTTTAATACTATTACATATTTATAAGAGTTTAGAAACAGTGAATATGTGCAAAGCATACCTGGTAGGCCTATCTTGCATCTGGAAGCTGCAATTATGACAATAAGAAAAACCCAAGGCAAATAGCAACACGGGCCAGTTGTCAAAGATTTAGTAATTTATTATTTTATGATGAATAAAGAGCTCTTCTGGATTACCAGCAGAAATTTCAAATAAGACAAAAATATCAATTCTCCATATTATAGATGATACATATTTTATAAAACACAATGGCACACAAACACTCAGCAGTAAAACTAGCAAAAAGTTAGTGAACACTTTAAGACACTGAGAAAAGAAACTGAAGAAGATGCTAAAAGATGCAATTACTGCCCTCCCCACAATCATGGAATAGTAGGATTTAGACATTCTACCAAAAGGAAACTATAAACGTAACACAATCCTGATCAAAATTACCAATCAATTCTTCACAGAAATTGAAAAAGAATCTTAAAATTCTCATGAAAACACAAAAGACCTAGTGTAGCCAAAGCAATCCTGATTCATAATCAGACTTCTGATGTTATCACCATCAGATTTCAAGTTCTACTACGAAGCTATAGCCATAAAAACAGCATGGTGCTGGGATTACAATAAACATATTGCTCATGGAATAGAAGTGCTGCCCACCCACAAGCCTACACTCATAGAGTTATCGGACTTTGACAGAGGTTATAATACACATTGGAAAAACAATAGCATCTTTAACAATTGTTGCTACTCAAACCAAATAACTATATGTATAAAAATGAAATTTAATCCTGTACAAAGCTCAACTCCAGATGATCAAAGACCTAAACATAAGACCTGATTCTCTGAATCAGACAGAGGCACATATTGATATTGTGATTAAATTTATAGTCACAGGTAAAGACTTTATGATTAATTGTGAATTGCTGAAGCCTTAAGACCAACAATCAACAAATGGAACCTCAGAGGACCAAAAAGTTTCAGAAGCAAAGGAAACCGTAATCTGATAAAGAAGTAGTCTAACAAATGTGAAAAAAAAAATTCTTGGTCAATTATATAACCACAGATGTTAGTATCTGCAATATATAAAGAACTCAAAAAAGTAAAATAACTACAATAATAAATAAAAAATAGCAAGAAAATAGACAACGTAGTTTAATAATGAAACATTGCACCAGAGAGATCTCACAAATGTAATTTGAATGACTAAGAAACATTTTTTTTTAATTTTCAGCATTCTTTGGGATCAAGAAAATACAAATTAAAATGAATATGCAATTCTACCATAAATGGGATAGGAGGTGGAAAGGAACTAGGAGGAGCAGAAAGAGGGGAAACCATAATCAGGATATATTATATGAAAAAAATCTATTTTCAATAAAAGAAAAAAAATCAACTGACACACACTTTGAACTCAGAGAATCTGTGGCAGCATGAATAGGACCTGGGCTTGTCTTACTCAGTGCTCCAGTGCTGAGAGACGGAATAGGACCTGCGCTTGTCGGTGCTCTAGGGCTGAGAGACGGAATAGGACCTGCGCTTGTCGGTGCTCCAGTGCTGAGAGACGGAATAGGACCTGCGCTTGTCGGTGCTCTAGGGCTGAGGGACCGAATAGACACAAGTACCCATCCCCAACCTAGAAGTTACCTTTAATTGTTAAATATCCACAAAAGAAAAATTAGTTTCTCCTAAAGAATCTCAGTGGGCATACAAGTCCCGATGAGAAGGCCCTATACTAAGCAGTAGATGGCAAACAAACACCGAAGAAAATTCCATGTTCTCTTTGGAGGCTTTTTAGTTTAGTTTAGTTTTGTTTCAAAATGGCTTGTCTGGGTATTTTTCGTATTTAATCTTACAGAATGTTTGCTCAGATATTTTGGATTCCAATTATGTTTTAATGGTTTTTTTTTATGTATGTGAATGTTTGCACCTCATTATATGTATGTTTTTCTTGTGTTTTTTTCTTGGTCTTTTTTATTTTTCACCATTTATTTGTTTTGTCTTATTCTCGTTTGTTTTTATTTTATGTTATTTTTATTATTGTCATTTCAAAGTATGTACTTCAGTGTCATGATTGACTAACTGTCAATATATCTATTAAATCCTATAAAATTATCACTGTGGAATGAAAAAGACCACAAATACTGTTGTGGATATGGGTGAAATGGAACACCTATAAACTGCTTACAACAAGACAAACTCATCCAGCCACTATGGAAATCAGTGCAGAGATTCTTCAAAGAGCTAAAAATAGATCTACCACATTGGCAATTATACCTTGGGGCATACACCCATAGGACTGTACAGACCACTATACTTCATGCCTGTTCAATGCTGCTCTATTTATTGAATGTTTTAAGTGCTCCACCAAAATCCATCTTGGTGGACCAATGACTTTTATTGGTGTTACTTACAGTAGTGTGAGTGAGGGCGTCCTTACTTATAGGAGTGTAAGTGAGAGCGTCATTACTTACAGAAAAAACTGCATCACCAAAGCCTGCTCCTCTTTTTAAAATAACCAGGGAGTGAAAAATCCTAGATATCTATCAATGGATGAATGGATTAAGAAAAATGCTGAATCCACAAATTCTTCTACTATGAATATCATTGTATTATCATACACCATTAGTGGAATATCATTCATCTACTACATAAAACTGAATTATTTAGTTATTTAAAAAATGAATGTATTTGAAAAAAATAATTCTGAGTAATATAACACAGATCTAGAAAGACACGTGTCTTTGTTGTAGTTGAATTTAACTTTGAATCTTAAGATACATGTACTCCATCTGGAATATGGAGCAAGGTCAGGAAACTAGTAAGTTGACATAGAGACGGTTTCTATAGAAGACTGAAATCAATTTAATAAACTGATAAAGAGAAATAAGGGAACAACAAGTGCTAAATGGGTTATGAAATGTAGGGCAGCATAAATACTAGAGAATGAAAACGGTTAGCTATTAGGAAAGAAGTTTCAAATGTTCTATAAACCTACTGCAGTAGAAACTTCCTAAAATGCAGACACGCACACAGGACACACATACACAACACACAGATCTAATACATATAAGTGTTGATAGTGAAAGAAATTATTAAAACAAATACCTATGAATATTTGAAACTCGAATTTATCAAATAGTATATGAATTCTAAAAATTTCTTCCCGTTGTCAACCCTTTTATGCTGACTAACTTTTGATAATAAAAAATAAATAAAACTGAAGTACAGGTAATGGTATAGGCAATAGTCTCAAAAATTGCTGTTCAATATTCGTTAAGATGCATTATGACTTTATTTAATTATTTAAGAGGCACTATTTTAAAGATGCTATTATGAATGAAAAACTTTAACATTATATTTTCTATGGGATCTTTCTGTAAAATTAAACTAAAAAATTTATATTATTTTTGTGATATCACAAAATTATACAATAATCATGCAGAAATCAAAGTTATAAAATAAAATAAATATATACCAGATTAATGTATTGTGTCCTAAAATACATAAATTACTAATAGACATAATCAATATTTTAAAAATAAATTATAAACCACCTAGTGTTAAAGTAATTTGCTGTCCAGCGTTGACAATGTTGCCACAAGATTTATTCCATTTATCTTTCAGATGCTTCATTGTATTGGCTTTTTCAAATGCTTATAATATGAATTTTATATTTATTTTTGGGTCATATTCAACTTATAACTACAGTGTCTAGTATTTGAGGTCTTAAAGTCTCTGTGCATATTTACCTATTATATTTCAAAATTAATAGAAAAATATTTCTTCAAATGTTGTATGGCAAGTCCTTCTCAGAAAAAACACTTCCTGCCCATTTCTTTTCTAACAGGTGAAAATGACAGCAAAATCAATAAGAAGAATTGTAAGGTCAGGATGAAAAACACTTCTAGTTCAGATCTTAATTTCAGGAACAATTTGCGTGACATCTGTGCAGTCTCTTCACGGAAGCTTAGCAGATGTGACAGCTAATTAATTATGAGGCAAGATTCGACACTGGACAGAAGACCGGCAGAGGAGCATCCATCTCGAGTGTCAACAAGCGGCACGATGTTCATTTTCTTAGGCCTGAAAGACATAGCTCCAGTAAATCATTGTTTATCTTTAAGCTCAAAAAGGAAATTGAACATGACATGAACAATTACTGAGGTATTTTTAGAGAAATACATTCCTGAGAGAGAAACACAGAAACAAATTAGAATCTGTGTGTTCTTAAGGACTCCTTGTGGATTTTATCTACATTATATGGAAGATCTGAAATTACTTCTCCTAAAAATGTGAGACTAACAGACACAGCAGCCAAAATAAGTAAAAAATAGAGCTATTGAACATCCATAAATTATATAGTAGAGATACAAAATGTATTATTATTATTATTATTTAAGCATTCAAAGTTTCAGGTAATGCTGTAATTATCTGTTAAATAGTAATATTTTGCTGAAGGAAAGCAAATATTTCGAAACAAATATTTTCCAGTATCACTAATACAGAAATGTAAATTGTACAAAGTCAAATACTATTTTTATATCTACCTATGAATAAATTAAAATAATTGAAATACTGTAGAGGTTAAGCAAATCACTAATCTTCACTGATCCTTTAGAAAAATTGGGGTCACATGAATTTAGCCTTGCCCACAACTGAAGAGTTAAGTACAAATTATTCCAACTTACTGGAACAGACTTTCTTTGGACAAAACACCAATGTACAAGAATCTGCAAAGTAAAAACTAAGTGTGAGAAACTCAGGGTGGAAAGGCAGTGATAGAAACTACTTTGTGATCCAGCCCCTGTGGAAGACTCACCCTTAAACTTTTATTTATTTTTAATTAAAAGAATTATTTGTTTGTATTTAAAATAATTTTTAACTTTAAATATACTTAGGTCATATTCCTCCCATCCCTTAAGGCCTTCCAGATCCTGCCTCCCCCTTCCTACCCAACTTATATTCTTTCTCAAACAATAACAACCAAACAAAAACAAAAAATGAAAATAAAATACCATACCAACCCCCCCAAAAAAAAACAAAACAAAACAACAACCCCTATAGCAGACACTAACCAAATAAATCACACACATAAAATGCAGTGTTGTACAACTTATGTTGGTCACCTTCTTCTGAAATGTGAGGTTTCCACTGGTGTAGTTGACATAACCAGTGTCATGCCATTGGGGAAAAAAGTGATTTTTTCCCCTCTTTCAAAAGGTATAAATGACAGTTCAGTTGTTAACTTTTACCCTAGGGGCTAAATTTTCACTAATTATTTAATTCATTCAAAATATAACTAAATAAAATGTAATAGAATAATACTAAAAATAAATTACATTGAGATTAGACAAGACAATCCAACTGAGGGAAGAGAGCCCAAGAGAGAAAGCACAGGAATCCGAGACTTAGTCACTTGTACACTCATAATCCCATAAAAACACTGAACTAAAAGGCATACGACATACCCAGAGAACCTGGTGCAGACCCATTTAGTCCCTGTGCTTGCTCCTTCAGTCTCTGTGAGTTCATGTGTATCAACCCAGCTGCATTTAGAAGGCCTTGTTTCCTTGGTGTTCTCCATGTCCTCTGATTCTTATATTCTTTCTGTCTCCTCAGACTCAGGGGCTCGTAGCCAAATAACCCACTTAAAAATGGGGCACATATCTAAACAGAGAATACTCAGTAGAAGAATCTCAAATGATCGAGAAACACTTAAAAAGTGTTCAACATCCATAGCATTCAGGAAAATACAAATTGAAACTATTTCAAGATTCATTATTATACCTTGTTCAATGGCCAAGTGCAGCAACAAAATCTATAGCTCACAGAGGCAAGGATGTGAAGCAACAGAAATACTCTTTCACTTTTGGTGAGAGTGCAAACGTGTATAAGCACTATGCAAGTCAATATGGAGATTCCTTGAAGAACAGGGACAGGTTCTACATCAACATCTCACTATACTACTCTTGGGCATATACTCAAAGGATGATCTGTTCCACCAGAGAGACACTGGCCCAACAACTGTCGTAATTGTCTTATTTATAATGCCCAGACTGAAAACAATGTAGATATCAAAGAAAATGTGGTATGTTTACACAATGAAATATTACTTAATTCTTTAAAAATGACATGAAATTTATAGAGCAATGTATGAAACTAGAAAAAAAAATAATTTTCAGTGAAGAAATTCAGACCCAGAAAGACAATCATTATATGTACACACTTATAAAGGTATGCTAGCAGCCAATTGGTGGCGCTGTATGCCTTTAATCTGAGAACTCAGAAGGCAGAGGCAGGCAGAGCTCTGTGAGTTCAACGCCAGCATGGTCTACAAGAGCTTGTTCCAGGACAGGCCCCAAAGCTACAGTACACCCTGTCTCAAAAGCCTCTCCCCTCCCCAGAAAAAGATATTAGCTTTTAAGTAAATGAAAATCATGATACAACCCACAAACCTAAAGAGGCTAAGTAACAATAAGTAACAAGGATAACTCTAAGAAGGTCACGTGAATCTCCCTGGGGAGGGGAAATAGATTTTGTGAATGGATTAGGGACTGGTAGGTATGGAAGCAGGAGGGAATAGGAGTCGAGGGACAGAATATGGGAAAAATGACTGTAATTGGAGGGTGTTTAGGAGGTATATGGAAACCTAGTGCAGCAGAAACTCCCAGCATTCTAGGAGGGTGATTCTATCAAGTACTCCTTGTAATGGAGGACAAGAAGTGTGTTCCAGGCATCTTCTGTAACAGTGAAATTGCTAGTGGTGGGACTGGGACGCCAGCACAGCCACAAAACCTGTGCTACTAGAGGGAGCCGAAGCTGACACTGCCTGTATAACCAGAAACCAGACAGTGGATAGCCTAAAGACATAGGATAGAAAAAAATCAATAAATTGATTCCTAGTGATATTTTGTTATATTCATAAATCCGTGCCTAGCCCAATTTACATCTAAGAGGCTTCCCATGACAGCTGATAGGAGAAGATGCTGAGATTCACAGCCAAAAATAGGTGGTGAGAGAGCCGAAGTCCTCCCAGCGGAGTTGGGGGAACCACATGCAATTTGGAGAAGTGTTATAAGAAACCAGAGGGGTCGAGGACATCAGGAGAATGTGTCTCATAGAGATTAAAGTGGCAATCACAGAGCCTGCACAGGTCTGTGCTCGATCTCTGCACATATCTATATGTTATAGCTGTGTAGGGTGGTGGCTTTGTGGGACTGCTTACATTGAAAGTTGGGGTATTTCTGACTCTTTTGCCTACAGTTGAGATACTTTTTCTCTTACCAGGTTATCCCCTGTGCCTAATACGAGGGTTCTTTGCCTAGTCGTATTGTTTCTTGTTATGCTGTCTTCAGCAGAGTGGCCTGTTCTTTTCTGGGAAATAAAGGTGTGAGTGAGAGTCTTGGAGGAGTGAGGGAGGGGACTCTGAAATATATTGCATGAAAGAATAAGTAAAACGAAAACCCTTCAAGTTTCCAGCAGGAGACAACATAAACAAGGTTGGCAGGTACCCTGCCTTTCTCTTAGCAAGGCCTGTTCTCTCAAGAAGCTCCTTGTCCAGGGTCTAACACTTCATAAATGAAGGCTTTTCATATGAGTGAAACATGATGGATTCCAAAAAAATTCAAAAATAGTTGTGAACAACTGAATTAATATGATTGTCAAAGAACTGAGGTGTTAAAAGAGGGAGGGGGGAATGGAGAGAAAGAGATCATTTAGTTTTTTAATCAACTACATAATCCTCCACACATCACAAATGCTAATGCAGACATCAAATAAGTGTAGCAGGCCAGAATTAAAAATAAAATTTAAAAATAGAATACTTGTTTGAATGAAGGGTTTTAAGTGGGATTTAGATAAAGAGTGGATCATGGGAAGAATGTGCGCACATGTATGTGTGTGTGCGTTGTATTATGAAAAAAAGAAAGGAAGGAAGGAAGGAAGGAAGGAAGGAAGGAAGGAAGAAAGAAAGAAAGAAAGAAAGAAAGAAAGAAAGAAAGAAAGAAAGAAAACCACAGAGGTTGGTTCCTTTCAATAAGAGTCCAACAAGATTCAGAGTATATATATAACTTCAAATGCAGTTTAATTTCAGGGATGCATTTTCGAGTACAACCCAACAGAAATTTTAATTTCCTGAATGCATTCCCATTTAACAAATTTGTGCCATGAAGATCCTGTGGTGTACAGCATAAATTATTTGTGTTCTTTTCAATAATTCATAAACAGACTCCTGTGGATAAATAGGTTAAGTGCTAACACACAGCACTGAGGAAAGGTGTGAAATGCTCTGGCCAAACAGAGCAGCATCTCCTTTTCTGAATGATGAAGAGAAGATTCTCAGACTCCTGGATTCTTGTGCTCTAGGTCAACAAGAGAGATATGTGGCTACCATCCCAGAGAGTTGTCGGAATAAGGTGACAGCTATGACAGTGATTTAATGGAAAGCTTAATGCCAGCACATGCATGATTCTTAACTGAGGTTCTGAAATTGTACTGCCTACCAGCAACAATTCTACTATTTATAAATTTTGTTGCTCTTAAAGTTATTACAGAATTCTGTATATTTTTGTTCTCATGATTGCTTCATTTTACTTTCCTCTTTATTTTTGAGAGTTTCATTGATATACTCAGTGAAATATGATCATATCGACTCACATTTTACTCCCACCCTTCCTTCACATACTCCATCATTCTTCCCTACCAACTTTATGTCCATGATTTTTTTTTTCTTTTCTGATATCCCACTAAGTCGAATTTTTGCTGTCCATACCTGCATAAATCTGGGGCCATTGATTGGAGCATGAAAAATTGATCACTAGCAATAACCTCAATAAATAATAATTAGATCTGCCCCAGTAATTATCCACTATACATAGCTCTTCTATATATGTAGGATGGGATTACTAATCACCTACAATATATATGTTTGAATTTTGGCCGACTGGATCTTATATACTACAGATGCTGTGAGTTCATGGGTGAGATAGCCATGCCACATAGAAAAGACAGACTTCACGAGATTTCACCTTATCCTCTAGATCGTGTGTTTTTTGCTTCCTTTTCTAAGACATTCCATGTGCCTTAGTGATGGTGGTAATAAAAATCTTCCATTTTGATTTAAAGTTCACAAATTTTCCACTAGTGACCATAGTTCTATGAGAAGCTGAGTCAAAGGAATAGTTTCTCACTTTATTTTCTTTTAAAAATCCAAGTGTATTTTGCTCTACAATTTTATATCATTTTGTAATTTTAATAAATGTTTTTCAAAAACAGCAGCCTTAAGTCTTGGTCATCTTGACCAGCACAACATTATTTTTGATTTGTGATGCATTTTTAAAATTAAATAGACTTGATGTCACAAAAGTAAATATTAAAATAATAATAAATGTTTTAATGGAAAAAAAACTGAAGAGAAAATTTTGCCATCCCATATGCAGACTCAAATAGATTCAGTACCTTATCTTTTCAAAATACAAATTTAAATAATCACAAATAAACTATAAATAATAATATTTAATTAAAATCTCTCATTAAATTTAAATTACACAATTATAAAAGAGATATCTTTTGCTACATTTCTCAGTTTCAATTTTAAGTGTATAGATGCCCAGCTTGCATGCATGTTAGTACATCACACATGTTCCTTATTGAAAAACAAGCTTATACCTGGAAAATATTACTCTAAATTTGATATTTTCATGGACAGTATACAAAGAAAAAAAAACACTACAATCAGACAACTGAACTTTAACAATACTACAAATAAAAATGCTGTTACAATAGCTGTGCTCAGGTCTGCTAACTCACATTAAGAGAAGCTAGTTACACCATTATAAAGAATAAAATCTACATCAGGTGCAGACCTACAGCTCCAGGCCCATCCTATAAAAAGTAAGAAAGTATTTGGTTTCCGTAGTCATCCTCTGCTGTAGGAATTTCTACAGCTAGTAATTCCTTAAATGCCGATGTAGCTCTCTCTTCCACCTGTTTCTGCTTTTGTTAAAAATCAAGCATAAGCCTTGCTTCAATACCAGGCAATGATTTCGTGTATTGCCTGAATCTACTTAACTCTCCAGAGCAAGTAGAAATCCTGGGGCAAAGAAACTAACAAAAACAGTGGAACAGCTGAAGGCCTTGCAAAGGTATCACATCAGTGAAATTTTCTACAACAAGAAAGGAAATAAACGAAAAGAGCAAATCTAATAGTAGGCTGTGCTTCTCCCCATGCGGCAGCTCTGGTGTCTACAGGAAAGGTCAATGTGTAAGCTGAGAGAAAAACCACTTATAAATGCTGGAGGATACAAAGGGTGTTTACCTCAGACCAAGGATGAGGGGCCTGAGAAGTGCACAGGCTTGCTGTGGAACATAAATGCTGTACCTGTAAAGACAACAACATAAAAGAAGTAACTCGCAAAGTTGACTGTGTGATAGAGTGTCAGCAATTATTTCAGAAGGACGCCAAGGCAGTTAGAACTTTGATTATTGCCAATTGTACTTGAAACAACATATTCTTTACTTAAAATATTAAACAAGTGTAAAGACAAGCGTTAAAAATAGCACTCGGGAGGCAGAGGCAGGCGGATCTCTGTGAGTTCGAGACCAGCCTGGTCTACAGAGCTAGTGCCAGGACAGGCTCCAAAGCCACAGAGAAACCCTGTCTCGAAAAACCAAAAAAAAAAAAAAAAAAGAAAAGAAAGAACAAAAGACTGTGACTTCAATTTGTGTCACCCTAATGGCTTTAATTTCAACGACTTTTCAGAGAACTAGTAGCTATTCCCGACTTTGAGAAATATCTATTTAAAATATCACATTGTTTCTGTGGAGATTTTAATTTCTCTTTAGCCTGTCATTGTTTTGGAAATTAATGCCTAGAGGTTTACAGATGTTTTCATATTCTATAAGTTGTTTTTAATTTCATTATCTTATGAGCTGTTCTAAGGTTTTTAATGTAATATTACTTTATCTAATTTTGCCTTTTATTCTTGTGATGTTTGTCTTGTATCTAATAAATCATTGACCAGGGCTAATAATTTTTTACTCGCTTCTACCCCCCCACACTTCTTCTAAGCATTTAAAGTTACTTATTTGATATCCTTTTTAGATGATATTTTGCTAATGGTCTAACACAGGACTCCAATTTAATTGTATTAAAAATGGATTTTAAACCCTAACTATACCAATTGATAAAGAATATATTTTCCCCATTGTATAGTAGCACATATTTTGGTGAAGTTCAGTTGGAAGAATAAATAGGTAAATAGATAAAAGATGTAAGCTTTGAGTTCTATTGTGTTCTAATATTCTATGTTTGTCAGCATAAAACTATTCTACTAATTACTGGCTTACATTTATTATCAAGCTAAGAAGTTAGATATTATTGATATTCTTCTTCTCAGAATTGTCTTGTACATTGTATGATACAATGGAAAGAAATCCTGTAATTTACAATAATTGAAGGGAATTTTGCGAATAAAATAACTTTACTCAGAAAGAAAAAATGGTGATTCCATTTATCTCTTATGTTATAAAGCAACTGAACGCATAGAAGTAGAGAAATAAAATGGTGATGATCATCAGAGGCTGAAAGGAAGATATAACAAAAAATACAGCACACAAATTTTATTATATTAAAATAATGTTAATAACCAGAAAAATGTATGTATTGTGTTATAAATAAAAAAATCAGTTTCCATGGATGAAGAAGGTATAAGCAGTGACTGAAGCATTTAGGGGGGCTGGGGTTTGCCTTAAATAGCTGCTTTTTAAATTGTTGTCATTTTATTTTGTATGACTTTTAATAATCTAGAAAACTATTCTAAGATATAAAATCAGATAACATGTATATAAATGTTAAAATTTCATGAGTTCTGATAAGAAGCTAAAGTTTTAAATATAACTGCAAATATAAAGAAGAAAGATTGCTAGAAATGAGGAAAATTTGAAGACATATCAGAAGAATAAATATAGAAGTTAGCAGCCTAAACCACTTTCTCCTCCTTTGCTGTAGCACACACATGAATAACACAACTTTCATACAATTTCTGTTCACCTAATTGGAGCTGTCTCTGCTTCTACAGTGCTATACAATATGACTGAATACAATGGGTTACTACTGTAGCAATGTGCATCTGTTATTGTTAAGATATCCCACCAGACATCTTAAAGTAGTATTTATTTTGATGATAAAATCATGCATTATTTTATACATTATACTTTATTTACACAATATGCTAATGATGAAAAATGGTAGTACCCTGTTAAGTGAAGAATATAAATATTTATTCTTGTATTTTACATACAGGAAAACTCAGTGGAAAAATTCACTTCCTTATTGGATAGATGAAATTATTATAAATAATACAGAATAAAATCAGAAAATATTTTATTCCTCTTTTCTATAATAGAATGACAGGTGGGTGATCATACTCTGTTGGTGGCACACACACACACATATATATATATATATATGTATGTATATATATATATATGTGGGTCCAATTATGTATTATGGAAGGAAAAATTAAAATGTCTTCTCTATTTTTAAAAAAAAAACCCTAATGAATTGCAAATTTTTAACACGTATGAAGAAATTAGAGGACTGAAATGTTTTCGATAAGTTTTTAATTGATGCAAATATGTAAAAACTTTAGGAATACAATAAGTATGGGCCTATATACTACAGATGATAAACAACTTCAGGTTAAAAGGTATATTTGAAATTAAAATACTGCCATTATAATGCCACAGTAATAAAACACATGTTTGGAGACAATAAAAATACATCTCCTTATATAAAGCATAAAGTTATTTCTGTAATTTGACAAAATGTAAGTACATTTATGAAAACACTATAATTTTAAGTTAATATGTTTGTGCTAATAATTAATGAGAATAACTTTGTAATTTATCTACAAAGCTGAAGGTTAAAATTAATATCAATTGCTCAATAAGTTAATAACATACAGTAGATATGAAAGATTCATTTACATAATTGCAATATTCAAGCATCAAAAATTACATTCTATCATTTATGACCACATAAAGGAAATAAGAGATTCGTAGGTTAAGATAAATGAGCCTGACAGACAAGGAAAAATACTGTAAAATATTTCTCAGTGTGGACTCTAAATATTAGACTTGCTGTGTGAGAGTAGAAGCAGATAGATTGGGTTGTAGTGGGGAAAGTAGGAGAAGGACGATGGATCATTGCGAGCTAAGTTATGCTTAGATTTTGTGCTGTTCCATAACATGATTAGTATAGATAGGAATACTATACTATTTATTTAATTTTCTTTTTTATTTTTTGGTTTTTTGAAACAGGGTTTCTCTGTAGCTTTGGAGCCTGTCCTGGAACTAACACTTGTAGATCAGGCTGGCCTCGAACTCACAGAGATCCGCCTGCCTCTGCCTCCTGAGTGCTAGGATTAAAGGTATGTGCCACCAACACCCAGCTACTATTTATTTTTAAAAATATATTTTTTTTATTTTTCACCTAAAAAATTAAATTTACTTGAAAATGTAGATATGTTTAATCAAATTTAGCCATTATGCAAAAATTACAAGTGTTAAAACATTAGTGAGGACCAGCCAACATGTACAATTTCTGTTTTTATTTATGACTTAAAAATCTATTTTAAGTGCATAAAAATTAACAAAGAATATTTGTTTAAGATATTGTAATTAGGAAAAATTGCCTGGATGAAAAAGCAAAAAGAATATTGTCTGCTGTATCTGGAGCTAAAGAAGGTTGTTAGGAACCATGTAGATGCTGGGAACTGAAACCAGATCCTCTACAAGAATCCTAGGATCTCTTAACTACTTGAGTCACTTCTGCTGTTCCATTTTTAGGTGTCTTAAAAATCACAATGCCACTGTTTTAAGAATAAAAAAATTAAACCTAAGTCCTCTGACTTGATAGTTCATGCATGTTCTTATATTCTAAATGCTGTAATTCACAGTTACCTGTTAAGCTATCTGATCCTGATATTCAAGAACCTGCTCCCTTTCTCATGCTTAGCAAAGAGTCCAGAAATGACAGAGCCACTGATCCCACAAAAGCATCAACCGAGGGTAGCTGAAAATGCTGTTGTTTCCTAGAAATTAGGATTTTATGTAAACATGGCATAACCATGTCCTCAAAGATAATCTCACTCTTTTAAAGAATTTTGTATACCATGCCTTTTGTCCTCGACTTTTCCTGCTGTTTTCTTTCACAGTTCGAGGAAACAGTGACATATATAGCTCACCTAAGCTGCTCAACATTGCAGCTTCTGATCTAGTGAGATATGCTTCTGTTCTGTAAATATTTTATAATATTGATCTCCAAATATCTTAGGTTTCTTTGAAAGCCTTTGATGTTTGAAAATAATGTTTGGCTGAAGCCAAACCTTGTTGTTTGTTTAGTTTTCCCTTTTCAGTGACGTGACTTATTTTCCAATCCTTTAAATATTTAAAAATGTTTTTTTTCTCTGCATAATTTCTCTCTGCACACTAAGATTTGAAAATAGGAGGCTGGTTTGTATCTCANATATATATATATATAATCTCCATCTGGCAAATCAAAGCTGTTGAGTCCCACCCAACATATTTGTCCATGCTTGTGGAGAAATGTGTGGATTAAGAAAAAATAAGTAAGAGACAGGAGATATAGTCAGGAGGATATACAGTAAATACTGAGATTCACCTGGCATTCATTTCTCACAGCCTTTATATACCCCAATCCAAAAAGGAGGGGGAAGGCATATAAGACTTCTTTACCATGATACAAGGAACAAACAAAATAATTACCTTCATAGTATCCAAAATATCAAGTACCCACTCCAGAAGTAAAAACATCTTGTTAGTAGCCACACCTTAGGTCAAACCTCTTGTCATATAACATTGAAGAACAGGTCTGAATTCTCTGACCTTTAGTAAAGGTGGAATAGAGCCACTTCTTGGCCCCCACACAAAGGCACTTCAGAAAGAGTCTATCACCTTCATACACATTTTGCATTGGGAGAAAACCAAATCACAAAATGTTGTAAGAGTCTATTATCCGGCACACCTGATATGGATACAGGAGGGTACACCAGTCTTTAGTGTCTTTTCTCTTGTCCTTCTGTACTGCAGTCTAGTTACTCAATGAATATAAATTTCTTAAACATTATTTCAAGTATAGAAGTCCTACAAACATTCTCCATATAATGACAGGTACACCTCAATTTATTTGTTGATTTCTTTTCTCTACAAAAATTCATTAGTAAGGTCAGGTGGTAGACAGTGTGGAGAAAGGCATGGAGACCAAGCCTTGTTTTTGAAGCTTTATGTACACATATGTCTTAGAATTTTTATTGTTTTGGAGAGATATAATGACCATGACAACTCTTATAAAGAAAACATTTATTTGGTGTGTGGCTTACTTATAATTTAGAGGTTCAGTTCATTATCTTTATTGTGGGGAGCATGATGACATGAAGGCAGATGTGGTGCTGAATTATGTCCTGTGATTTCTACATCTTGCAGGCAACAGGAAGTTGACTGTAACACTGGGACTATCCTGAGCATAGGAAACCATATCATCTAAAAAGGCTATACCTACTTCAATAATGCCTTACCTCCTAATAGTGCCGCTCCATTTGAGGCCATTTTTTAAACCAACATAAAGTAAGAGCACACTATCACAAATAATGACAAATTTATAATTACTGTGTGCACTAAAATAACAAATTATCACACAATGGAAAATAATTACCAGAAAGTGGAAAGGCCTGAAATGATAGGTAAATGTCACTGAAATAAAAAGATTTTAAAATATTTTATTAATTTCTGTAAAATAAATAAATATATATGACCAATTAGAGGCTGAAAGATATCAAAATAAATGTCAGTGAAATATTTATATATGTAATATTAATGTTTAGCTATCAAAGCAGAGAGCACAATTCAGTAGTAATATTAGGACAGCCACGTGGATAAAGAGCATGTTCAACATAGTGAGAATGTGATACAGTTACACAAAGGAATTTCATTCAATATAGGTATTAAGATTTGAAGAAATAAACCTGCTTCCCTGGTATTTATTATTTGGAAATTGCTTCCGTTTTGAAAAAGAATGTGAACATTATCCAGAAGAGGGCCTTATGAGATGGTGGTTGAGCGGAGCTTTCCAGCAAGCAACGGGAGTTCAGATGCTTAAAACATTAACATTTTGGGTAAAGGAGATGTCTACTCACGTAATTTGTCTATTTGACTAGATATGAAATAACTAAAACCCAAAGGACTAGGCACACATGAGAGGGATTTTTTCCTAATTAAATCATGGGAAGTGGGACAATTCACTTTTAATTTGGATCTTTGAGCTGCAAAGATAAAATTTTAATCCAGATCTTTTAATGTTGCAAAATCCTTTAATCTGGGCAACATTTTTGACTGGCAGCCTATATAAAGACAAGGAAGAAGGAAATGTTTTCCTTTTTCCTGCTTGACCTCATCCCCTCTCTCTAGCAAGTCCATTCCTTCACTGGAATATATGGCTGTTTCTTCAGTATTCTGCATATGCTGAAGATCGGCTGAAACATTTAACCGAATGCACTGAACAACTACTGGATTCTTGGACCTTCCGCTCATAGGCAGCCACTGTTGAATTAACTGGATCACAGTCTGTAAGTCATGGTATGAAATCAGAGAGAAAGAGAAAGAGACGGGGGGGGGGGGCAGTGAGAGCGCTTCCATTCTATAAATTCTATTCTAGAGAACCCCGGGTAATACAGTAGGTATAGTATAGTAGTCCACTCAAATTCTGTCCTCCTAAGGGGATCCCCAGGGTGAACTGACAATGCAGCAGCCCTGCATTTTATTGCAATTACTTTGACTCAAATAGTAAGGTAGAAAATAATAAGAAAGGTCCTCTATACCATCCTTTGCTCTCGGCACACATCAACACACACGACACACGACACACAAGTATGTGCACTTATAATACTCTCTCCACAATTACATGCTCCCACAATGTGCTTACACATTACACAAATATATAAACACAAAGAATTCCTGACGAACCTAAATGAGAAGAGAATATATAAGATAAAATGCAGTTTCTGGTTTTATGTGTTGAAGCAAAATGTGTACAACTCCTCAGACTCCAAAAATTGAGAAATAATTATTAAGGAATCATTTTCTCTAATTAAACACTGATTTAATCAGCGTTCTTGCCTTTTTAATATATGTGTTATGGGTTGTACTTAATTGCATGTGTGAAGATTTGTGTGCAGTTGTGCATGAATATATGTATATATATAGGCCAGAAAGTGTACGTTGTGCCTTCCTACTTTTCACATTTTTATGGTCATGGTCTCCCTGAACCTCGAGCTTTCCTTGTCACTTAGTCCATCTGGGCATTACCTGTCTTTACTTTATGGGTGTTGTAGATAAGAAATGTTATAGGTATAAACCTGAGGGATTGACTTCAAAATTCAGATTCACTTAATTTCACAAGTACTTTACAGATTCTGTCTTCATATATGTGAAGAATTGTGTTGGGTATATTCTTCAATAGTTCCCATGACTTAGTAACTCTCATTACAGATTCTTTGAATTTCTAGTTAATATGAATGAACTAATATGAAGTATCTGTACCATTTTACAATAATTAGAATATTTCATTTGGTTGCTTTTGCTTTGAAATTGACATACCTCATTGCAGTGGTCAGAACTCTTCAAAGGACCAAAGGTTCATTCTCAGAGTGTCAACTGTCCCCATAAATTTGAGCTCAGTGTTATCCTGTGCCTTCTGTAATTTAGGGCTTAGATTTTCTTCACAGTATTTTTTTAACTTAAATTGCAAGATTAATCTCCCCAAGGAGTACAAGAGTCTTATTATTTGTAACTACATGTGATATTTCCATCCTGTGGTCATTACATCAATACAATATAATTCCAAAAGATGCTTTATTCTCGAGAAAATGAACAAAAGGAAAAGGCTGTTTATTCATATGAAAAGAAAATCAGTTTCACTTTAATTTATGTAGTGACACTGTGAATCTAGGAAGTGAAAATTTTCACATCTAAAGTTTAACTACCAATGAAACTATATTTTAATAGATAATTATAAAACTACCAGGTTTTATCCTTCTCAATATGAGAGATTTCATTACACACAGCCTCTAAAACATTTTCAATGCACAGATATGCAATGTGTCTAAGCACTAGGTCATATAAAAATGGAGGATGATAGTATTCTGAATATTGAAATAAAGACAAGACCTGTTAGAATGAACAAATTAATGAAGTACATTTCATCTTTTGTAAAAGTTTAGACAAATGGAATAAATCTGACATTTGCAGATAAGAAAGAAATAATTCTATTTTTGAAAATATGTATATCAAACTGCAAATATATGCAGTTGTATGAATTTTAGAAGTAACAAGTTTACATTAGCCAGTAACTTGAAGATAATTTTATTGTATACACTATGGTTAAGTGCATTTCCCTTAAGAATAGAATATTTTAACATAATTACTGATAATATAAAATAAATTTCTAAATCTAGAAAAGAGATTTTAGGTATTATAACAAATACACTTTCCTTTCATGACTGTTCTTTATTGTCCTCATTTTCATCCTCATTCACATCTCCATTTCTAGGTATTTTGTTTCACATGTAATTTATTCCCCATTTATCCTTCATAATTACAGTGCCTGCTCTTCCATCAGCTCCTGCAATTTTTAATCAAAGCAGCTTCCATACATTAAGAGTTTCCAATACATCTAATGCATTGTGCATATAATTAAAGTAAACATTAATATTTGTAGTTCATGATTCATTAAGATGCAATTATTTGTGAGACATTACTTCAACTAAGATACTAAACAAGGTCTTTAGCAAGTTATGGCATAAAAACGTGGCTTTCAGAAACTACAATTGCATCATTACAAAATAGTGGATTCCATTTAAAACACTGTGTTGTCATTTTTCTCATTGGTATCACAGAAGGAACTTTAGGAGTTAAGAGTTTATTTGGCTCAGAGTTAGAGAGTAAAGCCCATCACCAGAAAAGGTCATGAAAACACTAATATAATGCTGCTGGCATCTACAATCAGAAAGCAAATACAGATGAATGTCAGTGATCAAGTAGCTTCTACCCCAGTTCACCGATGGTGTCACTCATATTGGATGGAGATGGATCTTCCCAACTTTGTTTAGCCAAATAAAGAAATTTCTCAGAGGAAATCAAATAAATCTCTCTCTCTCTCTCTCTCTCTCTCTCTCTCTCTCTCTCTCTCCCTCTCTCTCTCTCTCTCTCTCTCTCTCTCTCTCTCTCTCTCTCTCTGTCTACATCTCTCTCTGTCTTTCTCTCTCTCTTCCATGATTCAGCATTTATTAATTCAACAATTATAATTGCAAACATTTAATAATTTAATCAAATTTTAATAGAAATTTCTGATTTGTGATAGTAATATACCCAGTATAAATAATTATCTCTCTAGCTATTCCCCACCTACAGAATTTTATTTTCAACAGATTTCTTAAAATCAAAAAATATTACATCATTCAATTTAATCAATTTTCAAAAAAGATTTCATTTATCAACACTGTGTATATGTTATTAGGTATGTGAATGTCTGAACTCATTTGTCCTGATGTAGAGGTCATGGAACAACTTCAGAAGTTGCTTATTTCCTTCCCCGCAGCCTCAATGGATTGCACGTAGTCCTTGGTGTTGAGTAGAGTGTCAAGCACTTTAAATATCTCTCCAAGTCTCAACCGGCTTATCTACATATTTTGTCACTTGTTCATATTTCCTCTGTCAAATAACTGAAGCAAACCATGTTACCATCAGTAAATAGTGACATTGTTATATAGAAATAGAAAATAAAATTGAAAACAGATAAAAATGAAAAAAACTCCAGCAGCATCTCGTCAATATCTATGTTGAAGCTAAAGAGCAGCGCACTGTTGCGATTCCCAAAACTGAGGTTAGGTGCAGGTGACAGCTGCTAGATTGATGACACCAATCACTATAGGAAGTTATAAACCAGAATGACCAAACAAAATAGCCAAAACAAAATTTAAAAATCTGTTAACTTTGTTCGAATTATAATCACTTACTAAAATAACTGTATTTTCTACAGTTGACTGTTGAATATGATGAATATTGGTTAACTGTACTTCTTGAGAAGTTGTTAAAATTAGTATATTCTCCTATTCACAATTTGACCAAATATGTACAAATAAATTCCTAGAAATAAAAATTTAGTATTTAGATATTTTCTGAATATTTTTATTAATGTTTAGGAATGTGTGTGTGCTGGTATGAGCTCACGTGGCACAGCGTATGTGAGGATGTCATAGGGCAAAAGTGTGAAGTTGAATCTCTTCCCTGTATAAAGGTTGTAGGAACTGAACTAAAGTTCCCAAGAATTTGTGTAAGCATCTATAAATGTTGATCTGTCTGACCAGTCGTGGAAAGGATTGCGAATGCAACCCTAACTTGACGAATGCCATTTTCTTTGTCATTATTATTTTTGTTTTTTGTCTTTGGCAACATCAGAGATTGAACCTGAAAACTCATGCATGGAACTCAAGCACTTCTTTGATGAGCTATATTCTCTACCAGTCAAAGTTTTTAAAGTAATTCAACAAATCTCTTAAAGGACAGTATCCTTTTTCATCACCACTGCTGAGAACAAAATAAATTTCAAATGCGTTTAATTTGACTTCCTTGTTTATGTGCTTAAAAAACTGTATTAGTTAATTTGTCTTGCTGTGATGAAGTAACAGGACCAAAAGCAGATTGTACAAGAGTGGTGCTTTGTTTTTTAGTTTCTTTCCTCATTTTTTCCTCCTTGTCCTTCTCTTTCTCTCCTCCTCCTCCTCTTTTTTTTTTTCCTTTTTTTGCTTGTTTCCAGATCCATGGGTCCATTATGGTGCAGAGGCATGGCAGGCATGGCAGACAGAATCAGAGACGGCAGCAGGAACAAGAATCTGAGAAATTACATTTCAACAGCACAAAGGAAGCAGAGAAGGAGAACTGGAAGCAAGGATCTAAACTCACACCACCACCAGTGACTTACTTCCTCTTGTAATGCCCAATGTCTGAAAGGTTTCACAGCATCTACGAACAGTGCTGTTATTGTGCATTATGTAATTCTATTGTTCACCACAAATGTATTTTCTCAACAACTTACTCTTATTAGAGGTATTCTTATGAATTTATGGAACACTGTGGGGTTTCTCATACTTAAAATTCTGACCTAACTGTGGAAATTCTATTTGATCATACCTAGGGCCATTACACCTGCATACCAAATGTTTTCTCACACAATGATGCTCAATGTTGCACATTTTGATACTAGGTGACCAAGAATTATTCACATAAGAACAAAATGAAAATGATATTTTATAATTTTTATTTCATATTTCTCCTTTCAGTATCCAACATAGAAAATAACTGGTCTACATTTAGTTATTAAACTGCAACTTAAGCAGCTCATCACCTTTCTGAGAACAAATTCTTCCTCAGGAAGATGACTTTGTTTTTCACAAAATAAATGTACCATGAGTGTATTCTCCTTAAATGTTCCTGTGACTGGATTTTCAAGTTTATGTGTTTCTGTTTTATTTTTAACTTGTCATCGTAAAAGGATGTAGCTATTTCTCAACACCTTGAACTCTTGGGTTGAATTTGCTTTTGGCTTAGAAAAGTACCAATGGGCCTGTTTAATGACATGTAAATTGGGGATGAAGATCATTTGCAAGGAGCTTTGGGATCTTTCTTCATCAAAATTAATTAAGTTTAGTTCACAGATTTTGACATCTAGATTGGCTGATTATCTAGGCATCTTTCAAATTTGCAGCAAAGAATTTGACTGTGTCCCAACAGAGAGCGTTTTCAGGCTTTTGAAGTTCCAATGATCCCCATTATTGTATAATTATTTTATGAAAGAGTAAGACACATTTTTTGAAAGTTTTGAATATTGGATCTAGGAGGTGAAGAAGTCTTGCAATATTCTTTTCTGGTACCCAATTTGGGAGTAGTATATTTTATTTTCTTTTTTAAATCTTTTGTTTTAAATGTCTTATATATTTTTTAGTAAACACAAAATAATCAAACCATCATGACTGAACTAAATCTAATTATCTCAGTGGCCTGGTTCCCAACTTATCAGATGTTATGGTTTCACTCTATGAAATTTGTATTAAAGGAAAAGATAAAATTTAGCCCCAAACAGCTGAGCCTCAGAGTGCTGAACCATGAAATACCAATGCTTTGTGAAGAGGAATAAAATTGGCCTCTAAGTGGATGATTATACGTGAGAACTAGCCACACCTGTTTCCATTATCTTGGCAAATGGACTGTAGAGTCTTCTAAAGGTCACTGATGTATTGTAGGAAATCATGGACTACCAGTGTGCAGTGCATTTTACAGCAGCAGGAAACATACCTGCCCCTCATGTAGTTGCTTTTCTTCTACTGTAAATTCAGCTTGGTTTTTACATGTGAATGATGCTAATGTAGCTGCTAACCTTTAACTTTCAACAAATTACCGTGCATAACCTCTATACAACAGCTACTATCTTACCTTCCTAGTTTCACCCGCTAAAATAAATACTCATGCAGATATAGAAATGACATTAGTGATGCATACCAGATGCTATGGGGTAATCTACCATCTTAGGTAACACAAGCTCTCGGTACACTCCAAGTCACCATCCTCTGTAGCATTTTTATTAAATGTAGGAGTTCTGCCCCTACATTCATCACACTGCTTCGGATTAAACAATGCACACACACTGAGCAGTTTGAAAATCTTACTGTAGGACAGTGGTCTTCTATCTTTCCTAAAGCAAGGGTTTATGTACAAGCTGTATGTGACAATTTCAAAGCTCTCTCTAAAATACAAATCTTAATATGCTATAGAAGCTTTGGTCTCATTAATTCTAAAACATCATGTGTGAAAGAGATCGTTGGTTCTCACCCTCTCTACTGCTGTGACTCGTTACTACAATTCCTTATGTTGCCATGACCTCCAACCACAAAGTTATTTTTGTTTCTACTTTATAACTGCAATTGCTACTGTTATTAATCGTTATGTAAATATCTGATTCGTAGGATATCTGTTATGTGACCCCTGTGAACAAATCGTTCTACCCACAGACTGAGAACTGCTTCCATAGAACTTAAACACCATTTTAAAGTCAGTGTGAGATCTGTGCCTGAAAATTCACAGCCTACTAACTTTAAAAGAGAATGCAGTCTGTTTGCCATTCAAGAGCTTTGCGAGTTGAAAGACCAAGGAAGCCTATGCTTTCTTCATAGTCTTAGTGAGCACACACAATGTGTGAGTCGTAGGGAACACACACTTTTCCTTTCCTTATAAATGGCAAATCTTACTATGACCAAGGCAAGAAACCCCAACAATCACGACAAAAAAGGAAAATTCCTGATATTTGAGAGCTGTTTTAGACAATCTCACTTACTGCTAAATGCTAGGGGGTATCAATGATGCCTGCCTCTCCATGATCTTCCAATGTATAAAGACTAACATGATACAGTGGGACAACACCTTTTGAGATACCGAGTGAGACTAAATTATGGCAGATTCAATTGTGACAGAGAAAACTGTGATGGGAAAATAAACAATGGAGGTTTAGTGCCTTCACTACATGTGGAAATTTAACTGCTGTTGGTGGATTCTATGGACTGGAAGAGAGCAGAATCTTTGGCAGTTTGATAGCTGCAGAAAAGGTGCCAGGGGCAACGCTAATTGCTCCTATAAAAAGAGTACATCTGGAACAGAAATTGGAGTCATCATCAGATTTTATGTTTTGTCTCTCACTCCTGCCATGCTTCATCTTTGTATGCCAACACTTTACACACACACACACACACACACACACACACACACACACACACACCAGCCAAACAGAGTTGTGATAGAAATAACTGTCCCAGATTTTGGCCCTTTCCCTGAGAATGCAACATGGAACATATAGATTCCTTTCTGGAGAAAGGATCAGATTTTAGTGTTAAAGGTTAGTTTTCTATGACTGATTCCACTGGCAGCTGATTAATATCTAAACTCAAGGGCTTGCCTAATAGAAGCATGGGGACATTTTAGATCTTAAGAAAAGTGTAGACTGAGAACCAGTAATCAATGATATTATTTCCAGCTATCCATGTGAGCTTTAGAAATATAAAACTATTTGCCTAGAGAAGTTTGCCTCTGATTCTAAAACTGGATTTTCTCAAAATCAAATGAAACAACTTGATAAACCTTATCAGCCATCTCTGGGTAGCACAGTGAATTCCTAGTTTCAAATACACATAGTCATATTGAGCAAATTGTCCTACTCCTTTGTTTCTCTCCTATGACATTTGAAATACATAAATTGCTCAGATATTTACCATTGTGGGTTGTGAACCAACTTTGATATGTGATATCAATATTTGTATTTGGATTGTATTTTCGTTTATCATTACATACCTACTGTGATCAGAAAAGTGTACAGTGTAGTGAAAGAAATACAGACAGGGGAACTGGCATTCTATTTCCAAGCAACTAGCTCATGTGAGTTATTGAAAGATGTGTAAAAGGAAAAGACTGATGAAGCCCAGAGATAAGAGGTAAGACAATAGGCATGCTACAGATATAATCCAATTCTAATTCTTTAGTCACATTCCCTAACCAAACAGTGATCCAGAATTCACAGAAAAGAGCAACGGGTTATGAATTTCATTATGTTTTAATCAATAGCACATTGGACTTGGATTAACTGGCCCTACGATACCACTTATTAATTGAAAAACCTTCTCTGATCTTAGAATTGTAATGCTACAGCTAATGATTGTTTCTCCACGTTTCCCAGTGTTTTCAAAAATGGCCAGACTCTTGCTTCATTTAATATTTACTGCCCTCACCAAAATATCTTACTAAAATAACCAAACCGTCAACCCAAAGCCATGGCCTGTTCATAACATTTTCACAAATACGTTCCATGGACTTTATAATTACCACCCAGGATACAGCCACACAACTACAGGATCCATGACAGGCTCGCAACTAAAACTGGACTCCCATAAAAGGAGGTTTCTTTTCCCTTTGCACCTACTGTTATGAGGCAAGTAAGATAAAACCAAAACCAGTCTGAGCAAGTACCTTTAACAAAATAATCTGGTGAATCCTAATCACTAAAACAAGTATGTTCATAGTTACCAGTAATAAATGTCAACTACCAATAAAAAAATGTCAGACTTTTTTTCATCCCTTTAAGAATTAGGTTCATAATTTCCAGCATAGTTCCCTGAGGTTAAGACATAGTGATTGAGTAAACAGAACCAAGAAGTGATTTTTGGTGGTACCACAACCTTGATTCAACATTGGAAGCTGAAGGAGAATGTAAAAGCACTTCTGAAAATTGTCTGATAGAAATCTTCATAGGGCCACAACCTTATCAGCCATGAAAATGGAAAAAGGTCTATAAAATGTTCTTTATCTTTCAAATATCAGTTGTCACATATTAAATTTAGAATTATATTTCACAATTAGGTTTCTCCCAAACATAGCCACATCAACTCCTGCCTTAGATGTTTGCATTTTATTGTCCATTACTGCTATTCACCATAAGATTATTTTCTGTGAAATCATAAAAGTGAAAATATATCCATATAAATCTGGTATCGATTCAAATTCATTATAGCAAGAATAATAGGTCAAAAAGTTAACCGAAGGTAACTTTGATGCCAAGTTCAGCAGTAAATTAACTTAAAAACTATTAAATAAATATCAGTAGTATAAAGTTGTTTGGAGAAATGGTTAGTATCCTCCATTTCACAGAAAGAAATAAAACGCAAATGCAACCTCAACACCTTATACACTGTGGAAGAAGTAGAGTCTTATTCTATACCTTTTATAGTGAACAATTTTATTTATAATAACTTCAGTTCATTGTGTAGTAGCAGGAAGTCCTTAAAAAGCAAGAGAGATAAATATATACTTCTCCAAGTCTGCAAAATAGTCTGTTGAAATAAGGAGCGGCGGGGCTGCATCCCCAACACCCCGGCCGCTTGGCTAGCTCATGCCCGAAATAACAACACACAAACTGTATTCATTTAAGAATTGCTTGGCCCATGAACTCTAGCCCTTACAGGCTAATTCTCGCACCTGGACTAGCCCATTTCTAATGGGATGCGTGTAAGCACCCCAAGGTGCGCTTACCGGGAAGATTCTAGCCTATGTCCATCCTGGGTTGAAGTTGCCTGGGAGAGCTGAGCATGGCGTCTCTGCTCCATAGCAGAGCTGTCGAGTCTCTCCGGGAGCAGAGCAGAGTCTGACCTCACTTCCTCTTCCGCCCAGCATCCTATTCTGTTTTTTCCTCCCATCTATGCTTTAATCTATGAGGACCAGCCAAGCAGTTTCTTTATTGCTCAGCCAATGAAATCAACAGATTGATATGACACTCCCACATCAATAGTCAGCATGAACTCTCTGAAGAACTATACCTTCCTCATTCAAAATATCAGTCAATTAGATTTTAATATGATATATAAATGTAATAGAAACAAAACAGAATTAGCTGGCAGGCATTCTTTCTGTTTTCAATTGTTTCAGTATTATAAGCTTGTATATTCATCAGTGGACTCAGTCTATCATATTTGCTCTTTGTCTTAGTTAAGCTTTCTCTTTCTGCCATGAAATATAGTGACCAAAAAGCAAGTTAGGTGAGATACTTATTGAACTTAAACATCTACATTGTTGTTAATTATTGAAGGAATTCAGGACAGGAACCCAAATAGGTCAGGATTCTGGAGGCAGAACGTAGGGTGATGATACTTACTGACTTGCATGCCCTGCCCTACTCATCTTGCTTTCTTCTAAACCCCAGGATCACCAACCCAGCGATGGTACCACCACCAATGGGCTGGGCCCTCCCCTATTGAGTACTAATTGAGAAAATGACTTACAGCTGTATCTCGTGGAACCATTTCCTAAACTGAGAGCCTTCCTCTCTGATGACTCGCAAAACCAACTAACACACTCCTCAACTTCGCATCACAGTTATATCATCCAATTTAATTTTAATTCATTAGTTTCTAAGATTGACCAAATATTGTTGTTACCTAATTATTTAGCAATTATTAAATTTCATAACTTAAATCTTAAAAAAGGAATCATAAAATGTAACTGTATAACAGCCTAATCACTGAAATATGACTAGTATGTCTTTTATCTGTTATGCAATATTGAAATGAATAAAGTATATTTTGCATGTGATATGTGGAAGCCAACAACTGGCTTTTAGATTTTGTTATACAAGAGATAAACTTGAAAAGATGAAAATCTGCTGTATTTCAAGTGGTTCATTAATCCTACGTCTAGATCACAAATTGAAAATGGCACCAGCGAGCAGCCTCCTGGCGGAAAATGATCTTAAATCCATGATAGCAAAAGTCACAATTTTCTGTCTATCAATAAATTCATAGCAAAGGCACAGGGAAATAAACTAGCAGAAGAAGAACTAAACTGGAGAATAAGTTTTCTCATAGGTACTTGATTTAACGTTTTACTGACTACAAGATACATCATTCAAATCGATCCTGTTTCAAGTTTTAGGAGACACTGTAAGTCATTACATTTTCTTTAATCTTTAAATCTAGTTATATAAACTGTATCTTTTTATTCTTTTTATTCCTATTAATAGATACAGTAGCTGTGTCCAAAAGAATACTATACATATATAACAAAAAAATTTAGTAAGCTTTTGCTGTTATCCACATTTTTAGGTATTTCTTTTATTTATTTATTTAATAAAGATTTCTGACTCTTCCCCGCCACCGCCTCCCATTTTCCTCCCCCTCCCCCAATCAAGTCCCCCTCCCTTGTTAGCCCAAAGAGCAATCAAGTTTCCCTGCCCTGTGGGAAGTCCAAAGAAGATAACCCAAGAGCAAGGACATGGCAAGGCAAGCAAGGACAAAAGAAGGCACGGGAAAGAGGCATCAAGGGCATGGGTCACAGACAGAATTCAGTCAAACAGAACAGGGAAAGGAGTTGGGCCTTCAGGGAAAAAGAGACCACAAGAGTCAGGAACTGTGGGTTGAAAAGAGAGAAAACCTGATAGAACTTCTGAAGATGATTAGTCTTAATGACAAAGAAAAAAAATGGTAGAGATTTGGGTCAGGTCAGCCTGAGACTTCTGGGCCTTCCAGAAAGGACTTTCAGATGAGGATATGACCAAAGGGCTCATGGTAGGGAGAGATAAAATGGTGGGCAGGTCATAAAAGCACAAAGTCATGCGTTAGGTCATCGCTGTCAGACTAAGTCTCCTGGGAACCCCCACACAGCTGCACACCCTGTGAGCTGTGACTAAAATACTCTTTCTTCTGTACTGCCCATTTGAGGATGGTTATATCAGAAGCAGTCGCGAAAGACACAGATGGCGTCTCCCTCTAGAATAAAGTTCTACTTCCATTATAAACACCTCAGGTATCTTTACAACCCAAACTACCTCCTGCTGACCTGGCCCTTCCCACTATGGAAACCTAAGAATACTCGGGAATAACACTCTGACTAGTGCTCTTACTGTAGTAAACAGCTCACTGCNTATATATACATACATACCAATTCTCTGGTAGTTATGAAAAGTAGCTGGGTTCCTGTAGTGACTTGAAACTTGATTTTCCAAATAAATGGCTAAAATAACTTATCTTTTGTATAGCTGAAATATTTGCTGATTGTAGAATAAGATGAATTCTTGATGACATGGAACTGAGTTTGTTTAAAGAAAGTGAAGACCAAGTGAGAACGAAATGACATCAAGGACATCTGAAAAAAATATACTAGTAGCCTGGAGAGTGGCATTTTTCAGTAACTAGCAGAAATCATGTGTGTTCTCACCTTTTCACTGAGGGGAAAAAATGAAGATTTAAAGATAAATTTTAAGTTAATGCCCAAAACACTTGAAAAAGCTCTTAAACTCGTTATACTTTATCGAGAGGAAAGCCCCCACTATTAAAAAAAAAAAAAAGCCTTCTTCCCTTTAGCGGCATGATGTGTGTGCTAATTAATAATCAAAGTGCAGCCTGGAGGAACTTTGGTAGAGTAATTTGTTAAAGTAAAAGAGGAATTTGAAATATGCTGTCAGCTCTAATTGAGTTATGACAAAATCCCCAGGAAGATTTTTTTTTTTTAAATAACAGTTCAAATTCCAAAGAAATCTTTTGACAAGAAAGTGAAGCTGAGTGAAGTACAACTTCACTTTTGTTCTTGAACTATGGTTTGGAAGATACTGTGATAAATAGAAAATGATACTTTTATTGTTTTAATTTTATTCCTCCAAACAATCATCTAAGAATAAAGGGGAAAATGGAACGTCACCCTCTTAAAGCTGATGATGAGAGATGATCTGTAATATCAGAAGGTGTCCCTCCAGGCCTGTCACTCAACGAGCAGGTAGATTCGACTGATACTGACACAGAACATTATTGATGAAGTTATCCAGTTACTTTAAGACAGAAAAGTCAACTGTGTAAATATTATTTTGCATTTAAGTGGGTTAAAGGAAAGTCTGCATGATGCCATAATTTGGAAAAATAAAAGAAAACAAAGCATATGCATTAGTTTATTCATTCAAGACTATAATCCTCTTGAGAAAAAGTATTGAGAAAAAATATTGAAGATTTCCTAATAATGAGAGAAAATCTTGTTTTCATCTGTTGGTCAAAGTAGGTTAAGTTTTTTTGGTATTTGCATAATTTATAATCAAGATATAAACACAAAAATTATTCAAATTCAGAATAGTTTGCAAAATAATAAATAAGACATTCATCATGAAAGAGATGCGATCAGGAAGGCACATGAATTAATTTGTCTGACACCATGATATCTGTTTATTAGGAAGAATTAGAATATATATTTTAAAATTTCTTTTTTGTAGATCAGACTGGTCTAGAACTCACAGAGATCTACATGACTCTGCCTCCCGAGTGCTGAGATTAAAGGTGTGTGCCAGTTCCAGGACAGGCTCCAAAGTTACAGAGAAACACAGTCTCGTTCCTTTTTGACTAATTTTGTGTTTATTTTTATTTTATTGGCATAAGGTCTCTTTCAATTTGTTCTGACCTCTAACTCCTAATCCTCCTGCCTCAGCTAGTTGTGCTTTGGTTACAAATATTAGCCACTATATTGGATATATTTTTGAGAATTAAATTTCAGCAAGTTCACAATGGTGCTACTTTCGATAACATATATGTCCACAAGATACAAATTTTGGAGAAATAAAAATAAGTCTTCCTGTGGGAGAGAGGACTGCTTACTTATGGTTATCTGTAAACAGAAAACACCTTGGAAGAGTTGGTTCTTATCTTCTGTCATTATGTAGGGTCCAGAGACTGAACTCTGGTAATATGGCTTTCATTTTGGCGCAACTAGTGAGTTTACACATGGAGACATCTCTACAGCTTTAAATAGCATTTTACAAAATATCCCTAATCTTCTTTATATTCTTAATAATAAATATTGGATTTAGTTGTAGACATGATTATTTAACTCCTGTCATTCATTTTTCTTTGCAATCCCTTCCAGAACTAAACAAGGATGACTTTGTAACAATCGTGTGTTTAGAAAATAATAACATGTGCTTCTGTAACTGCAACATTGAATTTCACCTTTGTCCAATTCTAAGGTATCTTTCACTCTGAGCAATAGCATAGGGAAGTCAACTCCTTATGTTTAGGATATCAAATGGTCTGTATAATTTATGATAAAATATATCCTTTGTTCATACATTGGTATTTAATTTAAAAGTTGATGTTAACTGGTGTGTATACTGAGCAATCTTCACTGTTACCTTTGAAGAGATGGTGGATATTCTTTATTCAGAGGCAGAGCAATGTGCTGCTTGAGCAGGTGGTGAATTCTAAAGGGGATGAAAATATGCTTAACTCAGAAACTATCTTACTTATTAAAATTCTCCTTCACTGACATTTATTGTAATTTCCATCAGAATAACTGCGGAGCTGACACATTTTAAATAGCATGGATCCACTGGAAGAGGGTTTGCAATTTTGAATAGAAAATTAAAATATTGCCAGTTTCACCACGAGTTTTCATGTTTTACTTCAAAGTCTTATTCATTTAATCAAGCTGATTCTCACTTATGAGGAAAGAGAGCTGCTTTCAATCGTGCATTAATTATGATTATGTGCTTTTGCAAAGAAGGATGACAGGAAGGGTTGTAAGATAGTTCCTCACTATGAGGTGGCCCCGCTTTGCTTCAGACTGCAGGGAAGACACGATCTTCTAGGAAAGATTAACAGAGCTATTTGCATCCAACCTTAGTTTTTCCACATTGGTTCTCTCTGTACCATAACAGGTTCTCTTGAAATTGGATTTGCTAGTGTCTTTTAGTACAGTTCACACTGTCAAACAAGAAAAACTAAAAGTGTCCAATCTTTTGAAAGTCGCACTATTAAGCCTTCCTAATGTAAGCTTGGACTCTAGAAGCAGCGATTTTTCATATTTAGTCCTTCTCTGCCTCCATATGGCTCTAAGAGACCCTTAGGCCA
This sequence comes from Alexandromys fortis, assembly GCF_014885135.2. Classification (NCBI taxonomy): domain Eukaryota; kingdom Metazoa; phylum Chordata; class Mammalia; order Rodentia; family Cricetidae; genus Alexandromys; species Alexandromys fortis. Next base: position 1,121,882 of record NW_026067913.1, on the reverse strand, counting down.
ACTCTCAATGCTTGGTAGATTAACAATTAAATTAAGAAATAGATACATTTTACTTGGTAATCTATTATAGAATTATAGAAAAGAGAAAAAAGATAACTTATACTAGTTTAAAATTTGTTTAATGGCAATATGGAACTGAGAATTAGAAAGAGTGGGGGAGGTAGAGGGAGGGTGGGAGCATGCCTGAAACCGTGGTAGAGCAGAAGGGAAGGAGGTAGGGAGGGAAGGCAGGAGGGCAGAAGGAGAAGATGAACTGCTGCATTCACATGCCTTGGAATTTGGTAGACATTTAAAATTTTTATTCCGTTTGTTCATTTACTTTGGATAAATGTACATTAAAATGTTATCAATATACACTATCAGATATGACTCCATTCCTGTAAGAGTGGCTACTTCTAAGAGATCATCAGTAGCAAGGTCTGGAAAGGGTTAATTGTCTGGTGTGGATTAAAGGGAATTCAAGTATACTGTTATTGGGATTATAAATCATTGAAGACATTACACAAAATAGATCTTGCTTAAAATGTATAACTGAGCTTCCACATGATCCCTTAACCTCAGCCTTATGTTTAAGTTCTTATTAATGCGCTTATTGTGTTGAGGAAAAAAAAACACCAAACTCTCAAATTCTTACAGTAATATTCACAAAAGCTAAGAGAAAGAAGCAGTCTGGATATTGGTTGGCTGATGAATGGATAATTACAATATGGTACACATCGAATACCATTCATTTATTTGAAAAGTTAAACCCCGAGGTTTATAGCAACAAACATGGGACTGAATGGCATGCTGTTAAATGAAATAAATTAGGAACAGAAAGAACAGTTTCACACAGTGGTGCCCATACACAAAGTCTCCAGGCAGATTGTTGTCATAGACACTGAGTAAAGAATGTTAATGATCAGATGACAGAGGAAGTAAGAGAAATTTAGCTAATAGATACTGAATTACATTTAGCTTAGCATGAAAAAAAATTATCTTCAATGCTTATTATTTGTGTGTGTGTGTCCGAAGAAACAAAAATATGTGTGCTTGTGTACACAAAGGCAAGAGGAAGGTGCTGATGGTCTTGGAGCTGGAGTTCCAAGCATTTAGGTGTGGGTTCTGTGAACTAAAATATGGTCCAAATGACATAGCAGCAGACATGTTAAGACAGTTATCCACTGAGCCATCTCTGTAGCCTGCAGAGTAAGGTCTCTGGTGTGCTGTTTCATAGCAAAGTGAGTTCAAAAACATAGACGAATGAATTTAGAAATATTTTTTTACCATATATTAATAAGAAATGCTTGAACAAGTAGACACATTTGATCTAATTTGAGCATCACAGCCATGTTTAGTGGCTCTTCCTTGTGACTCCAAAACACAGGAGGCTGAGGTGCTATCATTAGATTACAAAGAACTTGAGGCCAGTCTAGCTTACAAAGTAGCTTCACAAACAACCTGGGTTACTAAGTGAGACTGTGTTTTCTTTAAAAAGAAATTTTAAATGTACTCAATATATTCACAAACAGCAAAACATAACATGTTGTGCCATTAATAACTGTGAACACAGCATTTTTAAGGATAATGAATCAGGCAGCACATTAAATGAACAAATTATCTGACCTACGAAAATTACAGCATAGAAAGTATGTAACCATTTGAGCAATAGATTTTTCTCTGGGGTGGTTTGTAAGATTTTAAGTGTGAAACACAGAGATGTAGCTTTCCTTAAGATAATATCCCCTAAGGTGGAAAATGTGCCAGAGTTTGATACCATCAGACTCTGATGTTGAAGTCATTTGAACTCGGAGGTTGGTTCAGTCAACATAATTCATGATTGTGGATCCTGTGTTTATAATCTCTGTGTTCTATATTCATAAAACCTCACATGCTGTGTCATTCCTACCTCTCCCTTCAAATGGCACAGAGTAAGTAGTTGAGGCTTATAATTTTGTCCTTAAATCTTTTTATATTCCTGATTATTTTCCTAATAATTCAAAAGATAGAATAGTTCCAAATACACTGAGGCTTTAGGGTGTAAAAATCTCTGAGCAACATACACAAATAAGTATTGGAGCTGTTAGTTTCAAAATAAAATTTTAATATATTTTTTATGTATTGAATAAATTTTATCCACTATTATTGACAGTATTAGTCAGTGAATTATTGATGACAATATTTGTTATTATCAAATTATGTACTTAGTGCAATCGTAGCTTTTATCAAATACCTGCTTCTGCTAGTATAAGTAGCAGAAATCTTTAAGTACAGTGGTGCTTTCACTTCGGTGCCTTCTTGGCTATGACTTCTCTGGGGACCTTTATTGTTTTTGAGTACTTTGGGGGTTTCAAAGGTTAATGGACAGGTATTTTGAAGAGTGGTTTGAGTGACTTTAAGTTGAGGTTTGTTACATTTACTATCCCATTGTTAAGGAGTCACTATTCAAGGTCCATTCTTTTTCAAGTAATATTGTGTGTGTGTGTGTGTGTGTGTGTGTGTGTGTGTGTGTGTGTGTGTGTTTTGTTGGGAGGATGCTGAAAGAAGACAGACAGTATAGAATTTTGTAGAGCTCTGTTTTAGATGTTTATAAACCATAGGAAATGAGAAATGAGTTCCAGGAGTTGAAGTCTGGTCCTCTCCAAGAGCAATAAACACTCTTAATGGCTTTGTCATAGCTTTGTCTTCATAAAGCCTCGTATTAATGAATAAAGGTTTGTCTGGAATTCTGCATTTGATATTTCTGTTATAGACATATGAAATTTACCCAGTAGTATTTTTTAGCAATGTAAATCAGTGATATTGCATTTTAATCCCTTATTTTTTCTTTACTTTCTTCTTTTCCTCCTCATTGTCTCACCCTTCACTCTATCTCAGTTTCTTTCTTTTCCTTTACGCTCTCTTCCTTCAAACTGCTTTAGCTGCTGATCATTGAGCTAGTTTTTGTCATATTGCCACTTCTTGATCCATGTTTTTGTTGTGTCTCTTTTGAAGACATTTTCTAATACTGCAGAGTGTTTTATGCTCCCTTTGGTGTCTTTGCACCAGTGTCTTCACTTTAATATGTTTCTATGTTTTGATGTAGATTTTCATGTTGTGTTTCATACTTATCCTTTAACGTACAATTCTCTCTCATTGCATAATGATCTCCACTGCAGGTCCTCAACTTAATTATAAATCTGTAGGGAAAAATATTCCTAAAGAATGTTTCATTTCATTTTCCTATAAATGTATTGAGAAATGGGTGTATTTCTGTTTTTCTGTATCATGTATTAATTAAAGAAGGACTCTTTCTAAAATATTTCTTTAATGTGCGTCCCTGTACAAAACCTCTGTTGCAACAGTCTTTAGGTTCTCAGACAACTATAACATAAATTTTAACTCCTTTATCCTATTTAAATTATCATAAATAATCTCAGTTCAAAAAGCCTTTATGTATCTGCAGAATTTTCATAAATCATGCAAATCGGGTATGGATGAGACTGGTCATAAAATATTTTGGAGCAAAAACTTACTTGTCTGTGATTTTGAAAAAGGGAGAAAGGAATGGTGCTTTATTTTCAAATTTCAATGGATTCACAGCCATAATAATTGCCTTTGTTCAGAAGGGAAACGAGGACACTCTTGGTGTAGAAGAATGCCTAAAATGAGGAGGAAATAAAATTGGCTGAAAGTCAGACAGGGAGAAGAAATTCAAATAAAGAAAATACCAGCAATAAAAAGTGAAGACGACCAGCTGAGACCGCAACAAGATTAAGTTTGCAGGAAGGAATAGGCACAAGTCAGTATCAAACAAAACATAGCACCATCTACTTCTCAGTGAGATAATCAGTAAAATTAAGCACACGTGGATATTTCTTACAATAATAAGTTGCACCCAAGCATCCCAGCACAGTTCTACATGGTCTTTTTCATTATGGATTAAGAATAGGGCTGAAGTAAAGGTAGTCTTGTTTAAATAAAGGCAACATATGGAAATAAATTAGAGCTGTCATTTAGGTGTCATAAACCAAGGGAGAAAATAAGATAGGTACCCATTGGTAAGACACGCATACATCTCATCAATGAAACAAACGCATTTCATTTTTCTTTTCTTTCTCTGTCCTTTCCTTTAATTTTAGTGGTTCAGACAGTAACAAGCATGATTTATTTTGTTTCATTTTCTCTCTAGAGACAAGCTACCACTCACTGTCAGGGCTAGGTAAGATTACCACATAGGAAAAAGACTGTCCAAACAAGAGTAGAGAAAATTGATGGAGTTGAGTCTGTGAAAATCAGACGAAATAGGTTGAACATCAGCCATAAAAGCATTAAATCTAAATGGAGAAGAATCCTCACCTCAGGAGCAGAATGAAAAGAGCAAGACTGGCTGTGGAAGTGTCTAACAGGTGTAGACTTTTTGGATAACGGGCTGCCAGGGGGCTGAGGTGAAGAAGTTTCCGACCAAACAGCAGGTACTGAATAAAGGTTCACTGACGTGGCAGACCCTAGAGCAAATTTTTAAATCTTTTCCCAGACGTTTCAGGCCTTGACTCACTAAGTGTGATTTGTCACTGTGACCCCAAGTGACAATAGACAAAGAAGAGAAGATGCCTTGGGTTAGGTTTTCATATTAGCGTAGGAAATTCCTGTTTCCTTACTCAGCGCCATCTCTGCTTCCTGTGAGCACCAGAACTAGAGTCCCATTCAAGTAAGTCTGTTAAAGTGGGGAGGATGTGCACAAATATGACATTGAATCATTCTACAAACTAGAAACTAAGCTGTAATATGCTAGGAACATGGCTCACAAAGAGTTTGTTCTTTTATTTTCAAGATTTATTCAGTTTTTTTTTTTAAATTATTTGTTGTATACATGTATTTGTCCGTGTAGTGGTATGGTCACCTGAGTATAGCAACCTGTGGGGGGAATGGACATGAGAAGCCCTGAATATGGAGATCTACATGACTGGGAACCAACCTCCTCTGCAAAATCAGAGTATACTCTTAGCTACTGTGAAAATTACCAGCATCATTTTTTCTCTGCATTTTTCTTGAATAATTTAATATGATATTGCATAAACTTTCTTAGACTCCTCCCATTTCCCTCCCACTCCCCCCCCCACTCTCCTCCCCCTCCCTCTCCAGTTCTAAGAGCAGTCGGAGTTCCCTTCCCTGTGTTAAGTCCAAGGTCCTCCCTGCTCCATCCAGGTCTAGGAAGGCGAGCATCCAAACAGACTAGGCTCCCACAAAGCCAGTCCATGCAGTAGAATCAAAACCCAGTGCCATTGTCCTTGGCTTCTCCGTCAGCCTCCACCATCAGCCACATTCAGAGAGTCCGGTTTTATCCCCTGCTTTTTCAGTCTCAGTCCAGCTGGCTTTGGTGAGCTTAGATCAGTCACACCATCTCCATGGGTGGATGCACCTTTCGCTTCATGACTTCCGTGCTCATGTTCTCCCTCTTTGTGCTCGTCATTTGGACGTTGGGAGATCAGTACAGTGCTTCAGTGTTGGTCTCCGTCTCTATCTCCATCCATCGCCAGATGAAGGTTCTATGATGATATGCAAGATATTCATCAGTGTGGCTATGGGAGAAGGCCAGTTCAGAGGAGAGGGTGCGTGTACTGTCCTTCTCCCATAGCCACACTGAATTAATTCTTATGTTATAAAATTGGTATATACTGGTTTTCCATTTCAATTACATGCATCTGAAAGAATTACGTTTATGACTTCTTTAAAAACATCCGCAGTTCTCAACAAATGTATTGGAAGAAGATTCTAAATCCATATTTCATCTTTGTGTTCCTATATAAAGCATCTAATTTTTCACCAACTCCTATCCACCATTTACTAACCCGCACGATTTTCTAGAAAGAGAGAAACTTGTGATACAAAGGAAACATAAATCAAACAGACAAACGATGTGTTTTCTGATGTGTTCTTGGATTTGGTTTGCTAGTATTTTATTGAGTACTTTTGCATCAATGATAATGAGTGAAATTGGTGTGTAATTCTCTTTCTTAGTAATGTCTTTATGTGGTTTGGGAATCAGGGGCATTGTAATCTCATAAAAAGAATTCCTTTTGTTTCTATTATGTGGTTAAAATTTGAGAAGTATCGGTGTTAGTTCTTCTTTGAAAATCTTGTAGAATTCTGTGCTGGGATTCTTTGGTTGGGAGACCTTTTATGATTGTTTCTATTTCTTTAGTATAAACTTAGTCTTAATTGAATAGAAAAGTAAGAGATACAAAAGACAAAATGAAATAAATGACATTATGTCTTAATCCCCTGATAATAGAAAAAGTTGGAATGGGAATATATCAGGACGAGTCTGTAATAAAATCATAGAAAATATAATTGTGTTATAAACAATGACTAGAAAGAATATGATTCTACGCTTTGAGCTGGAAAAAAGGGGTTGATTTTGATTTTAAAACTCAGATAGCATTAGAATGTTTCAGGTCTAAAGTTATGTGAAATCTAGAATTTATAAACATGGGTTAATCAATAAAATAGCACATTCCTACAAAATATTTATAGTGTATGCTTATATTCTGGATCTAAACAAAAGTTATTACATTACAAATCTATGAAAGTGCATTAGGAAATTTTCATAAGTCTTATCACAAGCACCCTGCATAATGTTGGTTTGGTTTAAAACAATGCGTAGTTGAAAAGCTGGAGAATAAAACAGACCTCTGTAGATAAGGCACATAACAAGTTCCTTTAATTCTAGATGAAGGAGGATCTTTGTGGATTTTTTGCAAGCCAGTCTAGCTACACAGGTGAGCTTCAACTTCAATAAGAGACCTCATTTCCAAAACAAAATAAGATGGAATGAATGATAAAAACATCACTATCTACCTCAGGTCTCCACACACAAATGCACACACATAGAAGAACACATATATACAAATACTGACACAGGCAATAACCATAAGTTCATAAACATTGTAACAAACAAAGAAAAAAGCTACATACAATAATGAGCCACTCTATTAAGGGAATCTGCAAATCATATCTTTGAACATAAGAAAAATGTTTGTAGAAAAAGGCCAGGAGATCAGAACGGAAAAATTAAAGGGTGATATTCACTGTCAACAAAATAAGTTTGAAAATTTTGGACATATGTTGAGCTGATCTTACAGATGCCCTTAATAATTAAAGTAATATTTAAAATAGGCAAAGATTGAAAGACCAAGACATTCAATCTGCGCTTGAGCATTATTCCACAGTTGTGTATTTACACTGTGAATTTTTCTGAAATCCAAGTGTTATCTTCTCGATATTGATAATTCAGCTGTTTTTCTCACTAAGTTTTTACATTAAAACCTTTCAATTTTCAGTTTTATTTTCGTTTATCACATCTACTTCATTTTAAAACATGCACTATATAGTTGTAAAATATATTTGTCATATTGCCAATAATAAAAGCACTCAGTATTTATTTTTCTCTGCTTAGAACTGACCTGAAATGATGATTCTTTTAATACAGTAAAGGATAATAAAACCAAGAAATTTAAAAAGAGAGATTCTATTCTCTTTAAAACATTAAATTACAATTAAATGAAACTTGCTACAAAATTTAAGAAATACGAATAATGGATGCTTCAAAATCAAGGTGACTCATAGGAAGCTGTAAGTTCTGAACAATCACAATTTGATTACTTTTAACAGAAAAAAAAATCCCTTAAACCTGGATTATGGCTTGTGATTCCCAGCTGCATCTGCACGTGTGCCCCATCTCTAGAGAAGTAATGCAGGAAAGAAGTCAGAAAGAGACAACATGATTTCTGCGATAGAGGCTCTCATTCAGACTGCCCTAACGTATGTAGTTTAATACCGAAGACACATTTATGAGTAATAGTAGCTATGTTGCTATGTTGGAATTCTGTCCCCGTATCTCTTTAATAGGAAGCTTGACAGGTCGCAGAAGGCTCATGGAGATTTCCTTTGGTTTATGACCCGAGTTGACAAGTGTGACTTCCTCTTTGTGGTTTTCTGATGGCTATGCCATGTAAGGATCACCTTCTATCATCAGAGAAGCGGCTGACACAGCATGCCTGTTTGATGGATGACCTGAGATACTGCTATTCCCCACACAGGACAGCAGCAAGTTTTACAGGAAATTATTAGAGAGAACGGAAGAGAATACAATGTGCAGTACCCACTGACTGACACAATGATTTGCTCACAGTCCCAAGCTAACTCAGCTGAAAACAGCAGTGAGGGGAAAATATGGCTCATCAATATTTAAAGAGCTGATCATATAACCAACTGACAGGCCATTTGTGAGTGCAAATTATAGAACAGAACTGAAAGCTACAGGGGCCGTTCTCCTAACTTAAACTCTTTGTAGTTGCGGTTTACATAAACATAAAATGAAGAATGTAAGCTCGTACACCTGGTTCTCTCTTTATCCCAGCAACTGTGTAGCCCTGATTCTCTGTCCTCCAGTTGTGGCCCCTATCAGCAGTTAATAATGAGAACTTAGGCAGTGTGCGTTTGCAGACTCTTGCCAAACTTCAACCACAGCCTCTGTGGCAGGCTCAGCAAACTGTGTTTTAATAGATCTCTTCAGATGATTCTGTGCAAACTGAAGTTCGAGGACCACTGTTCTCTACAACACTTGCCTTCAAATCCAACAACACTTTCTAGTCTTATAACTTATCTTATATGATTAATTTATGAGTAAAAAAAGTAATGGACAGATTAAATTCATTTACAAAAAGAAAAGCACGTAACAATTACTTCTACTAGTAGCCATTTTAACAATACAGTCATACATTAAATATAATCAGAGGTTGGAAAACCGAAAATAAACCTAATATTTAACATAAAAGAGGTCACAAACAAGAAAAGCATGTGTTGGGTCACATAAATTATATGTGTTTATCTAAAGTATATCCAATTTAGTTATGTTCATGAAAGGAACACATTCACCACTGTTTCACTCTTGAAGGAATTCAAACCAAAGTGAATTACAAGACAAAGGCAGGGCTTTGTGTCTAAAACTAGGGAAGGTATGGAAATCTGGTAACCATTGTGGGAATTCAGAACCAGAGTTAAGAAGAAAACCACTAGTCTTTTTTTTTTCTTAAAATTTGGTAGGTTTTGGTGAAACAATATAGACTAGAAAAGAAAGGGAGCAGCAGTGTGAGGAAATCATTTGTGCTGGAGGAATAAAGCAATGGAAAATGCAAGGGTCTGGAATATACACTCATTCTGCCCCAAACTATAATGCTAAATTTTGGGCGGAGTGAAGGGCCAGACGACTATGGTAGGGCTCATATTAGGGAAAATAAATTTTCGACAATCCTTTAGTTTTCAGTTTTATTTTTGATTGGAAAGGGAATTTTACAGCAGAGAAAGCAGCTTTCCTCGAGGAATTATTCTCATTCCTGCACTTACGAAATCTGTGTATTGCAGATATTTATTTTTTAAAAAATGAAGTTTCTTGATTGCTCTTTGGTCTGAGGAGGGAGGGGGACCTGACTGGGGGAGGGGGAGGGAAATGGGAGGCAGTGGCGGGGAAGAGACAGAAATTTTTAATAAATAAATAATTAATAAAAAATGAACTACAGGGGAGGAATTTTTAATAAATAAATAAATATGAAGTGCAAAAATATTAAATATACTAAATTGCAGGCATGCACAATGCTAAATCAACCGGAAAGAAAGGAAATACACCTTCTAGGATTTAGGACTTCAAAAAGTGAGATCTTCTCTCAGAACTACTACCAATGACCCTGACTCCTATAGCACACAAAAGTGTAATTAGCAAGGAATTGAAGTCTTCTGCTGCCACGTGCCAAGCCCTTTGTGCCAGCTGCTGTCAGATAATAATCTTTTTAATGTTTTCTTTTTAAATTTATTTTTGATTAACTATTTAATTAATTTCCCAGCCAAATCACAGCTCCCCCTTTTTCCATCTCTACCTCCCCTCCTGACAGTCCCCGCCTCAATCTTTTTTGCCCCAATCTATCCACTCCTCCTTCTTCTCTTCAAAAAAGGGCAGGTCTCCCATATATATCAGGCAGCCACAGCATATCAAGTTGCAATAAGATTAGGTGCCTACTCTTCTATTAAGGATAGCCGAGGTAACTCAGTAGTAGGAAAGGGTCCCAAGAGCATATAACAGAATCTGAAGATATGCCTGGTCCCAGTGTTAGTATGTTCCTTACAACGCATTCACATCTTGGTGGGAAGGTCTAAATTCAAGTTGTTTACATAGGATCTTCAAACATATATTTTCAAGAATCAGAGGAATCTTTCAAATCCAGTGACACTGAGGAGACATCAAGGGAATATTGAGTACTGAAGAGATGACAACAGACTTTCTAGAATGATCTACATATTGAACGGGTTTTCAATATTAATCATTCTACTCCATAACAAAATTAAACAAGAGTAGATGTCTACCTAAAAGTACATCAACCTAAAAAAAAAAAAAACATGGAAGTGAAATTTTTACAGATGAAAAATGCAAACTTCATCATAGAGAAAAAAAAAACAATCTAGTCAAAATCATTCATGTTTCCACTAGGTAACTTTAATTCATGTCTATCTGAGGTTTGCATGATTGATTTTTAACTTCAGCAATAATCTCATATGTACATTAAAGAATCAAATGATAACTATGTATATGTATAAATATACTCTATGAAATACATACAATATACTCCATATATGCATATTTTATATTCCAATGCATTTAAGTATAAATACATAAAATAGAACAAAAAGCCTGGCAAAATGATGATAAGTGCATTATAAATGAACCAAAGCATATTTATTATAATGTTCACCACAAGGTATTTTAATTCCTTTCTACTTATTAATCCATTTGCTAATTTCATAATTTATCATCTAAGTGTAATGAATCTTACCTAGAAATCATCCAGTTTACATATTAAATGGTGTACGAAGTCCTTCTATCTATGTGTTGCTTTCATTGGTTAATAAAGCAACTGTTTGGGTCTATAGCATAGCTGTAGGGAGCAGAGCTAGGTGGGGAAAACTAAATTAAATGCTGGGAGAAGGATGGTGGTGAGAGAGATGCCATGGAGCCACCTCAGAGTCAGACTTTAGCTGGTAAGCCACTGCCACATGCTTATATAAAGATTAATAGAAATGGGTTAAATAAAAATAAGAGTTAGTTAGTAAGAAGCTAGAGCTAATGGGCCAAGCAGCATTTTAATTAACACAGCTTGTGTGTGATTATTTTGGGTGTAAGCTGGAAAGAACAAGCAGGCCCTTCTCCTACATATAAATATGGAACAAGAAATTATACACACAACTAATCAGAATTAGTGTATGCTTTCACAGAATTAATGCTTGTATATTCTAATACCAGATCCTCAAAAAACCTACTCTCTAATTTTACATTGATCCTACAAAGCTTTGTCTTCATGCCTTTACTATACAGTTGGACCTGGTAGAGCAGTTGATCAAAGCAATAAAAAAAAATGAATGCAAAGATCATTCTAAAGAAATGGATATAAAATACATCAGAAACAGAACATATTTAATAAAATCTGAGTAATAAGCATATATTCAAACTGTTTATGATAGAATCATCGACAGAGCTTCTAGTTATCATGATACTAGACCAATGCTAAACAAATAGAATTATCTATTTCAATGAAATATACTGTCATTTCTATCAAAGAAAACTATTTTTTCTAATTCAGATTGGCTTAATCCTAAAAAAGGCTGATGGAGGAGCTGCAATTTTTAACACCATAATTGTATTCACTGTTGATTTATAAAAGAACATAGCTCAACAGCGATTAGACAAAGCCTTAACTATTTCTTTCTGTCTTTGCTTAACTGTTTCTGTCAACTCAGTATCAAATAACAGGTTAGGTATTTTGCCAGGTTGTACTCTCATTATGCAGGAGGGTTGTACTTTGTGACAGTTTAAAATGTCACCAAATGATAGCTATTGCAGATTTTTGCTAAAAATTTCTCTAAAGTATAGGTATCATGTTCAAATAATCTGAATGCATGACATTCAGAGGAGGATGGAAGGAACTGAAAATAAATTATGCTTTTCTCATGTGCAAAATATATATTTAAATACATATGCTTAAATTTATATTAAAATAAGTGCACACATATGAAATACACATTCAACACATATGAAATCAAAAGGGGACTTTGAAAACTGAGGAAGAGACTTAAAAGATTTAAAAGAACAAGGCTTGGGGAAGAAGAGATTTCACACGTGTAAGCTTCATGAAGTAATGAGTTTATTGGAGCCACTTGTGGGATCATGAGTAAGAATTTACTTTAAGAGGCATTGGTGACATGGGGCAGGAGCATCTTTGAAAAGCACACACAAGCATGAATGATGGTTCAGGAAAGCTGTATCACTGATCACTGACTCTCCCTGATCAACATGAAGGCAGCTCCACATGAGACTCCCCAGCAATTGTTTACTTGTTTCAATACCCTAGGTATTTCATTAACTTGTAAATTTTTTAACTTCCCCAGCTTCTGAACCTCTTAAGTTTAATGGGCTTTCTGAGCTTTTTAAATTTTATTGTATTCTGGAGACTTACCATTCCTTCTGCATTCTACAGAAGTGAATGTTTTAATTTGGAGACAATAGTTAAACAACAATACATCTTTTCTTCAGTTTTTCCATTCTTTCTACTCCTTTTGCCATGATGGTCCCAGAACTTGGACATACTGATTCAAAATAATGGTTATACTCTTCCATTTGTGGCTGATCATTGAGCCATGATTGTTATAGCAATAATCACTTATAGCTCAACATAAATCTTTCCATACATGATTTTGATTGACCTGAATAGACCCATTTGTTTATTTCATCTTGGTTATGTTAGCGTCTTAAGAAAGTTATTTCCTTCCAGCCTAATTATTCAGGTATATTAAAGTCTCCTCTACCTTGTGAATGTCACAAGTACTGAAAGAGAAAGTAAATGGGGAGAGCTACATAAAAAAGGGAAGGGGGTGTAATGCAATAGTTTAATTATAATTTAAAAATAAATAAAATGAGATACAAAAGAACATTAGCCTAATAGTCATATTAATTTGATGTTTTATAGACTTCTTTTGCAATCTCATGCCTTTGTCAGAACAAAACAAATGTTCTACTAAGTAATTACATGTTTTTCTATTATTCTGAAAATACAATATGCTTACATAATTTATTCTCCCTCCAAACCCTCTCATTTACTCTTCCTCACTCTTTTTCAAATTTATGATATTTTTTTCATTAATTGTTATTATTACATATTATTATTCATTAATTGTTATTATTACACATATATATGTATTCATAAATATAGCATGCTCAGTTTGTGTAATACACTAATGTATGTTTTCAGGGCTAAACACTTGATATTGGAAAACCAATTTCTGTGCTCTTCCCTGTAGAGATATATTTCTTCCACTCTCAGCATACCTTAGTTGCCTACAGATCTCTACTTGGATTTAAGACCTACTGAGCAAGGTGGTCACCATGGCTGGTACTGGAAACATAGCCAACTACTCAGTTCTAGAAAAGTCCTAGTTCTTGGAAAGGTTACAACCATTTAAGTAAGCATAATCTGCAGCAACCATCTAAATATTTGTCTGTATACCCACAGAAAAATGTAGTCCTCTCTCTTCATTAGGAAAATGTCTTTTGCAATAAAGACCACTGCAGAAGATCCTAACAGACCAAAATAAAGAGTTGAGGACCCCAATCTCAATGGATACACGTACAAAACACTACCACATCCAAGGTACTGGGAATATAGTAGAAAAGGATACAGAAATACTGTAAGAGCTAGAGGATCAGGGAATTTGTTGTGATAATGTGTCTTCTAGTAATGTTAGAAGTTACACAGTGGATCCTCATCAACATGATTCCCTAAATATCAGATGAACAGAGAAGACATTGATAGACATGTCCAAGTGGGCAGTAGGTCACAAGAGGCCCAGGACTGCAACAGAGCTGAATGCTTTCAGGGTGTATATCTATAGAGACGCCTGATTAGCAGTGGTTCTTCTAGCAGACTGAATTTTGTCAGAACTTGCAGCCAAATTAATTATAGTCCTTGAGATCATTTAAGACTATGTTCAATGTATTCAGCCTGTTTAAGTTTAACCTGCCTTTAAGAGATCCCTTAGTCAGCCTTACTATGCTTTGTATTTTCCACTGCTGTGAAACAGTCCTTTCTAGAATAGGCTGCATTAATAAGACTAGATCACTGGCTGTAGCGAGCTGCGTGGTGTCACACCTGATGGAGATGTATAATCAACTCCTGAGATGGCTAAGGCCTGACGTATGCTATGATCACGCAATGATTATCAGCTGCTTGCATACGCTTGAACCTATGGGCAGTGCCCACCTGGCAGTTCGGGGTTGGCAGCCTATGCCTACTTAAGGGCTGGGAGAGGTTTGCACGGAGAGAGGGGAAAGAGAGGGAAAGAGAGAAGGAGAAGGAGAAAGATTATTGTGAATAAAGTCCTGAAAACTGCTGCAAGAAGAGCTCCGGGTGTTGCGTTTTTCCTTGCTGGACGAGGTGGGGCGTGACAACTGGCAAAAGCAATGGACATAGGTTAAGGTGGAAGGATTTAAATTAAATGTGGTCCACAACAGGACAAAGAACTAACAGTAATCCTTTTTTTTCTTCGAATTTATTTATTTTCCTTAATTAATGTTCTCCAAATACTTCTTTCATCAGATCTCCAAAACCATTATCAATTGCTATAGTTTACTGTATGGAAATTGTGGTTTGTCAGGTAAAATTCTTCTCAGTCTGAACATATACCTTTCAAGATTAGATCACCTTGGATTTGATCAAATTACTAAGTGACTCAAGATATCAGTACCTTTACACATGACTAGAAGTTGGAAGAAGAAATCCACAACAATGAAAATGCAAGCTGTTATTAGAAGAGACAAATACAATATTTAAATGAAAAAAAGTCAAGAATTCCTTGCCTTGTCCTCACTTGAACATTATTTTCTTTTTTTTTATTAAAAATTTCTTCCTCCTCCCCGCCTCCCATTTCCCTCCCCCTCCCCCCACTCCACACGCCCACTCCCCTCCCCCTCCCTCTCCAGTCCAAAGAGCAGTCAGGGTTCCCTGCCCTATGGGCAGTCCAAGGTCCCCCCCCTCCCCCGCCATCCAGGTCTACTAAGGTGATCATCCAAACAGGCTAGGCTCCCTCAAAGCCAGTACATCAGTATATGCAGTAGAATCAAAATATTGTCCTTGACTTCTCAGCAGCCCTCATTGTCCACCATATTCAGAGAGTTCGGTTTTATCTCATGCTTTTTCAGTCCTAGTCCAGCTGGCCTTGGTGAGCTCCCAATAGATCAGCCCCACTGTCTCAGTGGGTGG
>NW_026067913.1:1050896-1105839 GCF_014885135.2 Alexandromys fortis | reverse complement strand
TCCCACCCCACCCCCCAGTTTCCAATTTTTGCCCAGCAATCTTGTCTACTTCCCATAACCAGGAGGATAACTATATGTTTTTCTTTGGGTTCACCTTCTTATTTAGCTTCTCTAGGATCCCGAATTATAAGCTCAATATCTTTTATTTTGATTTTTATTTTTTATCTATTTTATAATAAATAAATACAATTTTATTTATTTATTATGGCTAAAGATCTAAAAAGATGAACATGGGATGGACATTATTTCAATTACCAAAGTAAAAATATAAAACCTGCAGAACCAAGAAAAACATTGGGTAAGACGTGCTTAAAGGTGACAGTGAGTGAATGAAAGGATGTTTTACACTTCAATCATCTAGAAGAAATGATTTTGAATTTTTTCACCGAATAAAAGGATATGTCTGAAGAAATAAATATGTTGACTTTAAACAGTATACAATGTATCTATGTATTACAACTTAACACATATACCATGAATAAGTGTAGCGTTTAGGTTTTGATATACAAGGTAAATAGAATAATGTGGGAAAAGCAATCACTAAATCATCCTCATAATGTCTCTTCAAACATAAACGGACATGGGGGCTAAAAGTGTTTATGACTGCACATTTTTACTGTGTTGAGAGATTGAAAATATAAAGAATAAATATATAATGTCTAGCCCCTTGCTTAGTTTTCTAATGTCTCTGTCTAAATTACAAAGGTAGCTAAGGACTAAAGAAAATGACATTTTTCTAAGCAAAACTTCCTTATGTTAAATTAGGGCTGCCAAACTTTTTTTTTTTTTTTTTTTTTGGATTGCATGAGTGAGTCCTGCTTGTTGGAATCCCTCATTAAGTTCAAATCAATTAAGGTCTGTCCTCTGGCTCTCTTTCTGCACATGTAACTATACAAGATGTCAGGTATCACATTGCCCTGTGAAAAGTACATCATTTGAGAGTTAGGAAAACCACCACAGTTGCACTGAGTGACAATACCAAACTCCATCCACTTTTCCAAGACAAACTGTTAATAACGACAGGCGCAGTTTTCCTAAAATACTGCAGAGCATTTAGAAATAATGAGACAAAGGCAAAATAATATAAAAGGTAAGCCTAAAATGACAGGAGATGAATAACAAGATCTTTGCCACAGGAGAAGAATCATGTATTCACGTAGTTTAAATATAGAAGACAAAAATGTCTTAGAAACTGAAACTAGAATTTAAGTTTGAAGGGGTTTCTAGGATGCCCCATGAAGCACATAATTTAAAATAGAAATTTAGAGCACAGTTAATACTAATATAAAAAAAGAAAGACTTACTGAAAGTTTTGTAAGGCAAATAGCTGCTAATATCCATATCAATGAAATCACATTGTTATCCTTTTCAGTGGAAACATAATTTCAGTAATGCATTGCAAGTACATTTTCATAAATGTATAACCTCAGGTCTCTCTAACAGAGCTCTGCCTATTTTCTGGAATTAGTTTTCCATACACAGAAAGTGCTGTGTTTTTAAAGAAGCTGGGTGTACAGGACCCTGAAAGTGAGTCTTCAAAGTATGATCCTTGACAATAACTCGTTTAGGAATAACCACGTGATCACATTTGTATATATACCGTGTGGAAGATAGAGAGATAGCACAGCAATTACGAGCACTCGAACCTCTTCCAGAAGATCATATTGGTTCCTAGCACTCATACAGGTGTAGATGAATCTATTAGTCAGGGAGAGGGAGTTGCCATGGAGGCAATGATGGAGTCCCATGCCAGAGCATCACCAGTCAGGCACAGCCATGTGACGATACACAGATTAGTAGAAATGAGCTAATTTTATTGTGAGAGATTGTCATTAATATGCCTAAACCATTGGCCAAATAATTATAATTAACATTAAGCCTCAGAGTGATTATCTTATATGTGGCTGAGGGGCCGGGCAGAACATATAGAAGCTTCCAACTACACATAGGTCAGTTCATAACAACCTGCAACTCCAGCTTTAGGGATTCAGCACATTCTTCTGACCTTGGGAAATTATTGCATACACATATACATACACACATAATACAACTTGAAGCATACTAAAATAGTTTAATAGTATGATAATTACTTTATTTTACTCTGGCTACAAGAATATTTTAAGCCTTCCTCTTCACAAAAAAACCTTAATCACAGAAAATGGTTGTATAATGCAGGGGCAACCAAGTCAGATCAACCACAGTAACATACAATAAGTTAATTTCATGCCTATGGTAAGGTGAAAACTCTAGGTTCACTATTCACCTACATTATATCAGTAAGCGACACTAAAATTCAGATTATTTGAATAATTTCAGTTTAAAAATTGTAACTGATATCTTCTTTCTCTATTGGGGGGCGGGCTTTTCGCTGCAGGCATCTAGCAGTTTAAAAGAGAAAAGCCGATGTCAATTGGCAATGGTTTCAAAGTGGCCGTTGTTAATAAGTTAAATGTTGTCTTTCTCTGCCATGTGGTCTACAAGATACAGAATTAATGAAGCAGGTGATAGAGTTTTCAAGGCCAACCCTTATTTCCCCTGCATTTTAATTTAAAGGGACTTCCATTTCCTTTCAGTTACAATTACAGCACTCTTCACTAATAGGATAAATTATTCTTGCCCCATTCTTTCACGTGTCTCTTTCTCTACTGTGTAACCATATTCCATAGCTGTTTATGTCACCCAAACACTCATTTAGAATGAATTATATTACCCAGTTACATAATTATTGTCTCTGCTAAAATTTAAGGTTGTAGTTAAAGTTCACCATTTTAACAGGTGGCCATGGGAAATTAGGTAATGAAACCTCACAGACAAAGGAATTGCCAATTAAGCAGAATACTTCATCCTTGGTAAGCATTGTAAAAAACATTAATATTTACTGAAACAGTTTCTAAAAGCAATGCTGTAATGACATCCATAACTAATAGAAGATCAACAGGGGCACCATTCAGATGAGATGATATGTTTTATTGGAATAAAACTAAAGAATACAGTAGGTTAAAGTTTAAACTACCCTGAGGCAATGTCGCTAAGCTAGCTCACACTAAAGAAACTGTAGAGGAAATTATAATTAACATACATCCCTTCTTGAACACATGCGCACATGGAAGCAGAAGACTAATTCAATAACAAGCTGCATCACATGTTCAGCAACAGTTGTGTATTTTATTCCTAGACGAGTCTCTGCTTACCTGAAATTGTATAGCTCCGGGAAAGAACTTACCTGCATTCTACAGGAGGCTTCTTTGTAAGCCTCCCAAAGACAGGTGTAAGATCTCAAACTATTAAACTACTAGAAGAACACAAATGAAGGAAATACTTCAAATTACTGCTCTGAACGGTGGTTTTGTTCCTATTTTTTTTTAAAGAAAACAAGTTATCTTTTTTCATTTTACATACCCATCCCAGTTCCCACTCCCTCTCCTCCTCCCATCCCCTCCACTTACCACCCCACAACACCTCGAAGTCACTCCTCAGAGAGGGCAAGGCACATTGCTTTGGGTAAGGTCCAAGGCCCTCCCTACAATATATAGGCTGAGCAAGATATCCATCCAAAGATATAGGTGCCAAAAAGCCAGTATAAGTAGTAGGGATAAATTCTGGTGCTACTGCCAGTGGCCCCACAGTCTTCCCCAGGCATAGAACTAACTGTCACCCACATTCAGAGTGACTAACTCGGACCTATGCTGTTTCCTTCCCTGTCTGGCTGGAGTTAGTTAGCTCCCATTAGCTCAGATAAACTGTTTCAGTGGGTGTACCCATCATGGTCTTGACCTCTTTGCTCTTATTCTCTCTCCTCTGACTCTTCAACTGGACTTTGGGAGCTCAGTCCAGTGCTCCGATGCAGCTCTCTCCCTTTGTTTCCATCAGTTGCTGGAGGATGGTTCTATGGTGATACTTAAGATATTCATCAGTCTGACTACAGGGCAAGGTCAGTTTGGGCTCCCTCTCCTCTATTTCTTAGGATCCTAGCCTTGGTCATCCTTGTGGATTCCTGAGAACTTCACTGGTGCCAGATTTTTTGTTATCCCATAATGGCTTTCTCAATCAAAATATCTTTTTCCTTACACTCATCTCTTCCTCTACCTTGACTATCAATTTCTCCTTTCCCTTTCCTTCTTTCCTCTTCTTCCCCTTCTGCCCTCCCTACTACCCCACCTCATGCTCTCAATTTTGTCAGGCGATCTTATCTATTTCCCCTTTCCAGGTGAATATATATTAGTTTTTCTTAGGGTTTACTTTGTTACTTAGCTTCTCTAGGATCATGAACTATAGACTCAATATCCTTTTATTTACAGCTAGTATCCACTTATGAGTGAGTTTATACATGTTCATCTTTCTGGGTTTAGGTTAATTCACTCAGGTTGGATTTTTTCTAGTTTCTTCCATTTGCATGCAATCTCAAGATGTTAATGTATTTTTAACTGCGGTAAAAAAGTGTGTAAATGTGCCACATTTTCTTTATCCATTTTTTAGTTGAGAATCATCTAAGTTGTTTCCAGATCCTGGCTATTACAAATAATGCTGTTATGAACGTAATTGAACAAATGTCCTCGAAGTAAGATTGAGCATCTTTGGGTTTATACCCAAGAGTGATGTTGCTGGGTTCTGAGTTAAGTTGATTCCCAATTTTCTGAGAAACAGCCATACTGATATCTAAAGACCTTGCACAATTTTTCATTCCCACAATTAATGGAAGAGTGTTCCCCTTACTCCACATCCTCTCCAGCAAAAACTATTATTTGTGTTTTTGAACTTAGCCATTCTGACTGGTGTAAGATGGTATCTCAGAGTTGTTTCAATTTGCATTTCCTGATGCCTAAGGATCTTGAACATTTCTTTAAGTGTCTTTCAGCCATCTGAGAATTCTGTTCTGTACCCCATTTTTTAATTGGGTTATTTAGAATTTTGATATCTAATTTCCTGAGTTATTTATATATTTTGGAGATCAGTCCTCTATCTGATGTGGGGTTGGTGAAGATCTTTTCCCATTCAGTAGCCTGCCTTTTGTTTGTCTTATTGACTGTGTCCTTTGCTTTACAGAAGCCTCTCAGATTCAGGAGGTCCCATTCTTTTCTTGTTGCACTCAGTGTCTTTGATACTAGTGTTATAGTTAGAAAGTGATCTCCTGTGCCCATGTATTTAAGGTTACTTTCCTCTTTCTGTTCTATCAGATTCAGTGTGGTTAGATTTATATTGAGGTCTTTAATTCATTTGAACTTAAGTTTTGAGCATATGGATAGATATGGATCTATTCTATTCTTCTACAGGTTGACATCCAGTAGCATCACTTGTTGAAGACACCTCCTGTTTTCTATTGCATATTTTTTAGCTTCTTTGCCAAAAATCAGATGTTCATAGGTGTGTAGATTAATATCTGGGTCTTTGACTTGATTCCATTGGTCAACCTCTCTATTTCTATCCCAATACCAAGCTGTTTTCATTGCTGTATCTCTATAATAGAGCTTGATGTCAGAGATAGTGATGCCTCTGGAAGTTCCTCTATCGCAGAGGATTGTTTTGGCCAGTGTCCCAATTGTCAGCCACATTTAGAGGGTCCAGTTTGATCCCATGCTCATTCAGTCCCAGACCAGGTGGATTTGGTGAGCTCCTATTGGCTCTGGCACACTGTCTCAGTGGGTGAGCCAACCCCTCGTGGTCCTGACTTCCTTGCTCATATTCTCCCTCTTTCCTCTCTTCAACTGGACCTTGGAAGCTCTGTCCAGTGTTCCGATGTGGGTCTCTACTCTATCTCCACTTGTCTCTGGATGAAGGTTCTATGGTAAATACCACCCCTTTTACAGCTGTAACATAGGGGCTTGTATTCCTCTTAATAGTTTTCAGAATCATTGAGAGTTAACTTTAATTTTTTTTTAAATTTGTCTTTGTTCATTAATCTGCTACTAACACCTTGCATTTCCAACAATTCTTACTGTTATAGTGAAAGGTCCCTTTGATGGCAGCGTGTATTTGAAAGGGATGTGTAAAACCTAAAGCTTTCAAATTATTTTAATCCTATAAAATTTGACCATGTGAAACACATAATGTAATAAAAAATAAGAAAACAATAGGCTCAGGGGTTAATAAGTAATTGTGTGCTCTTTCTAAAAGCCAGGAGAACACAATTGAAATCAGTTAATTGGCTACCAACATTTAGAAGTAGTTTTAAAGTAATGAACAGAGGTCAGTGACTTGGGTATTGAATATCTTCAAGTATTGGGATTCCCAGATGTGCGGCACATGCTGGTCTAGGAAAACACTTGCAGTTTGCTTTCCTTTTAGTACCCACTGCTGTCTTTCCAGCTCTAATTATAGACTAGAGTGTATATCTACATGTTTCAAAGTAATTTTATGTAATAAATATTTTCCAACTGAGCAATTTAGAACATTGTATATGTATGTGTTAATACTTACTTAACCATATAGCATAGTGATTGATAGTTGAATTTGAATTTGTTTTATGAATTGTATTACACCTATTACATAGGAATTTAAATTTAAGTCAATTTAGAATTGACTATGGAAGATAGCATACAGCAAATGTAAGTTCTGATGTTAATTTAAGAATGAAATAAAGGTATTTATTTATTTTAAAAATAAATAAAATTTATTTCTCTATTTTAGGAGGCTTTTTAAAAAATGAGAAAGTGTTCACATAAGTAATCTTTGCTAGCTGTCTACAGAGTGTGAATTTCTCTGTGGCACTGAAATATTCCATTTCATCTCAGGCACTTGCTATAAATGTGCATAACAACTTCTTTCAGGCAGGTGAACAAAAGACTAACATTTTAATCCCCAAGGGAAAAGAAGAATCAGTCAAAGAGAAAAATGACTTCAATTATTTTATAAAAAAAAGAAAAGGAGAAAGAGAATTGTACTACTTACAGAGTGGTCAATTCCTACTTGATGACATTTCTTTCTGTTCAACATGCATCAGTCTGAAAAGGCAACATAATTTGATTGACAAGCTATGGCACTTTACATATTCTGAAAGCCCTGTGGATACTAAGAGCAGACTGACACTGTTGATTGCTTTCTAGAGGAGTAAGTTTGTATCTTTAAGGGGCTTGTTATTATAGAGAGAATGAAAAGAAGATGACATGTTTTCTTTATTTTTCTCTTTTTAATGAAAGTCTGTAAAAAAAAAAACCCTAGCTAATACAGTGTATACTATGGAAACGAGTAATAAATTCAAAATTCACCAAAATACATTTAAATCAAAACTATATTGTCTATACTGATGTTCTCAAAAATACATTTAATATAAATGGCAGATGCTAATAATATCATCCTGTTCTGGGGAGAATAACATTTACATGGGAACATTGAAGGGGAGGATTTATTTTTCTCATTCTTCTACTATACTAAATAAAATTGTTTTCACTCAATTATACTTGAAGTTAAGAAAATGTCAAATACTTATGTACAAAATGAAATATATTTATTTTAAACATGAAACATTTGGTACTTTTTTGTATACATGGAACATTCCATACATAAATCTTATTTACTGGCTCAGGTCACCTTATATAACTCTGAGGAATGAAACCAGGCTCTGGTTGGAGGGGCCACAGCAAAACTGTGGCTGTGACAATTTTATTGAGAGCAATCAGACTTATACACCTTTATCAGAGACAGAATATAATGGCGGTTGCCAGGATACAGTGAAATTTTCAAGCCATTCAGGGTACACCAGATTAATGTCTAAGACCAATTGTCTCTTCAAGTTTCCATGCATTTTTGACTACTAAGGAAACATACAGAGAAACACAAAGTGGCCCGAATACTTCACTACCTGAAGAAGGACATCTGTCTCTCAGGAACGAGAAAGCCTATTGACCCTAGGAACCATGAACTCTCACCTGAAAAACCTTTTACACATGCTCCCAAGGCAGCTAGGCCACATCAGTTCCATGGTTCACCACACATTTCAATATTAAACTTAAGGAAATTAATTAAATTGAACTTTACCCATTTAAAAATAAAAATAACCCTGATGTATACTAATTCTTTATTGACTAACAAATTATTTAGATTATTAATTTTATTTAATTATTTAATGTTAAATTGACATTGTACATAATGACACTAAATTTTATGTACAATTAACAATTAATGACTGAAAACTCAAAATCCACATCATATCAACTGTTCATAATCTGTATCACTGCAAACCTCTTAGATATAAGTTGGAATTTTCATGCTAAAATAATGTTCCCCTTTGTTTAGAGGATCATTTTAAATTATTTTTATTTCTCTTATGTAAGATCAGATGATGCTCATAAGATTATGACAATAATGTACTTAGAATCAGCAAAATTTTTGTGATTATTTTACATATCAGTCATATTTAATCCCCCTAAATACAGCTATAATCATGACATTAGATTCAATTCCAGTCACTATTTGCATTTCCAAAACATACATTTTCAGAAAATGAGCTCAGGTTTTACAGGAAGAAATATAACATATTGAATATTATATGTTATAATCTAATAAACACAAAATTGTTGAGAAACTATAGTCTGTCACTTGAGATCAGCTACTGCAGCAGAAGCAAGTCTACACATTCCAGCTGGAAATGTAGTCATGAACTAATTATAAATGGACGAGAATCAAGAGACTTCCCTCTGTTACCCACGGCAGATGTCACTATCAACATGCCCAGAATGAAAGTAAACAAGAACAGGAGAAAAAGAATCACAATAGAAAAGTAGGAGGTGAGCACTTTGTGCAGATGTTACAATTTAGTACACAGATGACTCTACTGGAAAGCATCTAAAATTAATAAACATCTTTGGTAAAGTAGTAGTATGCAATATTACCATACTAGCTCCTATATTAAGAACCGTTATTATAAAAATTAAGAAAATTAATTACGACTGAAAGGATAAAACACAAATATAAAATTAATATGCTTAAGATAGTTGACCTGAAAATATATAAGATGTTTGTCCTCATTAGTTTTTGTTTGTTTGTTTGTTTTTTGTGAACTTAAAATAATCTAAGCTGTTTTGGGAAGAGGAAACAGCACCTGAGAAGATGCTTCCGATCACCGTATAGGAAAGCTGCAGAATATTTTCTTGATAAATAATTAATGTGGAATGGCACAGCCTATTGTGAGTAGTGTGACCTTGGGTGGTTGACTTTTGACTGTATAAAGAAGCAAATGGAGTGTGCCACAGAGGGCACGGCAGTTATCGGGGTTCCTCTATCGTTATATTTTAGCCCCTGCCTCCAGATTCCTGCCCTGAGTTTCTGCACTGACTTCCTTTCCTTGTTGGAATGTTAGTTATAAGATGAGATTAAGTTTTTCTGCCCCTAAGTTGCTTTTGGTCATTGTGTTTATCACAAGAGAAGCCAACTAGGACAATTTTTAAAATAAATTATTTCTTTTAAGTGTTACATTTTAATGAAAATATTAATTTGCAGTATTACACATGTAAAAAAAATCATTGTGTCTAAATACTCTCCAACAATCATCCAAGTATACTTCAATGTTTTAGTGAAAATAACCAAGTAAACTCATTTTAAAAGTTTCAAGTATTAAAACTCTGTATTAATATAAAATAAAACAATTATTCTCACAGATATTTTCTAAAACAATTTACTAAAATAATGGCTTTCCTTCTGGTTCGCAGGACATCGAGTGTGGCTTCTGCATACTGCCAATGCTTTTGAAGTAGAAGAATATTATCTAAATTGGTGGAAGAAACAGAGTGGGAGTAATACGCTAAAAGGAGAAAACGAGCTCAAGGTTGCTTTTCTCGCATAATGACACTTTGAGTCCTGCAGTATGCTCACAGCGTATTTCATGCATTTATTTAAACGTGCACTGTTAAGTTTAAATCTTGTATCTGTAAGTGGATTTGTAACGATAAATAAGTCATGCCTTCCAATAATGAACAGATCTACTTTTGCGCTGTTGAAACTGTCATAATAAAAGTGCATTGAAGATCTAAGCAGTGGTGGCATTGCGAACTTTTAATACAAGTACTGTGGAGTCAGAGTACTGAATCTGAGGCCAGCCTGGGCTACAGACTGAGATATGGGACAGCCAGGGCTACACAGAGTAACCCTGTCTTGAAAAACCAACCAATCAAACAACAAAAAAACAAAAAGTGCATTGAGGAAATGTTTTATGCTTGTAGTTTTGTCATCTTTATTAAAATGTCATCACTATCTTACTTTATTTTTCAATGCCTTCCGAGTTTTTCTTGATACATATTTTTCTGTCTCTTTTATTCTTGATTTGACTAATAGATATCACTTTAAATGGAATGTCAGAAAAGATCTATTTTAAGAAAAAAAATTGTAAGTACCAAATCAAGACGGTACCTAATGTGAAGAACTTGTCATACCAATAGTACCATAGAAGTGCCTGAAAAGCTGAAAACTGAATAAAAATGAAAGGAAACTATTTTTAAGTCTCCAGCATGGACAGCATATGTAATGTGTTTTCTTCTGAAAAGGGACAAACCATTAAGGCTCTTGATAAGAAATAATCATGGAAGTTGTGAGACAGAACATCAATACTTACTAAAGCCCCAAACCAGGAGTTAAAAAACATCGATGTATTCAGAAAAAAAAAATGAGAAGGATATCTGAGGGTTTGGAGGGGCTCCAAGGAAGGATTGCCAAGTGCTTGCCATGAAGGGGTTCTAAGGATTGGTATCCATTCCTCATTGATCTATTAGGTGAATTGTGGGTGATATTGGTAGAAATTGAGATACTCTGGTTTGAAAGTCACCATTTTTAAATGCAACATTAAGCAATAACATGGCCTACACACCCTTGAATGACAACTGAAGAGCTGATCATGAATCGTCAACTCAGGAAAGTTACCAAATTATGCTGTTAACTTTTGTGTCCTCTCTCCCTCAACTCGATTTAATTGTTTGTTGGTTATAGATCACAGGTTTTCACTTGGTTGGTCTTAGGCAACCTGAAAGTTTACAAACTAGTATTGACCCTGTCCTATAGAGGGTTAATTTTTGTCTCACTATTGAGTTTGCATTGCTAAAAATATGCTAACAAGTGCCAAATATAAGACCTGAAAATCAGCTGTATTTCAAAAGTATCAATATTGACAAAGTTTATGTGCATGTAATTGCTATGTAAATGAGACCTGTCTTCCTGAACAATAATCTGCATACCATCAAGACTGAAATTATTTTTTTAAGATTTTGTTTTATTTACGCGTACCATTTGTGTGTGTACACATGTACATGTGTGTGTGTATGCCATAAGTACGCATGTGCCACCAAGGCAGAAGAACTGATATGGGTGATGAGATTTAAACTTGGATCTTCTACAAGAGCAGCAAATTGTCTTAATCACTGAACAATCATTTCAACTCCTAAAAGTATTCTATATACAATATCTATTATTGCTTATTTCCTTTTATCTAAAAATACATTCTAAATTTACATATAAATGCCCTGGAAAATAAATAATGAAGAATTTATTCTCTGATTCAACATTTGACTCAGGCATCAAGTATTACTATGTAATGACAGTCTCTCCTCCAATCCAAGTGTCTACAAGATAATGTGCCACATAGAAAATGATAGTATCTTTGTTTTCTTTGTTTGTTGAGATGGGGTTTCACTATGTAGCCCTGGCTACTCTTGAATACAAAGATCCACATAGCTCTGCTTCACAAGTGCTGAAACTAGAGATTTATTGAAGCTCACCTAAACTTGTTTCATGGCTTAAAACATTAGTGAAAAAATCTTATTTCATCTCTAACATGTAAAATATTTACATGATAGAAGATATGAATTTCATCATTAGAAGAACTAGATGATCTGAAACCAGGATAATTTTCAGTGTGTCCTCCAGTGAACTGAAATTAGAAGACTTCTAACAGGACAGATCCAAAAAGATAGATCCATGCATTAGTAATTTGCATTCTAACTTCTGTGGAAAGGAAAGCCATGGAGCCATTAGCAAGTAAGATCGCTCAAGTGACTATTCTGATAAACTGCTAGAGTAAACAATTGCACTAAAACCTGAAATTCTCCAGAGGGTCGATAGAACTCCACTGTCCTGTGTGAATATGCAAGAAAAATCCAAAAGATAACTACAAAATTTCAAAACATTTAGAAGTGCAAAAGCACATTTCTATTTTACATATTGATAAAATCACAAGAAAATTTAAGACATATATTGAAGAAAACTAAAGCATAATCCATCAAGGTTTACAGAAGTCAAAAAAAACTTACAACACGAAAATTAAAAAAAAGTATTTTATAAGAAAGTAGACCAGAAATTGAAATTGTAAGCTTCTATCTTAGGAAACAAGAGGGAAAAGTAAAATGAGTACATAGTATAAAAGCAAACAGAAAAATAAAACTTCATGTAGGGGAGAAATCAATGAAATTTGAAAAAAGAAAAATCTATACTACACAATGATCATTATTTGAGAATATCAGCAGGATAGAGAAATCAATAACCAAAACAACTAAAAGACAGAGAAAAAGTATCTAAAATTAATTAAAAATAAAAAAGATATACATAAGCATAATAAAGACAGTTTCCATCAGTTTTAACCAATATCAAATTAAATACAGAGAAGCTCAAGTAAATTCCTCTAAAATCTAAACATCAGGAAGAAGATAGTTTTTCCAATCTCTCAGTATATATTCAATATAGTACTTGTCACTATAGTAAGAACAATAATACAACCAAATTAGTTCAATAGGATACAAATAATTGGAAAGAAAGTTGTTAAAGGGTTTTTTGTTTTGTTTTTGCAGATGATATAATTTTATACATTCACAACCTTCAAACTTCTAGCAGAGAAAAACTATAGTTGATAAACACTTTCAGAAAAGTGGCTGAAAATAAGATTATCTATAACCCTCCTAAGTAAAACTGAGAAAAGGACTGAGAAATAAATTAGCAAAATCATGCATTTCACAATAGCCCAAAACAGTGTAAAATAACTTGAGAAAACTTCAACCAAGCAAATGAAAGCCTTGTATACTAAAGAAAAAATATTTGAATAAACAAATTGAAGAAGGTATCAGAATGTGGATCAACATAGCAAAAATGTTCATGCAATTCCCATCAAAATCAACATAATTCTTTATAGAACCTGAAAGGACAAGTCTTGATTATATATAGAAAAACAAAAAATTTGAATACCTAAAAAGAGTCTAGAACTGCTAGATGTCCCAATATTCTCAATTTCCAGCTGTATTACAAAGCTATATTAATAAAAAACAACACATGATTTTGTCATAAATTCAGACTAATGAATTGAAAAAAACAGACATAAATCAACTCACTTATGAACAAATAATTTCTCGTAAAGAAGTCAGAAATTCACACTATAAAAAAAGACAGCATCTTCAACAAGTGGTTCTGGTCAAACTGGATGTCTGCATGTAGATGAATGCGAATGAATACGTAATTATCACCGTGCACAAAACTCAAGTCCAAGTTGATCAAAGATCTTAACATAAAAGCAGATAGACTGAACATGATAGAAGAGAAAGCAGGGGATAACCCTGAGCACATTGACACAGGAGATAAATTCTTAAGTAGAACACTGATAGTGCAGACACTAAGACCACAATTAATAAATTAAACATGAAACTGAAAGGTTTCTGTAAGACAAAGGACAAAGTGGCAGCCTACAAAATGGGAAAATATTTTTACCAACTACATATCTGATAGAAGATTAACATCCAAAATATATAAAGAACTCAAGTAAATATACCAATAGTTCAAAAATCCAAATAATACAATTAAAAAAAGCTAGAGATCTAAACAAAGAATTTTTCTTACAGGAATATCAAATAGTTGAGAAACACTTAAGGAAATATTCAACATCTTTAGCCGTTGAAAAACACAAATTCAAACTACTTTGAGATTTCATCTTTCACCTTTCATATTGGCCAGGATCGATAACACACGTTACAGGTTATGCTTGCTAGGATGTGGAGCAAGGGGGAATACTCCTCCATTGCTGATGGAAATTCAATCTTGTATAACCACCATGAAAATCAATATAGCAGTTGCACAGAAGTTTGGGACCCGAGTACTTCAAAACCCAGCTATACCACTCTTGGGTATATATGCAAAGGACCCTCAGTCCTACAAAGACACTTACTCAACTTTATTTACTTCAGGTTCATCCATAATAGTCAGAATCTGGAAACAACCTAGATGTCCTTCAACCAAATAATGCATAAACAAAGTGGGGTACATTTACACGATAGGGTGTTACTCGGCTCTTAAAAAAATAATGAAATTTGCAGGCAAATGGATGAAACCAGAAAAAACATGGTCCCAAGTTAGGTAAACCAGACCCAGAAAGATAAATATGGTATGTATTCAGTTATTAGGGAAAATTAGCCATTAAGTACATGATAACCAATCTACAATCTATAGACCCAGAGAGACTATGTAAAGAGTAGGGGTTTAAAGCATTCAGGTATCTCAATGGGAAGGAGAGATAGAATAGATTTTATGGGCCGACCAGGGACTGGTGGAGACTGAGGTAAGCAAGGGAAGATATCAGGGTCTGGGGAAAGAAAGAGTAGAGAGACAGAGTGTGGGGACAAGTGGCTGGAACCGGGAGAGCATTTGGGGGTTTGTGAGGAAAGCTAGTGTAGTGGAAACTTCCTGGAATCTATGAAGGTGATCCCAATGACAACTGCTAGGGAGGGGAACATGAAGTCTCAACCAGGCATCTCATGGACCAGGCAAAGATTACAGCGGTGGGACTAGGGTGCGTTAATTGAGTTGTTGGTTAATGAGGTCCTATGGAAACCCACAAACAATTCTAGCTCTTTCCAAGATAATTGATTTTTCTCTAAAAATCGAGAACAGGGTTCCATTTCTTAGAGCAATGATCCACATGAGTCACTGAACATGGGGAAGTCTAGCTGGTGCCTCCATGGAGCCCTCACCCCTAAGTTCTGACTTCTTTGGTGAAGTAAGGTACTTAGGCTGTCAAAAAGAAACGTGAGGACTTGGGCCACATCCTGCCTTTCACCGTCCTCTAGTCCCCGTGTGCAATCCCTCCGCCACAATGCCGATGTTCACCATGAACACCAACGTTCCCCGCGCCTCAGTGGCCGAGGGGCTTCTCTCCGAGCTCACCCAGCAGCTGGCGCAGGCCACCGGCAAGCCGGCACAGAACATCGCAGTGCACGTGGTCCCGGACCAGCTAATGACTTTTAGCGGCTCTAGCGACCCCTGAGCCCTATGCAGTCTGCACAGCATCGGCAAGATCGGCGGCGCACAGAACCGTACCTACAGCAAGTTGCTGTGTGGCCTGCTGGCTGATCGCCTGCACATCAGCCCTGACTGGATCTACATCAACTATTACGACATGAGCGCAGCAGATGTGGGCTGGAACGGTTCCACCTTCCCCTGAGTGCTGGCCTAAGAACTTACCTGCACCGCTGTTCTTGGAGCCTTGCTGCACGCAGCGTTCTGTTTTCGTCCACACTTAGCAATGCCCACCCTCCGATCAGGAGAAATAAATGGTTTAGAGACAAAAAAAAAAAAAAAAAAAAAAAAAAAAAAAAAAAAAAAAAAAAAAAAGAATGTGAAAACTAAAGTTGCCATAAAGCCATTAACTTACAATTTGCCTTGCCTGTAAAAAATACTAGGGTAATGTTGACACAAACTTGTTAGAGTAGCTAACCAATGTTTGATGCAATCCAAGGCCTACTGCACAAGAACAGACCTACCTACATCTGACTCTATATTTGGGTAACCAATAACTAGAGACTAGATAACACAGAGATCTAGGGTAAAACCAAATACTACATATCTAAGCAAATAAACAAAACATCAGTAAAGTGATTCCTAAAGATATTCTGTTATACTCTTAGATCAGTGACTTATCCAGTCATCATCAGAGAGGCTTCCTCAAGCAACTGATGAGAAAGGAGACCCACATCCAGACAGTATACAGACAGAGAATCTAAATTGGAGGTATGCATCAAATTCCTCCCCTCAGAGCTAATGGAATCCCATTGAAGAGAAATTTAAAAGAAAATGAAAGACAGAGCTGACCAGGAGAACACCGCCTTCTGAATCAAGTAAGCAAAGTGCATAAGAGCTCACAGATACTGAAGCAGCGTGCTTAGGACCTACATAAGTCTGGCCCAGGAATCTGTGTATAAATTTAGCTATTATTTTAGCATTTTTAAGGGACTCCTAAATGTGAGAACAAGTGAGTCTCTGACTCTTGTGCCTGCCTTTGGGACTGTTATACTCATGCTGGATTGTCATGTCCCTCTTCAATATGGTAGTTTTTGCTTCATCTCATTACATTTTATTTGGTCATGTGTGGATATTGACTCTTAGAAGCCTTTTTCTTTTCAAATGAGAAACAGAAAGGTAGTGGATCTAGAAGGGAGGAAATATGGGAAGAGCTGTAATGAGTAGAGGCAGGAGAAGCTATAATTAGAATATATAGTATGAGAAAAGAACCTGTTTTCAATTAATGGGGAATAAGCATAGAAAAATGATTCATCAAAAGTTTAGTAGAAATTAACCCAAAACTAGGGAGAGTTGTACACATCCAAGTAGAAAAAGCATTATGCTCTAATGAAAATTCCAGAACTACAAAACAAAAAAATAAATATCTTAAAAGAAAAATAGCATATGATCCACAAAAGCAAATTCATTAGAATTACACTAGACCTCAACAACACACAACTCAACAAAAATATACAAATCAAGAAAAAATGTTTTTTATCACTTTTTATCACTGAATATAAATAATGGCAAGATAAGATTATGCACATGCATCAAAGCAATGCATGAAAATTATATTTTCAAATTGATTAAGAGACAGTTGATCTGTAAACATAAGAATGAAATAATACAATTAATGAAGACAAAGTCAATGTTTTAGAAGTTATTTAAATAACATCTATGCACAAATGAGGACAATAGGCTATGAGAATCAAAGGAACTTGAGAAAGAATAAAACTTTGTGTAAAGGAGAAGTAGAAAAATATATATAACACGTTCATCTTAATAAACAAGAATCTTTCAGAGAAAGGTTTAAGAGGAAGTAATACAGACATTAACCAAGAAGCAAACTAATAACGTTTTAGGACTTAGCATTTAGCTTTCAATACAGCCTTTAAATGTAAACTGTCTTAATGCTCTAATTAAAAAACAAAGACTTGCTGTTATATTAAGACAACAAAAATAGCTCATCTGTTTTTTATAAGCAAGAAACTCACTTTACTTAAAAAGTAGACATGGAAATTGAATATTAAATAATGGCAAAATAACACTAGGCAAAAGGAAAAAGATATCTGAAAGTAAACTGCGGAAACCATACTTTAGGAGACACAAATGGACTTAAAGTAAATCAAATTTACTTTAATACTAAATACTACATTCTAAAAATGAAACGGAACTATCATCAAAAATATGACTTGGTTGCAAGTTTCTACTGCAATTGTTGAATTTAATTTTAAATTTCAAAAAATACTTGTTATGTTATTGCTCCAATAAAATATGACTTCAATACCCCATAATCATTAACAGATTATATATACATATATATGTATATATAATACATTTGCATTAAAATTTACTACAAATCAAATGGTATGGATGAGGACTTACAGATATTTGTACCAATATCTGCAGAACATAAATTCTACCCAGTAGCATTCTACACAAACCGAAAAATCAAAGAAATTTTCTATTTTTTCTCAACTGACAATGAAAAAATGAAATGTCCAGACATGGATACTGAACAACATACAATCAATGATTATTTCCCCATCGAAATAAATTGGTGTGAAAATTAATTTCCTAGAATCAAATAAAATTACCACTTGCCAGGATATAAAGGATTTTAAAAAGATAGTTTTGTAATGAAGCATGTAGATGTGAATCTATGCATTTAGAAAATTAGCAAATATTTCTTTAAAATCCTTGATTAAATTTAAACATAATATGAGTAAACAAATTTATCAACAAGATATAAGAAAGTAAACATATTATAAAGTGTGTAGTATTAATAAAGTCTCCCCAAAATGAACAGTAGAAGAATAAAATATTCAACACAAGCTCTGGAAAATTTTCTTATTCAATAAAAATGTTAATATCAATATTTTTAAAAATACTCTATAAAATACAAAATACATCTGATATTATTGAATCTAATCCTCAGAAAGGGAAATTCAAGACAGTTCCAGGTCAGAGGTCTTTTAATCTTGTTTCTGAAGTACATAGTGTCTGTTGAAATAGGATCTTATATTCAAACTCTGGGGATTAACCAAAGACAACAGCTTCCAAAGGAAAGTGACAACCAACAATTTTACCCAGATATGATGTTTATAAACCATAAAAATGTCCAACACGCTACAATAACCATAAGTTTAGGCATACCATGGTGGTAACCAATAGCTCTCTAATTGAACTTCAAGACTCACACAACAAGAGGGAGACTATGCCTGGTATTGGATATATTGTTAAATCTTCAGAGCTAATGAAGCTATGAATATTAGAGGAGAATCCAAAACCATTACTTTACTAAACCAGCACAACCCTGAACAACATTTTATAAACATTTGTCCTTATACTCAACGAAAAGAGTAGGCTTCACTCCTCATCAGAAAACTTCTCAGTGTAACGTTTGGAGAACACTACAAAAACCCACACCAATTAATATGCATAGTTTTGGAACTCAGTCACAAGAATAGATCTATTTACAAAACACTCCACACCAAAGGCTCAGAAAACACTGCAGAAGAGTATATGAAAGGATAGTAAGGACCAGGGATTTTGTAGTGAGATTGTAATTCCTACTAATATCAGAAGCTACAGCCATTAAGTTTCATCAATATGATTGCCTGAATGTGACCTGAACAAGGATGAAAGTAGGCCAAACTGAATGGGGAAAGCCAATAAGACCGCAGCCCTATCCAAAAACTATATGCAACGTAGGAAAGCTAAGAATGGGCCTTCCACAGGGAAGAGCTGACCAATGGCTGTCCAATGCCAAATTATCAGCCCAGAAAATACGCAAAGAGGTAGCCTTATATGGGCTGAACGGGATATATTTCAAAATGTACAAAAGATATAAGATACATTCTAAAAGATATATATCTATCTATATATATATATACACACATACATACATGCATACAATAGCAGTGGTGCCATAATTATGGGGAATTTTTTATCTATGCTTTCCTGAAACATTTAAGTGGTCAACAGTATTAGGTGGTATAACTGATAGAATGAATACTATAGCAGTGCAATTGAAAGGCCATTAAAGTGAATGAGAGCAGAGAAGAATATATGGGAAGGTTTCTAAGAAGAATTTCTAGGAAGGAGAGTGAAGAGAGAGATGCTATAGATAAATTATAATCTCAAAAATAATTTAAAATACACAAAGGAAAGAAGTGTTCCAAGTTAATTCTACAATGTAATGTCATAGTTTAATAATAAATAATAAAAAATGGATACTATGATGCCAAAACTATTAAGAACAAAATGATATTGTAGATAATTTTGATTTATAATTATGTATTTAAGACTCTTCAACATAAGTCATAATCAATTTTCTGTCATTTCAATGATGCAAAGAAGTTTCATGGAAATCAATTAGCATAAAACAGAACATAAATATAAACAAGGATCAAAATCAAATGATCATTTAAATAAATGCAAAAAGTTTTGACAATGTTCAATATTCTTTGTTTGTGAAAATTCTTGAAGAAACTAGTAATTGAATAATTATACTTCAACATGATAAAAAAGGATATGTACAGACAACTGATTATCAAGTCTCTGTTGACTGGGGAAACCAAAAATAATTCCTTTAAAATAAAAATTAGAAAAGGTGGTCAATTCTTACTATTATTCAATATATTGTTTCAATTTTTCAATGCTGTAAAAAGATAAACAATTTTTACTAACCCATTCATATTTCCAACATAGGATACATTATTGCTGTAGATAATTACTCAGTTGGAGTATAAAACGATGAATTTAGAGTCTTTTATACTCACATTGATATTGGCATACTGATGTATTTTTAAAAATGATAACAAACAATACAATAGGAGTGCAGATGAATATGTGCTTGTATATTAACTTGATGGAATATCATTTATCCATAACAATAAAATATATAATCAAATGATGAATAAATGTGTCAAATATTAAATGCATATTGCCAAATGACACAGAAGAATGAATAGGCTGGATACTGGAGCATTGCAATTAGTCTGTCAAAGTCAAAACTACGGAGACATTGAAACATACTTAATTGCTACAAGTTTGAGGGAAGAAGGAAATAAAAGAGAACAACAACAACAACAACAAAAAAACCCAAATTGTTTGTAAGAGTATTTTGCTTGGCATGGCATTGCGATGGCAGATACGTAATATTGTGGATTTTAAAAAACACTGTACCTATAAAGCCTAAGAAAACAACTGTAGCATATGAAGGTCAAAAGAGAGATCATGAAGGTTAGCATACACGAGAAAAGCAGGTCATTTGTGACTAGAGCATATAATTGTGCTTTAAATTTATAGAGACTAAAATATCTCATTTAGGAGATGGGAAATGAGGTCGGAAAGCAGAAGAAAAAAATAATTCCTGGATATGAATGGAGGCTACAATACTAAAAGCAAAATGAAACACACATAAGCACTTTTGTTGATAAAATGGCCTCAAGTGGGAAGAGATCTATTTACTCTGATATTGTTATGCATATGTACTTAAATTGTGCAGTTAAATAAACAGCTGCATGGCAGCTACATTTCTCATCAACAAAAGAATGATTACACATAAGCAAAGGCCAGAGACTGGAATGCTCGATGTGGTAATAGACTAGCTTTTGAGGCATCAGTATAAACAGTTGTTTTATTTACTGCAGACACAGATATTTCCAGATACAAATATTGATTTATATATGTATCTATATACTTCAGTATGCATGCATGGATCTTTTGTTCCTTTGGCTGAGAGCCTAGAAAAAATAATTTTCTCAATCTTCATGAACAAATTTGTTACCCAGATCATAGTTTGTAATATCATTCTTCATTAAATGCAACCACATCTCCTTGGAGAAATAAATGGTAAATTGAAAGGCTGAGGCAAAAATCTATGGAGTTGGGAGAATTATGTGGTACTAGAAACCAAAAAAAAAAAACTTGTTCAATACATGCATATATGCATGTGCACACACTCATTCACACAAATTTATATATGTACATGCATAAATGTACATATATGAACACAAGCATTTATATACATAAGCAGAGAGAGAGAGAGAGAGAGAGAGAGAGAGAGAGAGAGAGAGCATATATCAAAGCAATACATGAACCACCTGAAAGCCAAGCTATATAGCCTAAGTAAATAATAAAGAAGTGCCAGGTTATAAACTGTGCATGATTCGTTCTGATTTAGTAATTATGAAGAATTAATTGATAGATGGAAAAAGACAAACATCTCAAAAAGAATCCAAAAATAGTTGCCACTTGTTAAATATTTCCCATGTTTACTGACTTCCTACTGGTGAGCACATCATTAAAATCAGGGTAATAAAGAGCAACGATACTGTTGGGAAGCCTGACTCTGTTACTTCTTTCAGATAATCAGCTTCAGCATCAAGTTGGATCACTTCAGTGATAAATTTGGTCAAAATTTATGCCCATATAATGATGTAGTAAAAGAGCTCTTTGTCTCTGTGATTTTCCTCATAAATTCTAATACCCAACCTACTAATGAAATAAAATAATTTTATTCCGTTGTTAGGCATCCTACAAAAATAGCATGCCAGTGCTTTTGAGAACAAATCCAGGGAAAAGTAAGCCCCCCCCCCCCCCCCAAATTTCATAGCCAAGAGAAATCTAAGGCAAGTAATATCCTGGGAAAGCAAAAAGGTAAAACTGACAAACAGATTTTATTTAAGAACAATACTCAGATATTGGTCTCTTAATGCAATAAATGTGTTATTGTCCTCTATGGTGCTGAGAACTATGGTACTGCATGTGGTGAATATAATATAGAATTATCTGCTCAATTTTATGTAAGTCCAACATTATTTTTACAATTTTCTTTAATTAAAATCTAAATACATTCATTAGAATTTTACTTTGATTGTACTGGTCATTTGCAATTTTATGAGTTGCCTTCATAAAAACTATCTAGACACAATAGCATTCAGCAAACCAAGTGTCATTAACAGTTATTTACTCCTTTGTAAACACAGCACAGAATGTTCTTGAAGATATAACTCATTTGCCATTGTTGATTTCTCCATTTACTTTAAGATTTTAGCAGGTCAATGTCCTAGAAACATTTCAGTAGTCCTTCTTCCACAGCCAACACGTCTGTTGGTTCTGTCGTTGTTCAGCTCACGTTTAGGCAGCCCCTTTGGTGAGATTTTATGGGTTTAGCTTCTAAATTGGTTTAAGTGCTCTTCATAAAATAAAGATAGAAAGTACTTTATCAGATGCATGATTTTTAGATATCTGCTCCAGTTTGTCTTTCTTAACTTTGCATGGTATATATAAAGAAATACTTTTAACACTTTTATTATGTTATTGGGTGACTGCTATTTTGCTCTCTGTGTTTTTATTGTCTAATTTGAAGAATGTTTATAATATAAAGTCATACGTATTATCTTCCTCATACCTTTGCAAAACTTATTTACTCTTTAGTCCAAACATGTTTTAGATACATTTGTGGTTATCTCTATGCAGAGTTTTACACAGCATTCTACCATATTTTGATACTACAGCTTTGTTGTGTAAACTGTCATATCAATTTAAATATCAGTTTATCTTATTTTATTTATTTGCTTTAATGGTGATTTTTATTCCACATTTTAAAATGATTTTATACATATTAAATTATTCCACCTTTACCAAAGTTACAAAGTAAAAATAATATCCCTTACCAATGCCTAACAGAACAGTTTCTGCTGCTAACAGATTTTGGGAGATTATGAAATTAGATTTCATCCTTCATTTTCTAATCATACTTAGAAGTTTTAATCATGAACATATGAGATATTTTCAGATATTTTTCACAGCTACTGTCACAAAGAAGTGTTCATTGTAATTTTACTCTATAAATGTGTAATTTTACTCTGTATGTGCGTTTTCTCAAAAGTTATGCTAAGTAAGGTAAAACAGGTAAGAAAGACTTTAAAGTTGAGTTACACAAGTGATAAGAAATTAAAACTTCCTGATATGTTTTTTACAAGTATTATTTCTTCAAGGTCATTCTATAGATTGTTAAACTCTCAGAGGCAAATTATTCTTCTTTCATTATTCCTCAAAGAATTAATTTATTATACCACATCTAGTACTAATAATAATTGAGTGGTCATGAGATAAAAATACACGGTTTTTCTCCTAATTTTGTTGAATATATAAAAGTTTACTCAGCCAAATATGTCCAGAAACTTTTCAGAGAGAGCAGTAAGCGAAAAGTTAGTTATTTGATCTTTTAATAGTTAATAATATGTAAAAATAGTGGAACTCTACCTTTTATTTCTTGCCATATTAAGTTAAGTCATCAATGACATTTTCAAAGACTCTGCAAATTATATGTCATCATGTAATGTTAAGGCAGAGCAACCGAAGATACCAATGTAAAAATGAGAGGATTCCAGGCCACCTGATTTATTTAGTGAATAAAAGGGACAAGCAGTTGACCAGCCCAGTATTTCTGAAGGGAAAATCATTTCACACAACATTGAACTTAGATCAGAGCAATACAGTGTAGGTGAGAAAAAGTGAATCAGATAACTCGCTGAGTGTCTCTAGAGAGAAGATAAGCAGCAAAGAGTGTCTTCTGCAGAGGGAAGAATATTGGGGTGAGAAGGTCACAGTGATCAAGCTTCTACGTGATTGACTATTAAATCCAATAACCTCTGCAGGTTTTTTTTTAAATCGACTTCTCAAATCTCCATTAAGGAAATGTCTCAAGGGAGATAAAATAAACCACATGGAAAGCAAATTGAGATAAAGACAACTCCAGGAATAAATCCAAGCTACAAATTAATCTAAAAATAAAGATGGCTGTGGAATATAAAGGAGCAGCGTTCTGGATTGTGCACCCCAATTCCAGATTTTAGCGAACTGCATCCACTGCTGTTGCCCTGGTTACCTCTAGACAATGTGTTCTGAGAACGCGTAGGTTGCCTGACAAAATGGAGAATAGTAAACCGTCTATGAAGTCCTGAACATTAGAAATATGTCCTCAACAAAGTTTAACTTCTCAAAGACTAAGGAATTAGTAGTGATAATTGGTAATGCAACAGAAGAATTAGAACAAGGTGTTGTAATAACCACTCTGTGAATGCAGTACTTCTTAAAATTTCTTGTTTAGCTATACTCTGTTGTCTTTTTGTCATATCCAATAGCCAGAATAAGTAGTGAAAATTGGTGTGATTAGAAGTTATAATTGTTACGTGAATGCAAGCTCTATTGTGAAGCTGAAAGTGCTAATTGCAGCAAATGACCAATGTGTGATTAATAGTGGAACCGTATGGACAGAGCATGGGTATGGTGGACATTAAATAAAGGCACAACTTTGAGAGATGGAGTGGAAAATCTAAGATTATTTTTTTATTTAAAAAGAGTAAGATTTTAAGCTTATGTGTTTTTTTTTGAAATTTCATGTAATATTTTTAGAGAGTGGTTTACTGTTCTCCTGGATAGCTTCAGCTGTCAACTTGGCACGGCCCAAAGTTATCTGGTGTTGACAGAGTTATCTGAAGGAGTCTCAATGGATGATTGTCTTGGTCAGATTAGCATGTGGTAATATCTATATGACATTTTTAGATTTTAATTATATATATACATATATATGTATATAATTTTTGATATTATAAAACACTTAGATTATTTCCTTCTCCTTTCATATAACCCCTGCCCCAATCATTTTCAAATGCTTGGCTCCTTTTTCTTTAATTATTGAAATACATGTTTTTGATTTATGTTCATATAAGTATATAATGAAACCTGCTATGTCCATTTACTTTTACTTATAGGAATGGTTTCAGGGCTGACCACTTGTCATTGGATAACCAGCTGGTGTACTCTTCCTTAGAGGAAACCTTTTCTCCTACTCATAAAACTCCTTAACTGTTGTTCATTGTTTGAGATTGATGCTTTCCAGACTTTCCCTATTCTCAGCATTAGCATACCTATTGATGTCATCTGTGACCTGTGGGGCATTTTCTGGGTTTACTATAGCCCAGCCCCTGTCTTTATATGTGTGTGTGTCAGGGGCTGGAAGAGTGGGGAGTATGGTCTTTAAGCAGGGATGCTTGGGTTATGTAAGAAATGTAGCCTTTGTACTAGCAGTGAGCTGTATCCTTCTGTGGTCTCCTTCAAGTTCCTGTCCTGCTTGAATGAATTTTCTGCAGTCACACAGAATGGACTATTCCCTGTAAGCTATAACAAAGCAAAGATATCATTTTCTCCTCAAGTCACTTTTGGTTACAGTGTTTATCACAACAGAAAACAAGCTAGGACAGCCACAGATTCCTGAAACTAATAAAAGTGAAAATATATGTAAGGGGAAGTTACCATATCAGGCAGACAAATCATTATTTAACTGTGTAAATCCTCATAAGTAATATATAAGTAAAGAATATTTTACATTTAAATTATGTAATTATTTACACTTTTTTGGGCTATAAAATCATATACTATGCTACTGGAAGTATGCATCTCTTTAATAAAAAATATATACATACATACAGTAAAGAGGATTCCTCAACTTTTTTATTTTGTTCATAAAGTCTATATGCCAGAAAAAAATAAGAATTATAATATTA
This sequence comes from Alexandromys fortis, assembly GCF_014885135.2. Classification (NCBI taxonomy): domain Eukaryota; kingdom Metazoa; phylum Chordata; class Mammalia; order Rodentia; family Cricetidae; genus Alexandromys; species Alexandromys fortis. The sequence continues at coordinate 1,080,028 of NW_026067913.1, read as the reverse complement.
TAATAATTAGAATCTGAATGAGTCCATCCCATCTGTAGTACACAACCACATATACTCCTATGTGCGCATACCCAGAGAGAGGATGAAAAAGATAGGAGAGAGAAGTCTGGAAGAAGAGCGGTTTCTTTTTAAACATTTTTTTATCACATGCTTATTGTCATACAATATAAAATATCAAATTTAGCACATTTAATAATAGATCGTGTAATTAAAAATCTTAACTTGGATGCCACTACTTCATTTTTCAATGACTTAAATTCTAGGCTGACTAGTTACTTAAAACTAAGAAATATATTTCATTGATCGAAGAAATTACACTAAAATCTGGCCTGCTCTCTCCTACATAGCTGTCTCAGGTTCCAGTGCTTCATTATCTGTTGAAAACAATGTGGACTGTAGCTTAGTTCTCAATAACTTTTTTCACTGCCTACTATACACAGATATTGTTATAATCACTCATCCATAATTATACTCCACATGCATTAGTCATCATGCAATTATACTGATAGTCAGATAGTATTATGATATCTTAATTTCCCTACCAAAGATATACTTGCAAATAATGTCTCATGAAATAAAGTAAGTTGTTGATAGTCATATATTTCAAAAAATTTGGTATGGATACACTAAAAATTGGAAAATAGTATTGAATCTCAAGCTACTTTTTGAGCAGAAGACATCAATTTAAATTAAACATTCCAGAGGAAGGAAATAAATTACTCGCTATGCAATCATGAAGATCTAAGTTATATATCCAGAACTCACATTTGAACATGTTGTCATATGACTGAAATCCTAGTGATGGAAGTCAGCTGCATCATTGGAACTCAATGTTCAGCTAGCCTAGCCCACATGGAAATCTCTAAGCCAAAGAGTGACACACTGATTCCAAAATAAAAGTAGATAACTTCTGAAGAATGATATTTGAGGTGGATTTCTGGTTTACACACACACACACTAATGCACACACCTATCATTATAAATCTTGTAGTATTTAATATCAACTGCAAAGGAAAGGAGTCTGCAATTAGAAATACAGTAGTATTTGTCTGTCATCCTCAAGGACAGTCTGAGCCATGGAGAACTGGATGTCCTGGTGTTTTCCTTGGCAGCAGCAGAGGGCAAAGGGTCGAGTGGGAGGGAAAGGAACCCTGGCTTTTCTTGTCTCCTATTCCCATACCACTGCTCTTTCTGTCCTGAAGAAATTCAGCATCCCTTTCCAAACTTTCCATATCTTTCTGTCTGTCACCACCTCTTGGAACTGGGTTTTATTCCACTTGTTTGATGTAATCCTGATTCTTAATCAAAAGCTACTTAGATAACATGCAGGACAATCGCAGACCCTTAAATTTTAGATACCTGAATATTTATGATGCATGGTTTATATGCAGATGAATTTCAAGTTTTCTATAGCCAACAATAGGTCTTCTAAAAGATTGGTATACTTACTGCCATAATAACTAAATGCATTTAAACAACGGAATAGGAAAGGCAGTAACGGATTACACACCTGATGTGTTTTGGAAAACATAACTACCTAACTACCCCCAAATTGATATTTTTCCCAACCAAAGAAAATATCTCAGGACAGGAAAAAGAAATAAATGGACAAAGTTGAGACTAGGGTGACATAGCACCCTATAAAGTACTTTATCTTGACATGTGCTTATATTGGTTACTTTTTGTTGCTATAACCAAACTCCTGAGGAAACTTAAGGGAGAAAGAGCATATTGTTTGGAAGTGCACAGCCAAGTAAGGGTTGCCATGGTGACAGGAGTGCAGTGGAGTCTGCACACTTTTTTCTGAAGAAGAACAGGGGTACAGGCAGGAAGTAGAGTTATCTAGGAAACCTCAAGACCCTTGCTTCAGTGAACCACCTACTTTAGGCTCCATGACCTAAAGATTCTAAAGCAGCATTGATCACTGGGGAGTTCAGAATGTAATTATGTTTTCTACATACTAAAAATAATTTAAAAGCCAGGCTTTCTTTTCTCTTTTAGATTGGGGTATAGCTCACTATATAGTAATTTCAGCTAGTAATTTGAAAAAAAATTATCTACGGTTAAATAACAGCACATCTACTTAAAGGTTTATCAGTCCTGTTCTGAGGTTACTCTTTAAAGCAAAGTTAAGTCACTCTAGTGTTCTTTAAAACAACCTTCTAATCTTTATAAAAAAGAGAACTTTTTCCCTTCAGAATAAACTCAATTATAACCTTATCTTCTTATTATACTAAATTTACAAGATGTTGATAGGGCAAAATTAAGTTTGGGTAATAGAAATAAGTGCATGAGGCTATTTTATTATTTGTTAATTTGCCATTCTAATATGTCTGAAATGTATAGTTTCCAGGGATCTCCACTACAGGACATTCACTTTCTAGATAGTTATTTAATGTAGATTTTAAAAATAAATATTTGGAATTTCTCCACTCTGATATCCCACACTGTTTGTATATTTCTCAGTTACCTAAAATTATTTTTTGAATGAAATATCACCCAGTATCTTTCTTCAACCTCATACCATAAACAATATTAAGATAGTGCCAAGTTAAACACCGTTTTGAAGCAAATTTTGGAGCCCTGGAAAGAAAAAAAAACACACTTCTATTTCCGGTGCAGTTATAAAACACAATAAAAGTTTTCAGTGTTTAAGCAAATATTTCATATAGTTATATTATTACTTTTGTTCATTTTTCTTCAAAGATATACCATTTTCAGTCTTATCATCATAGAAAAAGGTACATATTTTATACTAAGCGGTAATACTGAAATGTTGAAAAGTAAAATTCCATTTTCAGCTATGAAGAGTTTATTATGTAAGGTGAGATCTGAAGGGAGAAATCTTTAAATTAGAAAGAATAAATCACTTCCAATAAGATAAACACCAATTTAACTTTTTATACTCATTTTTATCAGAAAAACATAAGAGAGATGTTATATTAATACTAAAGACGTTATATAAAATGGATAGAAATGTGTGTGCACATCCACACAATTTTTGCTTTCTCTGGGCTCAGCCAGAGGGAAGACAAAACATAAAGTCAGAGCTAGGGAGCTAGGTTGGTGAATACAATACTTACGGCATGAGCATGAGGGCTTGTGTTGGGAATCTGACCACACTTGTGGACTAGGACTCAAGTAGTGCAAACCTGCAGTCTCAGTACTCCTCTGGCAAAACGGGATGCAGAGGCAGAAGAGTTTCCTTAAGTTTGTGGACCAGCTAGTGCTGCAATTGCTGGGCCCCTTTCCAGTCAACACAGAAGAGAAGGACTGACACTCAAGGGTGTCCTCTGACCTCCATATGTATAACCCGTCAAGTGTGCACACTCATACCATACACACAGCACACACATTCACACACTTACATACCACACACACATATACACAAATACGCACTGCTTTACAAAATCAATTTCTGTGATAATTGATCTGTAATTACACCCTAACACATTTTCCAAAAATTCTAGATCCTCACACACACTATGCAAGTGCCTAAGAGCTTCACCACTGAATTATATCACTAACTGTTTGTACTCAGTGTTTTAATATTTCATATATATATATATATACATATATATATATATATATATATATATATATGAATCTGTGGCTTACTAGTAAGTGCCCAGCAGGCAGAATATTTCAGTCTGGAATTGACCATAATCCTACATTTTGTTTAGGTCCTCATAAGGTTATCAGTGCCCCAAATCAGCAGGAAGTAGCCTAGAAAACTATGCCCACATTCCCCCCAAAAAGTGGATTATGAATGTTTGTCTTTGTTTAGAGTGTTGGTTACAAATTGTTATGCATAATGGTAAAAAAAAAAACTAAACAAAGGAGATAAAATTCAAAGTTCTTGTTTTGATAAAAAGGGGGAGGGGGAGAAGTACTGGTCTTGTAACCTGTAAAGATTTGTTACTTGTATTGATTTAATAAAATGTTGGTTGGCCAATAGCCAGACAGGAAGTATAGGTAGTGTGACCAGAATAGGAGAACTCTGGGAAGAGGAAAGTTTAAGTCTATATATGTCACACAGACACAGAGGAAGCAAGAAGAGAATGCCTTACTGATGAAAAGTACCAAGCTACATGGTTAACTTAGACAAGAATTATGGGTATACTTAAGCTGTAAGAGTTAGTTAATAAGAAGCCTGAGTTAATAAGCTAACCAGTTTATAATTAATGTAGGCCTCTGTGTATTTCTTTGTGACTGAACAGCTGTGGGAATGGGTGGAACAGAAACCTCTGTCAACAGGGAAGTATGATTTTTAATAGCCAGACATGGTTGATAACTTCAAGAAGACATCTAGACAGAGATGCATTTGGGACCTCAGATCTCTTCTGCATGCAAGAAGACCTTTACAAATTGCAGCCAGGAGGGTGAATAAATGTATTGTATGAAACTCTTGAAGAATTAATGAAATGTTGAAAAATTGTATGAAATTCTCAAAAATAATAAAATATTAAATTTATTCAACATTTTTTAAATTTAAAAATTAAGATGAATATCATGACAAGTGGTGCTCCTGGGTGAGAGGACAGTGGTGGTTTTAAGGGGCCAGACTTTCTCTCAGGCAGTCAATTCAGTATGAATGGAACAACATGCAATGAACTTAGAAGCAAGGTTGTATTTTTAATCCAGTAAGAGCATACTTAGAGGAATTACCAATTTACACACAATAGTATAAAAATTATTTTAGGAAATATTAAAATAAATAGCCCAAAGAGATGATATGAATAAGATACTCTCACTCTAAGTATGGCTGAAATTAGGGAGCATTAGAAATTGGGGAAATGATAATTTTTTATCATTATTTAAATATAGAATTGACTTGATTGTCTCTAAACACAAGTAGAAATCTGTGTAAAATGGGTAATTCAAAGTGCCATTAAATGCATGATAAAGAAAATTAGGTTTTAAGTCAAATTCCTCCACTGAAGAAAGAGGTCTCTTTAGCAGAACTTATCATGCTAGAGTGTCAGTCTGCCCAGTTTTATATCAACTTGACACAGCTAGAGTCAGTCCAAAGGCTAGTAAGCAGCATTTCTCCATGGCCTGTAACTCCATCAGCACCTACCTCCAGATTATCACTGTGTATGAGCTCCTGGCCAATGCCTCTCAATAATAAGCTCAAAAATACATATACGGAGGTGTATGTGTGAAACAAACTACTGGACAAGTTGCTTTTGGTCATAGTGTTTTATTGTATGAAATAGAAACCACAATTAAGATAGTATCATACAACAGAAACCAGTGAAATTATTGTGAGAAAATGTGCTGGTGAATGAAGCAATACTCAGAGAGTTGGATAGTTCAGGTTTGTGTTATATTAAAGGCCTTATCCAAGCTGGTGTTCTACAAAATCCAGCCCTGACCTCAAGTTTCTAACGGTATTTATAGGCTGAACAACAGTGCTGAATTCTTCCCCTATGTGACCACCAGCAGATGGTCTCTGTGTATCATGGTCACTCAGGGAAAATTCCATTGTGGTTAGGCATGTCTACAGAAGTGGAGCCGATAAGGTTAGAGTAGTCTCTATAATGTCTATTTTAAGAGAGTTTTCACAAGTGTTAGCACTCCTAGGTTAGGGAAAAGGGAGGGCAAGGTTTCAGCTGAAGCCAGCAAGAATTCAGTGGGAGAATTCAGCATTTTATCCTAAGTATAGAAAAAGTAAATTTTTAACTGATTTTATTTTTACCTAAGTCTATAGCTCTTAGTCAGGAATTGTCAATTAGTCATCTTCAGAGCAAGTCAGCTGTATTAAGTGCATATTAATGGTAACACGTGTATGACATATATTTCCTTCTGTCATTCAGAAGAAGAATGAATTAGGATGTCAATTGTGATAGAAGTTCAATAAGCGCCTAGAGCAGCTGCCCAGGGAGTTCTCTTCCTATGATGGCTTTGCAAAGTGAGCTCAAATTTGGCTGACCTGGACAAACCAGGTCAGTTACTGAATGCGGGATGCCCTGCCAAGTTAGCCTTTGATGTAAGGTTGTTTGTTAGAGCCGCAGCAGTGGCGGAAGCTGTTGGCAACAACAAGCTCAGTGTTTGCAGCTGTAAAGGAAAGAAAGGCTCTGACAGTAAACTGGAAGGAAACGATAACTGCATAGACAGAGGTGTTTCCCTGCGTTAAGAGTAAAATCCAGCCTCTGCAGCTCCTAGAAAAATAAAGCACAGTACTCGTATGCATGTACTTGACATAAACTGGAAGCGAGCCTCCAAGGCTAGGCAGATGATTAGAAAATAATAGCTCAAGAACTGAAGTAGTTCAAAATCCACAATAGTGAGGAGGAACTAGCAGTAATTAAAACCGATGCTTCCAATGGAGATGAAATAGTCAAAAACTAGAAGCTGTCAACTAAGTATACATGGCAGCCCAGAAATTTTTCAAAGATTTTTTTGATCCATAAGCAATAGGACGTACCAAAGGGTGGTTTTATTCTTCTATGATAAGGTATAAGAACTGACAAGAACTTTGTGAAATCAACGTCACAGTGGTCAATAAGGGTACTGCAGTCTGACATCCATTGTTTGATATGTAATACCTTTTCACTCAAGAAAATCATTTATCCCTTCCATGTGTTATCAATTCTTTGTCAAACTGAGTTGAAATAATACTACTGCATTTATTTATATTGCTTCATGATTGTTGTGAATGTTTCCTTGTAGTCATTGTCACTGGACTGTTATTGATATTATAGTCAAAATAAAATCACTCAAGAAAAGTAGAAACATAAAGCTGAATTGTAAAATAAAAAAGAAAATAAAGACACCACAACTTTAGTTTATCATCGAGATACCCGGGTATTGTTGTTATTGTTGCTGCTACTGCTATTTTTTTTCATACTGAATAGCCCCCACAATTAATAGAAAGAAAAGAAGGAAATAAAACAGAAACAGAAGAAGTAAGGAGGAGGCAATTGGGTGACCCTTTCAGCCAATGAATGCTGAAATTTCTCTTGGTTTGACCTTATACAGCTCCCGTGGCCTACCTTACTGGGAAGAGTGGCAGCTAGTAGATACTGAAGGAGGGAGGTAGAGTCAGTCTTCTTTGGGGGTATGGCTACTGGTAGGAAGTCAGGGTCCAATGAATGACTACACTCCCACTCCCATAGGCAGGTGAGCAGCACTAACTGGACTCAACAGTTACTAATAGACAAAGCAGAAAGTAACTAAAAAAATGGACATGAAGTTGGAGGAGATATGAGGTGAGGAGCACTGGGGACCTAGTGAGGTAATGGTAGAAGGGAATGCTCATCACACATTGTAGCAATGTATGAAGTTTCCAGATAATAAGAAAATTAAGAGGTGAAAGAGGGTGAGGGAAGGTAAACTCTCACAGAGAAAACAAAAAAATCACTGAAAATTAAATGACAAAACATTAATTCTGATCCTTTTCATGTTGAAGCAACACTTCCACAGAGTAAACTTTAAAGGAAGAAACTGAGCCCCACATTGTGCTACAAATTTAAACTACATGTATGGATTCTGTTATGACTGTAGCTGTGAAAAGAAGAAAAATCAGCTCATGGCAGAATCTCAGAAACAGCAAATCTGAGTTATATTTATTTACATAAACATCCTCTATTTTTAAAAAGTAGATAATTCTCATAAGCAGATTTTAGCTGTTTGTGGTGCTAAACTCATAGCCTCACACACAAATAGTCAAGTAGTCTCCAGGCTGAGCAGAATTACCTGCCTTTAGAAACATACTTAAGAGGGTGATCTAATGAAGGAAATGTGCAAAGATTGAAACAGGCGACAGTTGATGCACTTACGAAGAAATTGAACATGTTCTGGTCTGAGAAAGAATAAATACAATTAAAATATATTATGCCAAAAAGAAAATAAGAATGAAACATAAACTGAGGCCAAACCAATCCAGTTTTACTCAAACCTCAAAGGAGACAAATTATGTCACGAATTATGACATCGTGTCTCTATTTAGTATTACCTAGAAAGTTAAGAGTAAGCCTGGCAGAGGTGGTGGGCACCTCTAATTTCAGCACTCTGGTAGCAAAGGCAGATGAATTTCTCAGTTTGAGACTAGGGAGTTTCAGGATGGCCAAGGCTACACAGAGAAACTCTGTCATGAAAAAAAAAACTAATAATATTATGTAAGACTTGTGTATATCCTTGCTTATTTACTTTGCTTTATTAACTGTGGATTATCAAAATTTGGGGGGTCCTACCTAACTGGGAAAAAAGAATAGGCAATATCATTCCACAGACAAGAGTCCACCTACAAACCCAGATATCGGCATTTGTGATGCAGTTACAAAGGAGGACTAGAGTTCTGTGGTACACCTTATTGTTGATAGTGGTAGTTGATACCAGTCAGAACCTTCTCAGTTCCCACTGTAGTAATAAAGCTGGTATTGAGACTTCATAGAATAACTACCTCAGAACTAGTTGTGAGGGATCCTACCTTAAAGCTAATTGCCTCAGAACTAGTTGTCAGGGTTAATACCTCAGAACTAGTTGACAGGGTTCCTACCTCAAAACTAGTGGCCATGGTATTTTCCATGCTTGGATCAATTTTCTGCTTTATTTTTTTTTCCTTTAATAAAATGCCCTAAAAATGGGAGTCTAGTAGGGTGTGGAGAGGATATAGTTTGAGTTCACAGTTCCAGGCTATAATACATAAATTGTGCTGGTATCAAGGCAATAAATTTAGATAGGCCTCATCACCTGCACAGGCAAAATCAGAGAGAAACGCATGCCTGCATGTGTTCCTGTGCTAGTCTGAATACTCACTCTGTCATCTCTACTATCACACTATTCACGATCCCTCCCTAGGGAGTGGTCCTGTCCTTGGTGGGATGAGGCTATCCACATGGATTAGGTCAATTAAGATCATTTCCAATAGATATGCCCACAGGCCAACCCAACATAGACAGTTGTTTATGGAAATTCTTTTTTAATAGTCTGAGCCTGATTATATGCACCTTTGACCTCAGCATCCAGCGGTAGGATAGGAGGATACTGGTGACTTTAAGGATGGCTTTGTCTATACGATGTGTTCCAGGCCAACGAGGACTACATAGTGAGACCCTGGAAAACAGGTGGTGGTAGGACAGGAAGAATCTTTCCAGGAGAATCTAAATTGTATCAAGTTGACAACTAGAGTAAACTATAACGATCAGTAAGAAAGTGCCCTTGCTTTCTTCTGTCACATGATTTGTATGTATGTTTGAATGACATTCCACTAATAACTAGTACCAGGTGACAGACATTCGGTTTGACTTGGTTTTCATTGGTAAAGCCCTACTGAAGAATAGCATGCATTCCAGTTTTCAAGAATTTTTTGTAATGCTATCTTGGCCTCAGACATCTAAGGTTCTATCCCTGCAATGACTGATGTGATAGACACTATTTTCTCTGAAAAAAAAAATATTCTCAATAAAGGGTAGTGGCTCACAACTCGGAAGTTTATTGTGCCTAACTCTTTCACTCAAAAATTGTGCTCAATTGTAGTCTTCATAAAAATAGTCCAGCATTGAAGGCTTTCAGATACGGTGAGAAACAAGTGCACATCTGTATTTGTGTGTGAGTGTGTGTGTGTGTGTGTGTGTGTGTGTGTGAATGAGTGTCTAATACAGTTAAGTATCTGTTTGTACCCTTAATAGGAATAGAGTCCTTGATATGGTTAAATTACAGTTCCAGAACTCCTGTAAGCCATTAAAAGCTAGGTGTCATTTAAAATCTCCTGGATTCAAAGCAGAGATTATAATTAGCCGCATATTTTGGGTAATAGCATTGATAATACCATAGTCACAAACATCCCACAAGAATGTGGGTAGCTTGATTGGAGCCATTCATTGCCTGGCTTCATCTACACCCTGCAGAGCAATTTAGCTCTTTAAATAACCAACCCCTACTGCTATAAGCAACTATGCACTATGCAAAGTAAATTAATATATGTCATTTGCTTATATCAACAATTTCTTAATTTGCCTCATCATAAGAAATTTTAATAAATCTTAATTGGGATCTTCATATTAAGAGAGGATTTGATCTACCTTCAGATGAGAATATTCACTAACTTTTCAGAAACGACATATGAACTAGCATTATGAAGTAGAAGTGCTAATTGAATTTTTTATAAAAGCTGCTTTTTAATCTTTTTAAAGAAGGAGGAAAACCCTTCAATCAGGATCTAATTTATAAGCGTTTCCTGTTGAAGCCACTCAGTAAGTAATTTATTCCTTTAGCCTAGTCATTCAAGATCCCAATCACTAGTATTATTTGTAATATGTGAGGGTGTAGTACAGATTTTAAGAAGTACTTATTTATTTTTATATTATGTGTATGAATTATTTTTGCAGGCACGTATGCATATTCATCTCATGTTTTCCTGGCACTTTTTAGCTCACAATTCCAGGCTATAACCCATAACTTGTGGTGGAACCTAGGCAATAACTTCAAATACATATCACATGCACAAGCAAAAGTAGAGAGAAATGAATGCATGCATACACATATTCTTATTATGTGTAAATATATTTATATATATGCTATATATGTTCTGCATATAACAGCATCACATGTTTGCCTGTGGTTGGAAGGCTGGCATAGGTTATCAGGTTTCCAAGACCTACAGTTACAGATGATTATGAGTCATCATGTTGATTTTCAAGAACCAAACACTGGTTCTCTGAAAGATGACTAGTTCGTCAAGATATGTATCATGTCTTTCTGTTTTATTTTTTTCTCCTGATGTTATTACTTAGATTTGAGATTTTGGAAGTGAGTTTGTTTGTTTGTTTGTTTGCTCATTTATATGTTTATGAGTGGTTTTCATGATTACATTATGAACCATGTGCAAGTTAGTTGTTCAAGGAGACCAGAAGATGGCATTGGATACCCTTGACTGGAGGTATAGATTATTGTGAACTATGATGTGGGTGTTGGGATTCAAATCTGTGTCCTCTGTTTTCTAAGGACTTACATAAGTCACTTTATTCCTATTTTGCTTCCAACTCATTTACACAAGGATTTTATTTGGTCTTTTTCTTCCCAAATCCAAACATCTAAAGGAGCATATAGGAAACTGGAGGAAAGTAAGAGTGAGCCAATGAAATCCACACATGCGCTGTGATGAGTTCTGGACTCCATATCTCCCATGAAACACTGGAAGTTTTAGTTGCTCCAAAGTAGCACTGATTCATAAAATACTTATTAGATGCTAAAACAAAGGATGGTTACCAAGGACATACTATCTTCTTTAAATGTCATGTCTGCATTTCTAATGCCGAAAAAGAAACTCTCCCAGAAAACCAACTCCTGGAATGTCCTCAACAAGTATGTACTCTTGATCACTTTGCTGTCCTATGGAAACTTCCAGCTTTTGCATACTGATTACTCACACTTTCTTAAAGAGCTAGTATCTTAATATAAAAATAAAATTTGTAATTGTGATTTATGAATTTGAAAATTATGTATAGCTGCAGCTGAGTAAGTATCTCATAGCCACATTTAATTTTTGTTACATGATCTGATAAAAGTTTTCAATATGAAGATCAAAATTGGGTCACTATTAGGATGTTAGTTAGGGAAGGGAAATAATGAATAAATAAACCCTGGTAACAGTATTCTATTAAAGATCATGGTGGCTTAATAAAGGATAGCATCTGAACTTAATAGGTTAAATATGTGACCAAGGAAAGAGTAAGTTTGCCTCATTGCCCTAGGGATCATTAAGATCAGGTGTCCAAGTAAAGTTAAGTGACTGAAAAGAACCAACATCAAATACATCAGCATCCACCTACATGCAAACTGCTTAAGCAGTTCAGGTGATCACTCTTTATATGTAGGTAAACTGCCAACTCTGTCAGTTTTGCATGTTTTTTTTTTCCATTTCTTCCTCACTTAATTCCCAATCGGTGATACACTTCACACATTACTTCAAGCTGAACTAATTTTAAATTTGGGGGCGAGAAGGCATGAGGGAAGCAAGGTGGAATAGTGGAAAATAGGCTGTGCTCAGCAAATTACCCAGATAATACACAAGTCAGACTTCTTCAGAAAATAGTAAAAATCATCACGAAGCCTAACAATGTCAAATAAAGAAAATATTTTATAATATTAGATGAGCTTGCATAACAAATAACCTAACACTGCAGTACACATGGCAATAGGTTTGAACAGAATGGCAGGATCTCTCCATAATCCAATGTGCATATTGTACTCATTACATCAAATCAGAATGGAATTAAAATGCTCTAAAGAGACCCACTGTGATCAAACTCTTTCATCTGATTATTTTGATGGTATAAAACCTCATCATAGCAGAATATTTTTCTGCTTTTGAAATTATCTGTATGCATCTCCTATATACAGTATAATTTAATTCAAATACTGCTATCTGCACTGCATACTTAAATGATGTTTTCATGAAAAGAAAAATTAATAGTAATTAAAGATTGTTTTCATACATCAAGTAACATATTCTCACTGAAAAGACAGATCATTATTTACACAACTTTGATATATTTTTGTGCCCAAGGAATGGGTAGAAAGGCATGGTTGGTCTTTTAGTGGTGAAATCCATCAAAATTGTAAGGAACTTGAAAATAAACGATGATATTTCAGTTTATTTTGACTATATGAAAATTGATGACAAAATTTATTCATGATAGAGATATAATCTGAAGACAATGTTCCATGAAACTATACAAAAACTAAGGAAAGAAAATAAGCAAAAATAAGTTCACTGAAAAATTGAATATAAGGAGAATAGCACTGTTAGCTGCAGACAAGCCAAAATTGTTTACAGGTGAGAAAGGAAAATTACCCTTCATATTTTTATTCCAAACGTTTTAATTTTAGCTTTATAATTGTATTTCAACTACAACAATTCTCCCTTTCATTTCTTCCCTCCAAGATCTCTGATATACTCCTCTCTACTGTCCTTTTAATCATGTCCTTGTTTGCATCAATTTTATTACATCCAAATATGTGCTTATATAAACATATATTCATAATTATAGCCTGTGATTCTATATCATGTTATTCATATGTATGTTTTCAGGTATGATCATTTGGCTATTCCTGGCAGTAGAAATTTTCTTAACTATTCAAGGCTAGTGAGAGTATGGTTATTGGAGTAGAATCTACAACCACTGACCTACTAACTCAACATAATTTCTAACAGAAGTGTTTAAATATTTGTCCTTCTATTCATGGATAATTGTAGTCTTGACCCTTTATCAAGAAAAATTCTTTTTGCAACAAATGGAGACCTCAACAAAAAAATGAAAACCCATCAAAATGTATAGTTGCAGTGTGAAAGGGCAGGACAGGGGAAAGCTTCCTCCATCTTTGTTGAGGCCATTTCAGGTCTAACCAAAATTTGATTTCCAGGATGGAGAATCCAATGGAAATTATCCAACTTCATTTTAGGATAATTTATCTAGGTTGTGGTTTCTGCGTCCAAAAATGCTGTGCTCTGGATACTTGGTGATACATTTAGGATCCAATACCTGAGTGTAGTTCCAGCCAGCTGAAATAAAGATGTTCAGTTGCCTATAAACTATGCCTGGGTGGCCATCTCAGTGGGATTCATGTAACAGTGGAGCCCAGTCCCAGTAAATATAACAATAAAACACTCCAATTCAAATTTTAGTGAGAGAAATATAAAGACTTTTTCCTATAGGTATTTTAAATTTGAAATTTGTTCTTTTACTGTACACATTTTAAAATATAATTTGGCAGTCATTTCTTTATTCTTGAAGGTTGCTGATATATTTTGTTGACATAATCTTAATATTCATTAGTGCTGAGATTGATAACTATTAAAAAACTTCATTTTTTCCTCAAATTTTCTCTCTACATGCATTTTCTTTTGACTAAATAACATTTACCATTTTACTGCATTAGCAAACAGAAATACATCTTCTGGCATGACATAGTAGTTACCCTCTAGAACCATTAGTAGCTATGTTATTCAAAAGAGACCTGCACAAGTTTAAGTCCTCCAGCTTTCTGTCATGTACTGGGGAGAAGCTCAGGAGGCCACATACTTCCAAACCATTTATAGAGCTTAGAGTTACTAAGGTCACAGGAAATCCTACACTTCCCCAGAATTTATAAGCATTTAAAAACTGCTAAAGAGTTTCAGCAGGTCACACCATCCAGCAATATGTATAGACAATTAACAGTTGCTTCGAGAGAGAACAATTTTTCTTTCAGTGTTGTAGCTAAACATAAATTGGCCAAGATCCTATAAGTAACACTTCACCCAGGCTTCTAGAAACAACCCAATAAAACTTATTAAACTATTTTGGTTGAGTTATTTCTAGCTTCTATCCTAGGTGACCTATCTTGGCTAAACAGGGGTAAGTCAGAACAGTAGTAGTCAGAAAAAGTTTTACATTCAAACTCTGTGAAACATGAGGACTGAAGCCAAACTTTGTAAATACTCTTACTCATAAGATACAGGAATAAATTGTGTATGTGTGTGTGTGTGTTTGTGTGTGTGTGTGTGTGTAGTGGGGCATATAGATGTGTTACTATGGGGACATGCATGTGTGTGCCTGTGGAGATCATAGGTCAATGTTAGTTGTCTTTCCAGTACTTTTCTCTCCCTTCCTCTTGTTCTTTATGACAGGGTTTGTCACTCAATATAGCACTCATCATTTGGCTAAACATTGGATGTCTAAAACACTTCAATGATCTTCCTTTCTCTGAGCCCCAAAATTGCATTTATTGGTATACACACTGCTACATTTCCCTCTTTACACGGGCACTGGAGATCTGAAATCAAGTGTTTATATAGCAAACACCTTACCATCTGAGTCAGTTGCTCAGCTCCTATCTTTTTTTTATGCAATCAGTTATTTATATAGGATCTTGAACTATCCATGAACATTGCTATGAGCATCTCATTCTATTGCCAATCTATCCAGCTGGGATTTTGTTGCTGTTTTTGCTTGTTTCTGGGTCTCCATCTCTGAGGGACTGGGAAAGAACACAATAGATATAAAAATCCTTGCTGTGTAGCCTAATGACTTGAGCATAAGCCCTGGAAGTTACATAATAAAAATGGGAATAACACTGCAAGTTGTCTTCTGAAAACTTTTTCACCTTTTTACACCTCTGCATGGTGTCTCTTTGTCTGCAGTGAGCTCAGTTTGATTGCCCAGAGGAATAGGGCTAAAAGTAAACAGCAAAAACAGTATGAGCTGTCCCCTCTATGAATCCACTGAACAAAGACAACAGTCCTTCCTGAGCTCACAAGGTCTCCTATATTCCCATGGCTTCCCATTGCTAGAACTGAAATAACATCACCATTGCCTTAAGTCAAACAAGAAAATCAGTAAGATTCTATCCACTTTGATCCAGCTCAAGGATCCTCTGGTCCATACACTTTCTTTGCTTTGAGTTGGTAGAAAACCTGCAATATCTGAGTTTCTGTGCAGCATCTTGCTCTAGATACCTGTTTGATTTTTACTCCCCATCAGACTCTGACCTCATATCATGATCTGAGCTCACTCTCTCCTGCCTTTGATTTCCCTTCAGTGTGGAAGAACTTCAACAGCCTGTGTCCTATACAAGCTCATAAGCATCTGCTGCCTTCAGTCCCAACCGAAGCCATTTTTCTAATGAAAAACAAAATCAGTAGGCAGACATTTCCAATCACTATGGTACTTCTAGTCAGCATTGATTGAAGACTTCACATCCCTCTACTACGTCACTACCACCCTCACGGTACACCAGAGAAAGAAGACCATTCTGTACCCTCAGCTTCTGTGAGGGACACAATGAGTACCTGATAGTGTACAGGCACATAATGAACATCATAAGAAGCTAGTAGCAAGTCTAAGAAATCCATTTACTGTGCTCTGTTGATGATCCTTTTAATGCTCATGCAGTTGCAGTAGAAAATGAACTTATTATCTATTACTGATTGCTTCCAGAACAATACCTTTGTATGAGCTACCTTATTCAGTTATAAATAAAATTGTTGCATTTAATAATTCTAACAACAAAATCTAACATATCAGAATTACTCCCTAGTAACTTTCTAGGAAAATACACAGATTTATTTTACTGTGCAACATTCTGCTAGATATGGACAAAATGTAGAAAGATAATGACAAGCTTCCAAAAACCAAAGAGGGAAAATTCTATGTCAGAATAAAGACAGTACAATGTAGGGCTTTGCATTCTGCTCAGCCATAGGAATACAGGAGGTTAACATGCAAAGCCGACTGATCAGCACGCTAAGGTTTACATTTTAAGTTTCAAAGAAGGAGGGTGTGATTCAGCTCTGAAGCATGCACAAATAACATGAACTAAAAGGGTTCTATTTATATTTGAAATCTCTCTCCACCAATCCCCTACGCATATATGTGTGTGTGCACATGCACTAATAATTAGTGACAAAAGAGGTCATGAATTCAAAGGAAACTGAAAAAAGAATAATGACTGTTCTAACGAATCTTTAACTGAGAGTTCCTTTAAAAGCTTGTGAAACCATGAAACCAAATTTACAAGCCAGAACTGAACCAAAATTTTCATGGTCATTGAGGTTCAAACTTAGACAAATTGCATTCTGTTAAATAATATATGGTCCATTTTAGCCAGGCTGTGTTGTTTCACTGATTGAAATACATCAAGAAGTATTAGGGGTAGTGTAGGCACCATGCTGTCTTGGCATCAAGAAACATAGAGCAATGTAATTTTCTATGTCACTAGTCACACAAGTGAGTTCCAGCTGATCTGTATTCGATCTAAGACAGGGGTCTCATTTTAAATAACTGCTGTCTTATTCACCGATAATTTAATTTAGTAATTTTAATTTGTGTGAATAATGCCCATAGGAACACTTATCTCTCCAATTACATGGAGGAAGCAGTGAAGTTTTGCCTTTGTTTGGAGAATATACTTCAGCCAGAATTTCTGGAGCTTGTCACCTTTGCAGTCAAGATCTCTGTATTCAGGCAAGTTTTAAGACCATTTCAATTCTGTCTGAAGTAGTCACTTAAGGAAAAAACTAAGACAAGAAATCCTGGCTCTAAAGAAAATCTTACATGGTGATGTTACTTAGTGGTACAAGGCAGAAAAGGAGAACACACTGTAGGCCTAGAATATAAAATTTAGCTCTACCAACTGACACTAATATAGAACAGCACAGGAGAATTTTTTACTCTACATTCCAGATATTATTTGTTTCATCACTATATCCTTATCCCTTTTTCCCCTGGGCTTCTGAAAATAACCATTTTGCTTTCAATGCTTAATACATCAAAGATTTTAGATTCCACATGTGAAGAAACCTGTGCTGAGTTTGCCTTCCTGTGCCTCCTTTACTTTGCCTAACATAATGAATGATGTCTATTTCAATGCATGCTATTGCAACTAACAAAAATTCATCCTTTCATTTCTTGGTAGCATTTCACTGTCTTGTACAGCACACTTTATTAATTCCTAATGTGGCAAAGAGAGGTTGTTTCTGCTTCTTGTATTTAGTGAGTTGTGCTGAAAGGAGCACATGGGTGCAGAATTCTCTCTGGTTTGCTGTTTTCATGTCCTTTCAATATATGCTCTTTGGAAGTTCTTAGGTTTGAGTATCAAATAGCACTGTGTAGGCTCATGCATGTCCAATATTTGTAATGCTATTTATGGAATAATTATCAACTTCAGACATGTGGTGATGGTGGTTTGCCTTTGAAGTGTGTACCAAGTCCATAGCCCTGTCCTCACTTTTTGCTTTCATCTTTAATATATGAAGAAACTTCTCAATCACACAAGTCTACTGCCACAATTGTAGGTCTAGGGCCAGAGGTTCGAGATACCATGGATGAAACCCTTTGCTGCTCTGAGTCAAAATAAACCTTTCTTCCTTCAATTTTTAAATGTCAAATAATTTTCACTATGATTAAAACTTACTAGTGCAGGCAGTAATATTACTAGATGCTGTAGGAAATTCTTCATCCAGTAGCCTTTGTTACTCGGGCATGGCCTCTTACACTGTAAATGTTGAGGTAAAGCATGCGTGTGCCCTCTTTTCCAGCTGCTGGATACGGTTGCTCTTTGCCCATTCTAGCAGAGGACTGTGTTGTACTCAATTCTGAGCTAATGTGTGATTTCTTTTTAGCGTCCGTCTTCATCTGGCACCCCACGTGGATCCCAACTCCACACCTACTGGCTGGACTAGTCCAAAAAGCCCAAATGGTCTAGGGCCCAGAAAGTCTCCCATCTCAGCCCGCCTGGCTTGTTTTCATGTACTAAGTGATTTTTTCTAAAACTCACATCACAGCAAATTTAAGGGCATAGCGACTTGGAAATTTCCCAAGCCGGCACACATTTCCCCCCACCATTGCCAGGTTTCCTACAGCATGGTGACTTGCACAGCTTCTGGTTTGTGCTTCCTGCTCATGAGTTCTGGGCTCCTTGCTGATGAATGGAGTTGATTTGATTGCTTTTGGTTTGTCAAGCAAAACATAGGTGTCAGTATTTGACCAGCACCCAGGCAGAAGGCCGAAGCTGTGAGGACATGAGTATCATTACTCCAGAATCTTGGCATCCAAATTGACCTCTTCAAGAGGCAGATGTTCAGTTCCTAGGAACTTGAACCCTATCTCAAGTGAAACAAAACATGAGATGGGTTGAATTCATGAAGCCAGAAGGACAGAGAGGAAGGCTTAGCCCTTACGTGGCTAATATTGCAGTGAATTTATGGAGTCGTGACCTGCTACAGTAATGGAAAACTCAGGTTAACATTCCTGCATGTGCCAGAAACTCACATTTCTGGGAAGGATATTATAAAGTAATATAAAAAAGTACTACAAAAATAAAGTACTATAATCAAAGGTCACCAGCCATTCAGACTATACATGAACACAAAGCAACTAGTAAGCCTTAGAGGTACCAATGGCCTTACCTTAAAAATGGTTAACTGAGAAACCAATATAGATTAAAGAGTGGCCTTTCACAGAAGACAGACTGCAGGCTTTAGAACAGCTGGTACAGGAGCAACTAGATACTTACCATATTGAAGTATCAAGCTGCCTTTGGAATTCTCCTGTGTTTGTTGTTATAAAGAAATCAGTGATGGATCTAAGAGCTGTCAACAAGGTATTTCAAACTATGGGCCCTCTACAATCTAAAACTTCTCTTCTTTCTCTATTACCAAAAAGCTGACCTCTTAATAGTTATTGTTTTAAAAGATTATTTATTCACCATATTTTTTACTAGAAAAGAAGAGAGAAAAAATTGCCTTCACAGTGACTGAGAATTATAATAATTCTCAGCCTACTTAGAGATACCTGTGGACCATCCCTTCACAGGGAAAGCTCAATAGATCTACCCTATGCCAATAAATTTTAAATTAGCCATTGGAAATAATATGTTAAAAAAAATTCTGAATTACCACTACATGGATAACATTTTGCTATCTGATTCAAACATAAATACTTTAGAGAGAATGTTTGAAGAAGTAAAGAATATTTTGCCAACATGGGGCTTACAAATTTCTTGTGGAAAAATACAGAGAAGAAATTCTGTCAATTATCTAGGTTATAAAATAGATTTAGAGAAAATTAGAACACAAAAGGCACAAATTAAGAGAGACCAATTGCACTCTTAATGACTTTCAAAGTTTGTTAGGAGACATTTCCAGTCTATGACCAAATGTTGGGATAACACCTGATCTCATAGTTCATTTAAACAAAACCTTAGATTGTGACAGAGACTTAAATCATCCCAGGGAATTAACAGCCCAAGCAGAAAAAGAACTGATTGTCTGTGAAGAAAGATTACAGGAGGCACATGTGAATAGGGTAAATCCAAATCTTAATTGCATTGTAGTCATATTGCTTTCCAGAATTTCACCTACAGAAATTTTAATGCAAAGGGAAGATATTATCTCAGAGTAGATCATTTTACCACATAAACTAAATAAAAATTTAAAACATATGTGGGAAAAAATCTCTTAATTAATTATAAAAAGACAATTGATATTTTGTCAACTAGCAGGTATAGACAGATCAGATTATAGTGCATTTTACTACTGATGAAATTCAAAATTAGGAAGAGACAATGAACTTTGGCAAATAAGTTGTGCTAATTTTTAAGGAAAGATTAATAGCAATTATTCCAAAAGTGATAGAATTAACCTTATAAAGAAAACTACTTAGATCCTCCCCCACATTGAATGGGACACACCACATACATTCTATACCGGAGCACATACGTTCTATACTGATGCAAATAAATCAGGAAAAGCAGGTTACCAATCAGAAGATAAATTACAGTGAAACAAAGCCCTTATGAATTCCATTCAAAAGGCAAAATTATATGCTATTCTCATGGCACAAAGGGATTTTAAAGAACCTCTTAATATAATTACTGATTCACAATATGCAGAAAGAGTTGTCTTACATATTGAAACTGCTGAATTTCTACCAGATGATACAGAATTGACTTACATTATTCATACAGGTTCAAGATATAATCAGGAATAGACTTTGTCTCATATATATAAAACACACATCTAATCCCATATGGGTCTGCCAGGTTCTCTTGCACAAGGTAATGCAGAACTTGATCAATTATTGATTGGAAGTGTATTGAAGGCCTCAGAATTTTATAAGAAACATCATATCAATAGCAAAAGTTTAAACAAAGAGTTTTCTATTACATGGTAGCAAGCTAAGGAGATTATGAATAGATCTATAGATCTCCTACTTGCCCTACTTGCTCTTTCTATAACCAAACACTGCTGCCTGGGTGAGTAACCCAAAGGGTACTCAAAGGGATGAAGTCTGCCAGATGGATGTGTTTCACTTTGTAGATTTTGGAAACTTAAAATATGTGCACCACACCATAGACAAGTATTCAGGTTTTCAATTGGCAACTGCCTTGAGCTCAGAAGAGTATGATTCAGTAATCACACATTTATTAGAAGTTATGGCTATTGTGGGTATACCTACACAAATAAAGACAGATATTGGTCCAGCATATGTCTCAAAAAATGAAAGATTTGCTTATTATAATATAAAGCATATTACAAGTATACCAACACATCCTACAGGTCAGGCAGTTGTAGAAAGATCAAATCAAACTATAAAGGATATGTTAAACAAACAGAATGGGATGAAATAGATTACATAATGCTTAATTAATCTTGAATTTTCTTAATATTATTGAGAAAGGAACAACAGCAGCAGAGAGATTAGATAATAGAAAAGTCTTCTGAATTAAATAAATTAATTAAATTATTGAGAGCTTAAACTTGGGTCTCTTGTTCATCCAGGGCAACAGTGGAGCATGAGATACATTAAGCAGTAATAAGACAGGGTATTTATAGGAGCTAGAGAAAGGGGAATATAGGGGTCTGCAAATTGCTTAGTAACAGGCTCAAGATTGCTGTTCCTCCAAGCTGCGGTACCAGTCCTAAGTTGATTGATTAGCTATGGCTGCAGGGAAGTGGCTACATCTGGTGGAGGTTGCTGAGGTTACTGCATCCCATCTTTATCAGTAAAGTCCATCTAAAACCTGGTCTTAGCTTCTTTTTATATTTTATTTTTTATTGTATGGGGAATAACTTTCACTTTGTTTTCCTCATTAAAAGTGGAAATTTCTGGGGCACAGTACATTTTGCTGAGTCTGGGGCCTAAGTTCAGCTTGGTCTTTTCTGCAACTCGTCATGGCTACAGAATAGTCAAGGCAGGGGTCTGGAAAAAGGCCTTGGCTCTTCACTCACAAGGTCAAGCACAACTCCAAAGAGAATCGTATCCGCTAAAATGGCTTCCAGTATGGGTGATAATTCATAAAGCTGCAGCCATGAGGTTCTATGTATAACTTTCAGGAAAAGCAATGGTCAGAGAGTCTCTAGTGTTTACTGCTTTGATGTGGGAGTCCCCGCTGTGTGCTGCGATTACTATTAATGAATAAAGAAACTGCTTCGAGCCTATAGCAAGGCATAAGTTAGGTAGGCAGGGAAAGCGAGGCTGAATGCTGGGAAAAAGAAGGGCAAAGTCAGAGGAATGCCACAGGGCTGCCACCAGAGTCAAGCATGCCAATACTTTGCAAGTAAGCCGCTGCCACATGGTGATAAACAGATTAATAGAAATTGGTTAAATTAATATAAGAGTTAGCCAATAAGAAGCTAGAGCTAATGGGACAAGCAGTAATTTAATTAATACAATCTCTGTGTGATTATTTTGGGTCTAAGATAGCCAGGTGACCAGGAACCAACAAGCACCCCCTTCTTACTACAGATTAATGCCCACATGGCCAACTAAATCCACTTCAAAACCTAAAAACAGTTGAAAAGAAAAACAAAACACAGGAAAACAAAGTTTAGCCTCATTTTCTTTCAGCTGGTGGTGTGCTACAGCTCCCTTAAGGGAGGTTTTCCTAATTCACTAGTAGCAAAAAAATAAAAATAAAATAAAATAGTAAGGGATAAACAAAGACATTGATAAAATGTGTGTGTGCATGCATGTGTGTGCACATGTGTATGTGTGCATTTGTGTGTGTATGATGTATGATAGGACATCTTATAATTGTGCCAGGAAAATGGTAAGGTAAATGTAAATAGCACACAAAATTAAAGGCAGAATTGTTTGTCACAATGTCATATTGACATGTTGGATTGATGATGGACAAAACTGATCAATAATATAATATTACAATACTGGATGAGAATCAGGATTGTATGAGAAACTAACATAAATAAATGAGCAATTAAGTGAGAAGAATAAAAGAAATTGTCCAAGTAGAATAATTGCTAAGTATGTTTTGTACAAACCTCCTCTCAAGAATATAAAAACTTCTTACTCATTTAGGCTGTATATAGGAAATTTCAAATAATACAGTGCTAGTTGGGTTTAGTTCTTAATTCCCTTGTCTCCTCAGTTCTTGTGTACGCTATTGAAAGATTTCAAAAAGAAACAGAGGCTAGTTTAACCAATAGAGAGAGTTAATTGCTAAGTAAGCACGGCCTACTCAGTGCTGCGGACAGGGATGAGCAGACCACTGCCTCGATGTATACAATAGGCAGGCTATATACTAATTTTTACAGCAACAGTAAGAAAGCCTTCTCAGCAGTCGCTTTCTGCCAAACAAGAGATGTCCAGGTATATTTACATTAACTCTCCCTCTACTTTTTTACAGGTCAGAGCTCTCTATTGTATATCACAGAAGGGTATATTTTGTTTTGAGCCTTGTTTTGTTTGGTTAGCTAGGTTGTCTCTTGTTATACAATGATCTTTTGAAGTTTAGGAATTCATGGAGCCCAATCCATATACTTATTTATTAACTTTCAGACAACTTGGAAGATCATGTCAGCCTTGGAGGTCACTTTTACTCGAACAGCTAGAAAAATGACTCAGGTCTTAACCTTCTGGTCATTAATTAAAGTCTAGCTGTGTCTGTCCTTTATCGCCAAGGCTTATGAGTATGAGAAGGGATTTGGACTTGATTTCCTTCAGGACTGCTTATATTTAACTGGTTGCCTACCATAGCATACATAAAATGACAAAACTAAAAAGGAGAAATAAGTCTACATTGGTGAAGTCTGACATTTCATTATAAAGAATTCTGAGTAATTATGTTTATAGTGTGAACTCTGCTCAGGCTTAGAAATGACACCTCCTAAATATGACATTAAAACTGTCACTTTGAACTATGAAATCAGTGCCAGAATAAAGTTCCTGTTGAGATCATTTAGATCATTCATCTCCCCTAAAAATTTACTCTTCCGCTTAATTATCTGAATCTCTTTGCCTTTGGAGTTCACTTTCTATTCTTATGATGTCCATTTGCTAATAATAAATTGTTATATCTATGTTCATTTATCTTGTTTATCTCTTGTCAGCATATTTCAAATACTCAATTACAAAATATGGATAATGTCTACAATATGGAAGGAAATGTTCCTAAGTGTTAAAACTCTTCATATGAGATCCTTTCTTCTCAACAATGTTCAAGTCAAACATGTTCTCCAAAGGTGTTACTACTGTGCCCCAAACTGGAGGGTAAAGAAAATTAGCACAAGCATAAAATCTGAAAGATATACTAAATAAATATATTTAAAAATCCTAGATAGAATCTGGAACAAAATAAAATGCAAAAAAAAAACAAGGAAATATAGAAAATTATAAATTATTGACTATAAAATATGTGCTAACATTAACTACTATGCAGTTACTAAAAAACACAGTACTTAAACTAAAGTGATTTTTAAAAAAAAATCAATGCAGAATATTAAATTTAGGCAACTGAAACAGTATAGATAGGTCAGTAGCTAATAGTGTTTTCTATTTGTGTAAAGGGCCCAAATTTAATTCCCAACACCCATGTCAATAAGCTCACAATTAATTGCAGTTAATTCCAGGTGAGTAAGATCTGATGCTCTCTTCTGGCCTCTGCATCCATGTGGCATCTATTTACATAGTATACACATATACAACTAAATAAAAATAAAAGCAATCTTAAAAATAAAACGAGGAAACTATATGTATTGATAATCACTATCAATTTCCTAATATGTCTATAAACGCACCAATCTGAAATTCTGAAAAAAATAATTACTCAACAACAAGAAACACAAATGGCAAGAGTATCAAATGCCCAAACATTCATTATCAACAGTATGTTGAATTTTCTACCTCAGAGGGAAGAAATTCCTACAGAACACATTGTAAATTTTCTTATTTCCTTTCCCACAGATCTATAATTCTCTGGGAAAGTTTTTTTTCAATCATTTAAAAAAATATAATCAATTTTCAAGCATTTATTTTTAATATAGTTACTTAATCACAATATGTTTAAACGATTCAGCATAGTATCCTGATTTTCACTGATTTATCATAGCATGTATTTTTTTGTATACATGTTCAAGGGAGCAGGGCACCTTGTTTTATCCCACCCGGCTAGCTTACACCCAAAATAATCACACAGAAATTGTATTAATTAAAATGCTGCTTGGCCATTAGCTTTGTCCTCTTATTGGCTAACTCTTACATCTTGATTCAACCCATTTCTATTAATCTGTATGTCACCACAAGGTCGTGGCTTACCAGGAAAGATTCAGTATGTCTGACCTGGCAGCTCCATGGTGGCTCTCCATCTGCTCTTCTTCCCAGCATTCAGTTCTGTCTAATCCTTCTACCTAAGTGCTGCCCTATCAAAAGGCCAAATAATCCAATTTTTAAAAAAAATGGAGTACAAACCTAAACAGAGAACTCTCAACAGAGGAATCTAAAATGGCTGAAAGACACTTAAGGAAGTGCTCAACATCCTTAGTCATCAGAGAAATGCAAATCAAAACATCTCTGAGATTCCATCTTACACCTGTAAGAATGGCCAGGATCAAAAACACTGATGCTAGCTTATGCCGGAGAGGTTTTGGGGTTAAGGGAACAGTAGCCTAAAGTTAGAATCTCTTTTCCATTCCTTCTCCAGACCAGTTTTGCAAATATATGAATTTTATTCATGGGTTTACAATAGCAATGCCACAGCATCCAAATGTACATTTTTGTAGGGACAAGTCCTTTTTCCATGATAAGTGACATAAGAAAAGAGAAAAATGTTCATTTTAGTTGACCTTTTGAGATTCCAGTTTATAGGGGCAAGGAATTATGGTGAGAGCAGATAGAGGTAGTGTCACAGGGCATCTAAAGACCAGAGGCAGAGATCACTGAATGAATGGTGGCACTCCTCTCTTTTTCCATTTTATTTTGTCAAGAACTGTAGGCAATTGACAAATGTGAAATCTATATCCCTGGAACATAAAGTAAGAGTTATTTTAGATGGAACCAAAGAATCTTATGGTTGCAGCTACATAAGAATATCCCAGGGGAATGGCAGAAAATAACTATGTATTCCTACACCATTATAAGTTAATTGACATTACTTAATCACAGCTTATGAAAAATAGATGCTAATGTGTATAGCTTATAACACAAAAATTAATAATGGAGAATATCTTTCTCCTGCTCTCTTGCTAGATATAGTGTATTGAAAGAAAAGTGTTTCAGTAAATGCTATGTAATCTTATATCCATACAATTTACCCCTATAAGAAAACAAGGCTAGAAGCATTTTACATAGTCTTAAGACTATAGCAGTGAGAGTTATATTAGATGATAGAAATCACATACTACCTGAGACAGGAAATTTTAGAATAAAGTATATTATGCTAATTTCACTTTTATAATATATTTCATAAATATAGTGTCTTAAACATTAGAAAATTATCGTTGTAAAGTTTTCAATGTCAGACATTTGAAATCCATTCTCCTCTGTCATTTTTAAGAGAGTGGCAGACTGCTTCCTTAGGAGATCTTGAGGGCACAGCTGGTGTCTTGCATTATTTAGATTCTGGTTGTTGCCAGTCTTCTTTGATTTGTGGGCACTAGCACTGTAATTTCTGTTCTTATTGCTGCATTTTCTTCTCTTCAAAATGCAAGGCTTTCTTGCTCTTCTGCTTATAAAATAAAGTAAATTACTTGGCTGATATGCAACAGATTGAAAAACAAAAGCGTGTCATTGAGATGAAGTTTTTCTGGGAGTCTTACACTTCCCAACTATAAAGATGGGAGTAGTTTTTTTTAGTCAGAGGGCTCCATGTTGGCTTTGTTGCTTAGTTGTCTAAGAGGGTCTAACTGAAGGTGCTGTTGTTTTCTCCTGTGATATACATGCCGTGAAGACATAGTAATGGTTAGGACAGGTGCCGGAGTGTTCAAGGTCTCAGCAGAAGCAAAGCAACGGCTCAAGCAGTTCTGAACAGTTTGACAGAACTCATTGTGTCCTTTAATTACAATGCTGCTGCTTGACATAATTATTTTAAAAGTTTCCTCCTCTAATCCAACTTATCCATGTTGGTGTCCTCTATTTGCAAATCACATATAGTGATTTTGCAACAATAACATGATCTCTTTCTGTCTCTCTATGCCCGTTTCTATACCTGTCTTTGTTTCCATCTCTGTCTTTTGGTCTCTTTCTCTTCATCTCTCTCTCTCTCTCTCTCTCTCTCTCTCTCTCTCTCTCTCTCTCTCTCTCTCTCTCCCTCTCTCTCTCTCTCTCTCTCTCTCTCTCTCTCTCTCTCTCTCTCTCTCTCTCTCCCTCCCTCTCTCTCTCTCTCTCTCTCTCTCTCTCTCTCTCTCTCTCTCTCTCCCCTCTCTCTCTGTCTCTCTCCCTCTCTCACACACACATATCTTTTCCCACAATATCTACTTAATATTATAACTAATATATTTAGGGAATTCCAAAAAAAATATGTGTAATTAGTAGCAAATCATTCATATACACTTGTAAGTAGATGTACCCATTACTTATGTAAATGACTCTATCAGTGAAGTAAGAACAGAATATAACCAAAGAATGTAATTGACTGAATTCAACATTCCGATCTGTGGGAGCAGTTTGACTGAAGATGTTAGAAAACACGTGTAGAAATGATTCATCAATACATCATATACCTTTCCTTTTAAAACAGATGAATGAGAGCTTTTTCTGTCTTTTCTCAGCTTTACATTTTTCTAGTTAGTAGATAGTAATTACCAATATTCCATACATTTTTCTAAAATATGAATATGGATTTAGATTACTATTAATACAATTATAAATATAATTTCATTTATGTTTAGTTTACTACTCTTCTAATAATCTCTGTGAGAAGAAATCACAGTATATCTGTATTTAATTAAACTCTACTAGTATTTTCGGTTAATTTAAACATAATGGCCCAATTGAAAGTTTAGCATTTTTCTCTGGATATACTTAAAGAAGATGGCATAACTAGTTTTGACTTCTCAATATGATTCTCTTTGTCCAAACTAAGAATGTCCAAATTAAGAGTAATTACATTTCTAGTTTGACTTTTCTTTTCAGTTTTATTTTTGTTATTTTTTTCTCTACCTCTCCTTTGCTCAATTTGAATAGTTCTTTACACCATTGTTGTTCATTTTTGTTAGTTAGCTTTTGGGATGGTAATATAAAACTTTTTAAAAACATAATTTCTTAAGTAAATAAAAATTAATATCTTCCAAAGGGAAAAATGTTAATTCTAACAGTACTGTTTCTGTTCTTGAAGATTAGCACTCAGATATATGAGTTAAAATTAGTGAATGCATCAAGTCAAAAGCAGGCTTCATAACTTCACTTTCTTTCCTGTGAATCACAGTTCTTGAGAAATTGATGCCACTTATAAAAGTAGAGAATATAGACATGCTTATATCATAGTAGTAATACTTATAAACATGTATAAAAATCATGGATAGCCTGATACATATATGCAGAAAGAATTTGGGTAAATTTTCTTTCTTCAACAATTGGTGCTCCATCGTGGTAAACTGACTTCACGTAAAACCTGAAACGGCCTTTTTAAAAGGAATCCTAGACACAAATATAGAGTTTAACACAGCTTTTGCTGTTTGCTAGTGGCGTGTTGCAGAAAGCTTTTCCTAACGCAGCAGCTGTACTCCCCCCCCCCCCAAAAAAAAGCCTTGTGGTTTTAAAATGCAGCTTCCTGGGCTGTGCCACTAGAGCACAAACTCCAGCTAATAAGCATTTCAATGGCTTTTGTGGGACCAGAGGTTTGTGTGCCTGCTCAGGATTGGGAAGAAAGTACTCTGAGACCATGCCAATGGCTCATTGCTCCCTGTCTGGGCAGGTGGTAGGATCCGGTCTACTAAGGGTGCACAAGCAGGAGAACATGGCGGATTCCTGCCGCCATACACAGAGATGTTTCCAAGCTAAACAGTGCTCTGCATGGCAGATTAGCTATAACTCAGATAAAAGGAGTTTATGTGCTGCATGCTCATTCTCAGAGTTAAAGTGCTGAGTGCTTCTGAATTAATATGGGATGATAGACCACATCCTCCTGAAAGGTTGCTGTGAACACCCTCAAAAACTTACTTTGCTCAACTGCCAACGGAGATGAACGTAGCACACAGGATATACATTGAAAGACCTGATTAACAGAGCCCCCATACAGCATGAAGCAGTTTGGAGGGAAAAAATTGTGCCCATCTTCCCAAATATCGTTTATAACTGTTTGTTTAGATTTAAAGGGATATATGATATAGATATGAATAATTTGCATTGGTATGGATTTTATGGTCAATTTTGTTATATGTATATGTATTTTTTATCTTCATTAAGGTATCG